>NW_016690332.1:2576037-2650569 GCF_001604755.1 Lepidothrix coronata | reverse complement strand
CAAACTGAGCATCCAAAAATAAATAAGGGCTTGGAAAAAAGACAGTTTACCCTGGATATTGTCAACTAATGCAGAACTGTGTTTGTTTAAGAGGTAAACAAACAGCTTATAGTTATATGTTCCACCTGCAAACTGCTAATGTAACGTGATCTCAGAGGTGAAGACATACTGCTGCTGCACAAAGCCAAAGCTTCACCATACAGATACTAAATGAAATTAAGAGGACTACTTTGTTTTGCAGCTGCTAATCAAAACCTGGTAACAGTCACCAATTTCATGCAGCTGCCCTTGGAGGGAGATAAGAAAGGAATCCCTCTTGTCCAAAGGAAGATAGGCACAAAATACCAATGTTAGAAAAGGGCATCATCATCTGCATTCCACTGGCAGAAGACAGAAAAAAAGAAATCTCTTTAAAATGTGAGCGGGATAACAATTAAAATGCATGATGTCAGATGTCAGAGTTAAAAACAAAGCAAGTAACACAGGACTTCACAACTATCCAAAGTTACAATCCCAAGCTCCACTAAGATATTTGTGCCTCACTGTTATTGTCTCCTAAATTCTTAAGAAGTTCAGTTTCGCTTACACAGCAAACCTTGAATGCAAACACTCCCCTTCCTGCAACAATACTGGGGACACATCCAAAGAGATGCTCTAAAATCAATCAAGCTTCTTTTGCATGCTTCTTTTTGGGTACACAGGTGCTAGTACTGGTGCTCTTTATTCAAAGGTTTAAGTGACAGTGTGTGCCGTTTCTGAAAGGCATACGTGCCTAAGGAACAAGCATAAGAACTTGGGAGGTATGAATGATACTGTCCAAGTATTTTAAGTCCAGACACCAGAAATGTAGCAATTACTAAAATTTGCATGCCCAGAATCATAGGCTGCAACAAATCTCATGTAATTAAACTCTTCTCCCCCATGGGATTGTCCAATTTACTTTTGAAACTACTATGGGTTTGCCTTCCGAAGTACCTTTTGGCAGCAAGTTCTACAACATATGTCTTGACTTTCTTCATCCTTTTCATCACAGATTTATTAGCCCCCATCTTATTTTCCCTTTCTTCTTCCAGAAGCCAGCCTCAGACTGCCATTCCTCTCCATGCCTCTTCCTCTTCTACTAAATCTTGGAACAGTGTGTAAAATGGCACATGATAGTCAAAACAGGGATTTTTTTTTTTTTAAACTAGGACCGAACAGATGTTTGCAGAAAACCACCCAAAACAAACCAAATGCCCTTTTCCTGAGCAGCAACATGAAGTCAGGAACTAGTCACTGATTTATGTTTTGTTATAGGCACAGGTTTTGGCTATAAGTCTGTTTTGTCCCCTCCTCATTGCTTGGCATTCATCTGCACTGAAAGTCATCCCTCATTTTAAATCACAGAATCACTCAGTATTTTCAGAGAAGGCTTCAGTGATTAAAAGGAGCTTCAAGGACTCATGTGCCTTCTCTATACCTTAATTCATCAACCACATCCTCTCGTACACTAAGCAATGAAGGGGTTAATAAGCATCCCACTTGAATAAGCAAATGAACAAACACCAGCAGCAACAATGTCTTAAAGTGTTAACTGCAAAAATAACACTTCAGTGATA
Organism: Lepidothrix coronata; assembly: GCF_001604755.1. Classification (NCBI taxonomy): domain Eukaryota; kingdom Metazoa; phylum Chordata; class Aves; order Passeriformes; family Pipridae; genus Lepidothrix; species Lepidothrix coronata. The sequence goes on along the minus strand of NW_016690332.1, from coordinate 2,648,971 downwards.
ACTGAGTACAACTCAAGTACCAGACAGGGAACAATATGATCTGGAACACTGATTGGAAAAAAAAAATTGAATTAAAAAAAAAAAAAAATTAAAAACCAGTGCTAGAAGTAAGTTGCATTTTTTTAAATCCTTTCTCTACTTTCACTGCTTTATTGTTCCCTGTATAGATAATCCGCAAGACTTCACATCAGTTGTCCAGTGCAGGTTACCTCACGTTTCATTGTTTTGCCTACACACAAGGGTATTTTGCTTCATGTTCATATGTACTAGCAAGCTTTAACTGTAAACACTGCTAAGCTTTTCCAGTCTTACCTCTGCACTACATCAAATATTTCACACAAGACACAGATCCCAGACAGTGATGGGAAAATGCAAATGCAAACATAATATATAACAGTTTCCAGTAATTTTTCCACCTCTGCTTCAGCAATTACACAGAAAATATCTCAGAATTCTAGTGTATTGGCACAGATTATAGAAACTAAAAATGGGGGTTCTAAACCTGCTATGTATGTGTCCTTTTTTTGTCTGAGTATATATATTAATAGCATTTACATTTTGGAATCAAACAAAAGTTCCACCTTCCTTTGAAACATCACTATAAATATTTGTAAGAAAAAAATGTCTCAACTTATTGCACGTTTCACCTAAAATAATGATTTGCTCTGTGTTTCTGAAAGGGCATTCGGAAAGGACGAAAATTCTTCAGATTATGGGCTGCTGGTCACTGTGATACCCTGCTGCTGGTGTTGAACCCTCCTCAAAACTCTTACTGTTGAGGGGGAGGGAGGGAGTGTGTGTGTTCTGTAACCTTATCCTTTCTAACAAAGTTAATAATTTCTTGATTCTGTTTCAAAGACATAGTTACACGGAACCATAAGATGTTGTTCAGCCACATTCAGTTTTTTTTGTAAATATGTCACATTTCAATACACAAAGAAAGTAGGTTTTAAGCACAGATTAACTGGCAAATTATGATGGTAGAACCTGGTGGAGCACCAGCAATACATAACAACTCAGAAGCAAGCACTCATGGAGTGGCTGGCAGGCTTGATTGTCAATGTCTACCTTCAATTCCTAAACAGCCCTCTTCTCATGCCCTTTCATTCCTACTCTTCCATATATTTTGTATAGGTGTTAATTGTAAATGTCACTTTGAAACATTGCTCCTATTAAACCTACATTTCTTACAGGACGTTGTTGTGGACTAAACTACCATGAGAAGACAAACATACATGTGTACCTTGGTAATGTTTCTCTACTCAATTTTTCAAGTTTTTTCATCTTACACTAGCTTTTAATCTTGACTGCCATGTCACATTTAGAGTAATATGGTTCACAGCAGCCTTCTCCCATCTTTTGTAGATAGGTTTCTCTGTTTCTTTGATTACTCAGAACATCAAATATATTTACGTGTTATTTTAATATTGTTAGGAAAAGGGCAGCATTATTGGTTGTATTGGATTTTAGTAGGTTATAGGCTACTTAATTATTTTTGCTTTTGAATGTCTTTCCTTCTCAGAGCATAAGCATTCATGCGAAGATAAACTCAATGCCAATCAAAAATGCAACTGATCAGAACACAAAATTCTATTACTGAAAGTGGGCAACCAATACAAGAGAAAATGGTATTTCTCCACCCTTGAGTTAATTAGGTTTACCTTAGTCTGACTATTTTATATCATATAAGTGGAAATAAAAGAAAGCTTACATATTTTAAAATATGGGAATAACAAATGTTAGGTCTAATGCTTTGTTAAGACCATGCCCATAAAAACAAAAAGGATAACCTTAATATATAAGTTGGCAACATATCTTTTAAGGAGTCTGATTAAGTTTTACTATCTTTGAAAAGGAGCTGTGCATTTTTATGCATAAGGTATTAAGTAAACTTTCCAGTCTTATGGCGGAAAAAAAATGTCCCTCTCCTAACACAAATAAGGACAAACAAGAAAAACCTTCCCCAGGCTACAGACTCCTTTTTGTGGCCTTTTAATACTGGGAACATTTCATAAGGGAAAACTCTTTTATCTTGATATTTTTAGAGCTGCAGGTTATGATACCGCAGCATTCATTCAAAATGCTCTCAAATTTGAGAGTTAAGCAAGGACATCTCTTGGGGCTCATCTACAGAGGAAAGCTATTTCAAAATAGGCTAAGGTTTAAACCCAGCTATTTCACACTAACTCCTGAGGTGAACACATTCTATATTAAAAGCACCTCACTGCAATTTAATCCAATCCCCAGAGTGATGGGAAAAATGGCTTTCTGTGCAATATCAGTGCCCTAATGCAAGGCTAGTCTAGAGCAGATACTGCCAGAAGACATCACAGGTAATTTCCTCTATAGACATAAGTATATACATATAGTACACATGATCTAATGCTTGTAAGGACATCAAAACATTCTAAAATATCTTAGCTAAATTATGAATGAGATTTACATAGATAGGTATAGCACTATACTGGCAGAACTCTTTCATTTACCTTCATTTTGAAAACACATGGGAATACTTATTGGCAGGCTCATTCTTATCACATAGATGAGGTTTTTAATACCAGAGTTTGCAAGAACTCCATTCACAACTGCCCCTCGCCCCCCCACATTTGGCATTTTGATGCAGAAAAGTAGTAGACAAAGAAGGCTCGAGACTTTCAGAGGTTCAGAACACTGAGGTGCGTGTGCCAAGCTTTTCAGGGAACCCCAAGATCAGAGTGCTCCAAGTATCTGGAGTTCATCCCTGCTGGGAAGAAGCGACTATTTTTACATATCTACCTCAAGAAGGCACATGTCTTTCCAGCCACTGTCTAATGTCTGCTATTCATAGAAGATGCCTCAACCTCCTGTGGGATATTCACCAAGAAGTTCATTTAGAGGTGGTAAATGAACCTGAAGCCATCTTCCAGTACACAAGGGTGCACAGCTGTGTGCCTTATCATGACCAGTTATACTTTATCCTTGAGTAACCTGCAATACATAATGTTGCTGGCTGCTACTAACACAGGCAAGCTGTTCTGTAGCAGCACCCTCTTATCAGAAATTACTGGCCTTGGCAGAAATAACTGGTTGGGGTGGGAAGGGGAAGAACAAAGAAGAAGTCTCTGGCTTTTCAAAGAGGTTCCCAAAAAGTGAAAAACTAAACACTGCAGTGCTGGGTGTTTAGTCCTAAGTTCTGCACTTAAGTAAGGGGGCTGCTAGCTCCTTAAACATTGCTGCTGCCTGAATGGTTGTGGAGCAAAAACCACGAGCTGGACATTGACACCAATGGAGAAAATAGGGTGAAAAGAAAATCAGAAGTCTTGGGAAAGTGTAAACACAGCTTTAGGATCCTCTGATGAATGGCATATTAAAAAATGCATGTGCCAAGTAGGTTCTCACTTTTGATTCAGAGGTAATCAACAGAAAGTAGTCTCCACTGAAGAGTTAAAGATTTGAGACAAAAAGATTTCCAGAAGACCTTGTTTTTAGGCAAAACACACAACTGATATTTACACCACGTTTAAAGAGGCATTCACAAATTGTTCTAGAGGCAATCTTTCCGACCGTTTTCCCAATATTCTGGGAAAATAAGCCCACATTAAAAGAAGGATGAAGAAAGGTGGCTTTGGGTATCCCATGCAACAGGTAGCTGGATAGTCAGTTAGATGCCCTGAACTAAAAAGTAATTCAGAACAGTGTATCACCTTGCCAAATTTGTCCTTCTGTACTGTTGGAGAGGAATAAATTCCAAATACGATCTACTGGCAACAGCTGAAATGAGGCATGATGGAAAGGAGTAAGTAAATATAACCTGGGCTTTCAAGATGAATCTGATCTCTCCTGTGTGGTTTTTGGCAATTCTAGCCAGGACCAGCACATACGTGAGGACTTGCCTCAATTGGTGAACTCATGGTGCATATCTAGAATTCTTTATTCTTCCTATATTAAATAATAATAAAAACCCCAAATAAACAAACAGCAACCACCCCTCCAAACCGAAGCAACAAAACTAAAAAAAACCTCAAAGTCCTACAGTCAACTACCAAAAGACTTGGATCAGACGCTTTGTATGAGGAAAAAATATATGATATCCTCTCTCAATTAGGCTTTGTGCTGTATCACTGCAGGCAAGTACTAAAAGACATGGGAGGCATTTGTTTTCACGTCATCTTTCCCTACAGCTTGATCCCAGTATAAATAGTATAGTTCTCCACGTGTGGGATTTGCAGAGGCAGTGAAGATCTTAAGCACAGCCCCCAGCATAACAAGAACACAGGTCTGCTGCAGCAGGTCCAGAGGAGGCCACAAAGATGATCAGAGATCTGGAGCACCTGTCCTATGAAGATAGGCTGAGAGAGTTGGGGCTGTTCAGCCTGGAGAAGAGAAGGCTCCAGGGAGACCTTAGAGCAGCCTTCCAGTACCTAAAGGGGTCTTACAAGAAAGTCAAAGAGAGACTTTTGACAAGGGGACGTAGTAATAGGACAAGGGGGAATGGCTTTAAACTGAAAGAGGAGAGGTTTAGATTAGATACTAGAAGGAAATTCTTCACTGTGAGAGTGGTGAGGCACTGGAACAGGTTGCCCAGAGAAACTGGAGATGCCCTGTCCCTGGAAGTGTTCTAGGCCAAGCTGGATGGGGCTTTGAGCAACCTGGTCTAGTGGAAGGTGTCACTGCCCATGGCAGGGGGGTTGGAACTAGATGATCTTTAAGATCCCTTCCAACCCAAACCATTCTACAACGATGGCTTTGGGTCCTGGGAAAATGGGCATCCTAAGAACATGTTTTCAACAAATTTTGCAATAAAGAATGTAGAAGTAAATAAGCAAATATATAAAAAGAAACATGCCCAGGGTAAATTCCAAGGAAACAAGCACAGCTCAAAGCAGTGAACAGCTTCTCAGCCAGCAGCTGGGAGGACTGAAGGCTGTCGTTACACAGCAGGCTGGATCACACATGCATGGGTACTGTTTGGGTGGGTGCTCTTCATGTTGCTGACGAAAGCAGTAAGCTTCTATTTAAGACCTTAGGCTTTCTACTTCATTGACCGTTGTCATATTTATGAACAAACTATCAAAAGAAAAATCTACACACAAACACCCTAAACTGATAAGTCCACAAACCACTAATTAAGTAGTTAACACATGCTGCCATACAGAGAACATGGTGCAAAGCTGCCAAAGCGGATTCCCTCAGGCTACAAAGCAAGTCAGTATAGAATCCAGGATTATTGGTTACAGGTGGTCCCAATACCCAAAGGCTATTTTCTCCAGTAAAAATCTGCTTTTATGAAGTACTGGATTTTTTTTCTTTAGAGAAATTATATGTATCTAGATGAAAGTACCAATGATGATACTATTGCTAGACAGAAGAGACAGCTAACGAGGCAACAGAATAAGCACTATGATATTTAAGTTTCAGCAGCACCAATACATTATACATTAATATAATTTTTATATATTAATATTAAACCTCAGCCTCTAAATTATTATTAATACTAATACTAGGAGGCTGAAATTTTGAAGAAAAAAATCAAGAAATTAGGAAGTTACAGATGTGACAGAGAAAAAACCCAAGCAACAGAAAAGCCAGTGTGATTTAAGGCAAAATTTCAAGAAAGACAAACCAGTTAAGATCTATCTCAGAGAGCAGGACTTAGCAACTACTGTCAACCACGCCAAAACCAAGGGAGGTTTAGTTAGGTATCATGACACCGGTTGCTACACAAAAACCAAGAACAAAGTGTATCATGTCTGATACTTTAAATCAAAGTGTGCAGTGGCCTCAGGGAGAATTTTATAGTTTGTGTAGCTGGCAATAGGAAAGCAAGGTTTGTTTGACTATTTGGAGATGAAGGTATGAGCACATCTTTTCACAGAAGTCATACTGGTGTGTTCACAGCTCAAGAGTAAATTTGTAGATTTTAAAAAATATCACTGCAAGGGCATGGAAGGACTTGGGTCAACAACCTAGTAATTTGAGAAAGCAGGGGAAAAGAAAAAAAAATCATCTCCATTTGAATTTTGGGCTTGCAAATTGTTACAGCTCCCATTGCTGCAATTCCAAAGTCCAGCACTGAAGCCTCACATGTTCAGCAGGAAGTTCATAAAGCTGTGCTTAGACTTCTGTTTACTAAGAGGTGGTTCATGGGTGACAGGCTCTGAACATTTTTAGATACAGTAGATGCCTAAAATGCTGAATCTTGCCTTAGGAAACAATCCATTAAGAACACAAAGGGAAACCAAAAATATCAAGTGAAGTCACTACACAAAAGACAGAAGAATGACTATTGAGTAAAGCACAGATAGTGTACACAAAAATAATGGGACTAGTACATAACTAGCCACAACCGTGAGCTCAATTTTAACTTGGAAACCATTTAGAACATGTCATAGATGCCACAAAATGATAGATGAATTACATGACTGGTTGTTTCCTGAAACCTGCCAGGGACCCACCTGTTCATGTCAGATTCCAAACACTAAAAATCAGAATAAAGAAAATAGAAACAGGACAGTGTCAGCAAATGGAATAGAAATTTAATTTCTACCAAGATGAATGCTGTGCAATTTTAGACAGCTGTGTTAGGTAAAAAGATATTGCATTTAATACTTTTTAGACAAATAGCAAGATACCCCAGTCATAAGGAGAGGGTGTATAAATGGAACTGAATTTATACAGTGATTATATTATTTTCTTCAGGAGTGAGATGTAGCTTCAATTAACTCCACACGGTTAAACAGGTCAATAGAAACTGAGGGGAAAAAGAGAATATGCTATACTTACAAGAAAATAGGAAGTAAAGAACACTGGGAAGAATACAGGGAGATGCTAAAACAGATAAAGAACGGGTATTAGAAATGCAAAGTAAAACTCTGAAGTACTCATAGTTACAGATGCTAAACACAAATTATTTTTCCAGTGATAAAGAAAAAAAGAGAGAGGAGAATTAGACCAAAACCAAATGTGAAACGCAGTATAAGCTACAAAGTCAATTAAAATATTAGTGGGGAAACCAGTATGCCATAGGAAACCAGAAAAATATTTATAATGAATATGAATATATTGAACATATAACAAATGACATACTAAAAGGCTTGAACATGGCAGGACTGGTGACTGACAGTAAAAAAAAAAAAAGAAATAGACAAATGTGATAGTTTATGTGGGAAATGTATCACAGCAAGTGAAATAACTCCGAGAATTGCTTGCTTAAAAACTAGTAAATTTGTAAGGTACACTGAGTAATAAAATTTGTACTGATGTAGTTTCAGATATAGGTTTAAAAAAAAACCTTAAAAAAAAAGGCAGCCTTAAACTCCTGAAGTTTGTTTCTGTTTATAAACAAGACTGCCCTCAAAGTCATGTTTCAAAAGTGTCCTTCCAGTTAAAACCTCCTGGAGATCCAAAGCAATACTCATGAGAGCCATACCGGGTACCACAGAGAAATTTCATCTTTTTACAGGAGTTCACTCATTATTTGCAATGTATTTTACCAATATTTTGCAGTTTCATACCATTACAAAACATGCATCAGAAGCCTCACTATCATATGTACTTACATGTAACGTAAATTTCAGGATTTTAAAAGAATGATCTCACCACAGGAGCAACTTTATTTTGCTCAGTATCAAAACTGTATACATAGAATAATTCTTAGCACTATAAAGTTGAAAATACATTGGAAAGTAAAAGTTTTCTACCTAAAATTAATTCTACTTCCTAAAAATCCTAACACACATAAGCTTTTATTGATGCTCAAAAGTGGAAATTTGTAGCAACACAAATTTCAGGGTTATTGTACGATAACACAGCTAACATTCTCTGTCATTGGGAGTTTGATATACAGAGTTAAAGGAAACTCTGAATCTCCGTTTGCTCTCAGAATATGTTGCCATATCACCAGTATGTTGCCATAAGATCAACAGTTGACAAACAAATTTCTTGCTTAGAGTTTTCTATTCTGTTCTTATCTATACATAAATATATTGGTGTTTTGCAATCCTAAACACCTTGTCCTTTTTTAATTACTACAGTGGATGACTTTGCCACTCTAGCTACATCACAAAAGATACCACATCATCAGATATTTCCCCCTACAGCTCAGTTAAAATACTATCAATTCCTCAAGTAAGTGTATTTTCAAGCTGTTCTTTTGAATAATCATAATTAAGATTGGGGTGGGATCATCTTACTTTTTCATTAATTTTAAACAAAATTATATGCTTATTGAAATTTCTAAAAGAATTATGTGGGTTTTGCTTTTCAAAGAGGGATTACTCCCCACCCCTTCTCCCCAGAAACCAGGCAAGAGTCTATAAACAAGAAGCAGCACAATCATATGCTGGCTCAGATCAGATTGACACTTGCAAATATAGTAAGCAAGTTCATCCCTGCTAGAAGGAGGAATAAATCCACTTCATGTCTGTCCTTGGGCTTGACTGTTCTTGCCAGCAGACTGGCATTCCATTTAGCTGGAAAATTCAGGAAAATCAGGAACTTCCATGAGCCTCACTGTACCCATGACCTGGGCAAGCACCATATACTGAATTACTTGGCAGTACTAAAGCACTGATCTAGTTTACATAATATGAAGATTCACTTCCCTTCACTGCTCTATTTCTTCCCTGCATGGCCTGCCAGATCAGAAACAAGTCATTCATTGCAGGTATTTCTGCCTAACCCAGAAGCAAGGCAGCTGGGTTCCTTAATACCTTCCCTCCATCCACTGTTCCATCTGCTGAATCAGTCCATGAGACCTTCCAGAGTCCAAATTTCAGTTTAAAACTATCACCTGTGATTTTGCCCCATTTGACTTTCCATTCCTAGCCTCAAGTAAGACAACTGGAATCCTAAACCAAAATTATGAAAAACATTAAATAGAGTTCAACTACAGCAGAATATCTGGGCAAAAGTACTAGTGTTTTCCTACTCTGGGCTCAGAGTATTTGGACAGAAATATCAACTTATGACTAAGTAGCAAGACATGAGTAATAAACTGACATAAACAAATGAAGACATGCCAAAAATCCCACAAAACCTGACAAAATTAATTTAACAGCAGCCAAACATTTTTGTGGTGTGCATTGGGTTAACTTTCAGCTTGATCATTTCCCATGTGCTGCTGCTGACCAGTGATGTGTGGGGAGGAGGTGGGGGGAAAGAGGACATGATAACTGAGAGTAAGGTGAAAAGCACCGTGTCTAACGAGAACAGCAACATATTTTTCTCCAGTTTAAATAATATACTGACTAGTAGATAACAATTAGCATTTTAAACCCCCCACTGGCTGTGAATCTATCTTCTAATATTTCAATTACATGGCTACAAAATCCACCAAGACTGGGAACTACTTTTGCAAACATAAGGTGGCTTGTAGTTTAGAACCAATCTGTGGACTAGTTTATTTTTACAGTAGAAAACAGCCTGTGATGTAAACTCCTTAAACTTTCCCAAACACAAAAATAATGAGAAAAACTGTTGCCATATCTGAAAGAGAAATACAGTGCATTTCGTTGCTGCCATCAATTCGTAGTTTAATCAATGTTTAGCAAAGGAATGAGAGAAGTTGTCACAGAAAAGAAAATGGAATAGAAAGTGAACAGGATGTCCCGCTGAGACAGGACCTACAGAGGGAGGTGGGAGGTAAAACCACTGAGGCTGCCACAGTCTGCAGTGGGATGAAGCATGAACAGGGACAGTCAGAGAAGTGTGACTATTCATCACCTCCTCTTCACAAGCAGGGACTTCCCTGCCTGCTAGGTCCAGGCAGCATGAGTTTTGACTATAATAACTTCTAGAGTAGACTGCAAGGAATAGGAAAAGAGACTAAAGTTCAAGCTGAGGCTCTGCAAATCAGTCTAACAAATGCTTCAGTAAGCCCCTAGAAAATGTTGTTAGAGAATGCCCTGACATCTCTGAGAATTATATTAGTGCCATATGTACTCAAAAAGCCGATTTGGGATTATTTTGTTGCCAATTTTGTCAGTCTTCTGAAGGACACAGAAAACAGTGAAACAGACACAGTCTCTAAAGCTGTTGGGAAAGTTGTCTTCCCTAAACTAATGGCTATGGTAAACAGTAGACCTCATTCCAAAACACATTTCATTCACATGCCATGACAGGTTGTCCATGTAGATGTGGTACTTAGGGACGTGGCTTAGTGGTGGACTTGGCAGAGCTGGGCTGAGATGGTCTTAAATGCCCTTTCTAACCTAAATGATTCTATGATCACCAGCCCACAAAACAGCTTTGCTTTCAGAGAGGGACTCCACTGTGCCAGCTTGGGGTGATTCTATCACAACTGCTTCTCTCCAAGACAAGTTTTTCACCATGCCTCACTCTGTGTATGACAGCCAGGAGGCAAAGCCTTTCCCTTCCTTTCAGGATGGTTAAGGTTTAAAGTTCAAAACTATCTGTTCCTTTTCATCTAGCTCATATATATTCCCTGTAGCATATGAAAACCGAATATCATGACCATGAAGTAGGAATCAATCAAAAGCAGAAGGGGGCAAATAATGGATTTTGGCTCAGAGGGTAAACTGGAAACACAAAAACAAACCTAAAAGGGTGGTTCTTTTGTTTTGAGATTTAATCCTTCTATGTAACATCTTTCAAACTGTTCTGAAGCAAAGCAAAAATGCTGCTTCAAAACAAAGTCAGATGTGCATTTAATAAATGGTACTAATTCATAAATAGGATTCTACCCTTCCCTGTTCTTTACTTTTGTTGCAATTTCTATTGTTAAAAAGAATGTTGCCTGTATAAATTCAGGAATAATACAATTATAGCACTTATTACTAGAGCTAATGCAATAGTTTTATTTCTTTTTCTGTATAAACATGAATATGTATTCTTCACCTTACTTGTAGCAAAGATAAATAAGAAACATAATAAAATTTGCAAACATTAACATAGCAGTTAACTCACTAGATTCTCCTTGAGGAAGGTTAAAATTGAAGCAGAACAAACCTAGCACTATATCTTACAGGTCAATTTAAAATTGATCATAACTTCAGTCACACATGTGTTTAGCTGAAAGACAGAAATGATTTAACTGAAAAGATTCTTCCTTTGTGAGGTAGAGAGAAACCAGTAGCTTGAACTCAGGGCTGTGTTGTTTCAAGATCACCCTTTGAATGTGATTTCATTCTGCTTTGGCAACTTAAAAAACTACACATGTCAGTGGTCACAACACAATTGGAAACAACAACTTCTCGTAATTACTTTCCTTCCAAAAGCATCCCCTCTCCCAGTCAGGGTTCAACTACAAAACCCAAAGCATTTCTCTCACACAGGCTCACTAGTGAGCTAGTGCTGGTGGCCCTGTACAATCACACTGCACAACGAGGCAAATAACCAGTGCCCATAAGCAAAAAAGGTGAAGTACGGTCCATTTAAAATAACATACATCCACTGTCATGTGTTGAAAATCCACTTTATTATATGCCCAAACAATGCCTTTTAATGCTCTGATACAACCAAACACTTCAACAAGTAAATTCAACCCAGATTCTGAAAGAAAAATGAGATTTCCCTCATTTTTTAGTCTTCACAGACAAAAAAGGTTCAACAGCAAACAAGCATTTCCAGAGACATGCATATTATTTTCATTGATACATTTCCTCAATAAACTCTTTTCCACTATACCCTTGACCAGCTAGAATTATCAATACTTCTATTGTCCCAAGGGCATCTACAAAAGCAGATGGCATTCTGACTTTATCACACTGCCTAAAACACCTTCTGTTCCACCAGATGATCCTCAGAGAGAACTTACCTCCATTTTGCAGTTCCTTGCTCTTATTCCTGCATAGTGACACAACAGTTACTAGCCTTTTTACTAGCTGGCACATTCTTTAACCCCAGAGCTACAGGTGTTTCCCACTGACTCTGATGGATTCCTCTGCATGTAAAAACAGTTTGACTGAATCAACAACAGCATCTGCAGAGCAGTCTGGGGGAGGAGGAGGATGGATTAGATGACAAAGGTCTTTTCCAGCCCTATTTCCTAGTATTCTGCGATGCATATGTGATTACACTATACAGCACTTTTGCCTTTTTTTCCCTGACTGGAAGTCTTTTCAACAAACTAGAGTATCAAGATAAGGTACCTGGACCCACGGTATCAGGTGCAGATTAGCAAACTGTGGACAAAGACAATCGGATTCATAGCTAACTGCTGCTTTCCGATCTGATGTCTGTGTCCTTGAATCAACCCTGGGGGGAAAGAATCCTCTTTCTGTGGAGCCACCTGAATATTTGCCTGGGAAGCCATCCCTGCAGCTCCAATGTATATATCTGTACCTCTGCCATAAAGCTTAGGATCTGATGCTATGTAAGGTCTTTGTAATAATATTTACATGGATTGCAGTCTCCACTCTGAACTGATCATTTCTGCAGTGATGTAAAAATGACTCCTGTTTTATACATTTTATACATTATTCGTAAAATACTTCCAACTCAGGAGACTCTATGACTGGGTACAAGAAATGATAGCCTTCTAACAGTTTCAAAATAATGATGAGAAAGATAGCCTGTGGTAAGAGGGACCTTCTAAATGATCTGATTAAAAATGACAATTTAATTTTTCTTCAAGGGTAAGGAACATGAACGGTCATTCATCAGGAGAAACTTTTAATCTCCTTGGTATCAGCACAACCAAAATACTATCTAAATTAAATATGGGTGCTATTACTGGATAAACTTTGTGCAATACCTTTTGGACTGCCCAAGGGAGTTTACAGCTAACTCTAGGAATCATTCTCTGAGATGACCTTCTGCAATGCTTGGTATTAAACTAGAATTTGGCACAGTTATAGCTAGAGAAGTAAAGCCAGTTTGACTCCTCTAATATACTAGCATTTAAGTGTGGACCATAATAAAATCACCTTTCCCCAATGTGTAGGAGTCTGGACTATCTGATAAAACAATAGCAAGAGTGGACATAAAGAATTCAAGAGTACTATGCTTCCCTGACTTACTGCACTTATTGAGGTGCACAGTTACTTTTTGAGAGTATTTTTTCCCTTTTTTGGGAAATGCTGTTTTGTCCAGCATTGCCCACTGTTACTAGTTACTTCCAAATGCTGAAAGTTAACTGATCATACATGCTTCTGGGGGGGAGGGGAGGAGGGAAATTGGGTTTTCTATGAGTCTCAGCCAAAGCAAAGTCAGTTCCCTGAGGAACTGAGGGCCTGCAGGTTCCTCCTTTTTTTTTTTCTCCCTTAAATCAAGGAATACTTTGTCAGGAAACATCAGCATTAACCAAAAGAGCGTTCAGTCACTAAACAAGAGTTGAACAAGGGTCTTTCCAGCCTGGCGGTGCTTTTGGTCCTCTTCCAGTTTGCAGCTGCTGTCTCAGGCTGGCAGGCAGGAGATGGTGGGCTTCCTTCGAGGCAGGCACAGAAAGGAGGCAGCGAGGGCATGGAGCCACTCTTGTACAGGGAAGCACAGGGTTACAGTACTGAAAGATAGAAAGGCTGATGAAATTCATCAAGAAGGAAGGAGATGGGGGAAAGGAGCTGAAGCAAAAAGAGCCCTTGAGTGTTTGCCAGGACAGGCAGCCACAGCTGGCTGCAATTTGGTGAGCAGCCCCTTCTCCACCTGGTTTTCCCAGACTGAGCCTCAGTTGCCCCAGGTCCAGCCATCATAGTCCTCCCAGAGCAAAAGGAGTCGGTTACAAAACTCAATCCTCTCGGGGGGGGAAAAAAAAAAAATCATCTTTTTAAGGAAGTCCATTTCTACTATTTCCATGCTGAGAAGATCCACTCACTGAAAAGGAGACTGCTTCCCCTGCTGTTAGCATCACGTTAGTAGGAAACATCTGCAGGCGTCGTTACATTAATTTCCAAGCCAGACTGTGTTCATTGTAGGCAATCTTCAGGCAACGTAATGGATGAAAAACAAAGAGGGTTTTGCTGAGTGTGCACACAGCCAAACATTTTTAGAAAGACTGAAAGGGTGGCCAAGTCTGAACGGATTATAACATGATAGCAAAAGCACATCTCTGACATACAGGCCAAAGCTCTGTTAAATCGCAAATCATTGCACAAAGGCTTCTGTGAGGAGCAGATTATCGGCTCCACTGCCTTTGACAGCTGAGATATTCAGAAAGCAAACTGCAGAGAAACATATGACATTCTCAGGATACGGGAATTCCTGACATCCCATACATTTTTTGCCATATAATTCCCTCTGATGCAAGCCCAACACTCACTGCAGAACTTTCCGCTATTGACCTTTCCCTTTCCTTTATTCTCTGAAAATTCCTTTAAGTTTGGAAGATAGCTAATGAGCCTGAGTTTTTTGTGCTTCCTCTTCCCAAAAGGCTAAAATCTCGAGCCAATAAAGTTTCATCACTCTCCCAAAGTAACTACTTACTTACATACTGCAAGTAAGATGGCTAAAAAAAATCCAGCCCCAACAAATGTGACATATAACAACTTCCTGTTACATTTCCAATGAAAAACTAACCTTAGACATTGCATTGAAAGTTAGCCTGTGTGAACATACACACACTAAAAGTTCTTTGTAAACCTTTTTTTTGTTTTAAAAATTACTTCAAGGAAAGGATGTTCCTTTATCTATCATAGTAGGAGATGTTAATTTGCACTGAAAAGTGTTCCTTCTCATCTGTATAGCAAAGCTGCATTTATGATTCAAGAGAATTAATTTTTGTTAAAATCAGTTTACCTAATTTTTTTGTCAGTGTAATTGATTCTTTTACTATGTGGATTTTAGTATTAAACTTCATTGAAGCAATTTAACATTGTCTTATCTAATTTACATCTATAACCTGTATTTAAAAAATAGCTTTTGTTATCTCTTAGCAAAGACTTGTTTCTTGGTTAATTTAACAACGTGACCACGTTAAGATGTATTTCCTTTCACAAAATATGACAAAGTACATATTCTTAAGTATTATTATAATATAGCAAAAGTGACATATAATCAGATGTAAACAATTAGAAGCACATAGACATTTTTCTGCATATATACATTTATCCCAAACTTGATTTATTTTGAAAATCAGTCATTCAAATCAAGTATTCACATCCCTATTGAAAGTTCCAACTGCTGAAGTTTCATAAATAAATAAAATAATAATTAAAACCCCATTTAAGAGTAGTCCATGAGCACACACATGAGAATTAGAGCAAAAAGGGCCAGTGCAACTTGGAACAGACTTGCCAGACCACAACCTCATGAGAGGGTAAGAATACCAACATTATGGCAGCATCAAGGTTATGACAATTTTAAACACTACAGAAGTGGAGAAGATAGAATATTACTTCTGTTGTGTTGGCATCAACTGCAATAAAATTACTGTAACAGAATCCTGGGTATTTCAGGCAAACGCATTTGGTAAAACAGCATGTTTGTCTATGGAATTCCATTGGTTTATAACAATCTACAATGTTTTGAGAGAGAAATACACAGATAAAGAAAATAAATACCTTCTAAACTTTAAAATATTTGTCTTTAGCTGTTCATCTGTTTAACAATTTCAAATGTCTAACAATAGTCGCAAGAGGAAAAAAACAAATACAGTCCCTAAACCAGCCACAAATACTGACATCCTACAGAAATATGAATATTTTAAAGATGGAACCAAGACAAAACAAAGAACACCCTTCTGTAGGCCTTCATGATGTAATTGATTGACACAAAAAAGGGACTGTGGAATAGCAATCATCAGATGAAGCCTGTTTATCTTCTGCTCAGGAAACTTAAGTAGGTTTGAGGGAATAAGCTTTCAAAGCAGGAAATGTTTTAGTGAAATTTGCACTCAGTGAAGCTTGTGGCACCCTTATTTAATGTTCCTTGTTGTCTTACAGATTTCTACTGCTTAAATCCTTTCAAGTAAGCTAGAAGTCAAAGACTAACATATTCTCTGCAGGTTTCATTTCTATCCCGCTACTGTTCGCTATGACTTTTCACTCACAGCAACTGCATAACTGTGTTACACAGGGAGGGCCAAAGACAGGGACTAATCAAAAAAACTCAAGAAACCTCTTAGTATCAAACTCCAAACCCTTGCTATGGGGATTGTATTGAAAAGCTAAAACAGGAGGGCTGAAAAAGTGAAGATAACATACAGAGAAACAAAAAGTATAAATCTGAACTTAGTACTAAGATATCACATAGTGACTTTTTTTTTGTTTGAGTAGCAACAAGCATGGGACAGTATTATAGTATTTGCCTCTACTGTAAAAGAGTAAATTCACTTTAAAGAAAAAAAAAAAAAGAAAAACGCGTTCCAAAAATCCCCAGAAAAACATCCATGTCTTCATAAGTGAAAAGCAACTTTTTATTAAAAACACAAAATAGAGCTTTGAAGAAATATTAACTCTATTATGGAAAGATCAGAGCATGGTAAACCATCTGAACTATTATAAAGCAACTAAACTATAAGAAGTATGTAGCTGTAATCATGAGAAAATCAGACACATGCCAGTGACCTTAAAGAATATTCATACTGGAAATGAGTAGAAAATCTCTGTAAGAAAAAACAAATCCATATACTCTATAACATCAGATGAGCTGATGAGCTATGTGATACTGAAAGAGTACTATGTCCTTGGCATTTGCTTATTTTAAGTCAAAAATTGAAATCTCAGGAATACTACAATTAATTACCCATTACTGCAAGTTACTGGAAGAAGTTTATAAAACTGTTAACTTTATATTCTGTAAGGTAAACAAGATGGCTCTACCTTCCCAGCTGGAACCATCTATTTTATTTATATTATGTACTGAAACAAGGTCCAGAAAAGTAATTTCAGATGTGAAATGGAAAAGCACTGATGAGATGCTCTCAAAAGACAGAGAACGGAATCTCACTTTTTTTTTTTTGAAACACTATTTTACAGGCCACAAAATATCTAATCATTTCCTATCATGCCTTTCTCTCACCAGACTGAATTTTCCAAGAATCACATGAGAAAATCATGAGAAGACTAAAAGAAAGAGGCAGTAAATGCCCTTAATGTTCATGAATGAAATTACTCTTCACTGTTCATAACTGTCTTCATAAAACTTAGGGATTTAGATCAGCCTGATACTTCTGCAGCACTTACAACCAACCTAAAGAGCTGTCTTAATGACTTCACGCTGAGCTTAGGTCCCTGGCATGACCAGACAGTGGAATAGCTGAGAAGCAGAGATTTTCTGTGTACTTATAGACACAGTCTCTGGAGATCTTATTATCCCAAGCTTTAATACCATGCCAAAAAAACAAACAAAAAACCCCCCAATCAAATAATAAAATAGAATAAAACACCACTACCCCAAGTTTATCAAACTATGTTGAGCCTAAATGTACAGTAGAGATACGGAGACTCTTACATCTTAGATATAATCATGTTATTAATTCAGAGCAGCAGACTCAGACAATGAAATTTGAATTCTCCCTAACTTAGGCAAAAAAACCCAAAACACTTGATTCTACAGTCTGACAGTAGAATTGCCACAAAAATTTTGTGGGCAAAAACCTACTATACTGACAACAAAAAACAAATAACGAGGCATATTTCATTTAACTGAGATACAGTAACCAACTCTCCCCCCTTCTTATTTATTCACAGAATAGTTAGGGTTGGAAAGGACCTCTGGAGATCACCTAGTCCAAACCCCCTGCCAAGGCAGGGTCACCTAGAGCAGGTTACACAGGAATGTGTCCACATGGGTTTGGAATGTCTCCAGGGAAGGAGACTCCACAACCTTCCTGGGCAGCCTCTTTCAGTGCTCTGCCACCCTCAGTGTAAAGAAGTTTTTGCTCATGCTGAGGTGGAACTTCTTGTGTTTTAGTTTACGGCCATTGCTCCTCATCCTCTAGCTGGGCACCACCAAAAAGAGTTTGGCACCATCCTCTTGGCACCTGCCTGTGAAATATTTATATGCATTGATGAGATCCTCTCTCAGTCTTCTCTTCTCCAGACTGAACAGGCCCAGCTCCTGCAGTCTCTCCTCATAAGAAAGATGCTCCAGACTCCTCATCATCTTTGTGGCCCTTTGCTGGACTCTCTCCAGTAGGTCCTTGTTGTTCTTGTACTGAGGAGCCCAGAACTGGACACAGCACTCCAGATGTGTCCTCACTAGGGCCAAGTAGAGGGGCAGCATTACCTCCCTCGACCTGCTGGCCACACTCTTCCCATGCACCCCAGGAGACCACTGACCCTCCTGGCTGCAAGGGCACACTGCTGGCTCATGGTCAACTTGTCATCCACCAAGACTCCCAGGCCCTTCTCAGCAGAGCTGTTCTCTAGTAGTCAGCCCGCAACCTGTACTGGTACTTGGGGTTATTCCCTCCCAGGTGCAGGACTCTACACTTGCCCTTGTTGAACCGCTTTAGGTTTCTCTCTGCCCAACTCTCCAGCCTATCAAGGTCTCATTGAATGGCAGCACAGCTTTCAGGTTTATCAGTCACTCCCCAAACCCACCTCCCATCCCCCGTTTTGTATCGTCACAAACTTGCTGAGTGTACATTCTATCCCTTCATCCAGGTTGTTGATAAACAAGTCAAATAAGACTGGATCAAGTACTGATCCCTGGGGAACACCACTGACTACAGGCTTCCAACTGGATTCTACCTATATTATTACCTATTTACCACAAAAGGTCCAAATTAGTTTGGATATGTATTTCATCAGTAGCAATCCTGTTCTGTAAAGTTACAAGGCAGGAGTCTCTGAAGCAGTGATTCCAGAATTGGGCATCAGCGTTCAGAATTTAGGTAATTGGGTAACATTAGACACACTGAATGTTAGACACAATTAAGTTCATTCTCCACACCATTTCAAATACATTTCTAGTGCTACATGTACGCAATTGCACTATCAAATAAATATACAAAGATTTCTCTTTAGAAAATCCACATTTAAGAATTCTACTGTGCCCCTTCCCTCACAGGTGCACTAGAAGGAAGCTATACCAGTACAGACTTCATGTAGCAGTAGCTAATAATTTGCCACTGACAAAAGCTAAAGCAAAGCTGCAATTGCATGCAACCACAAAAGGCCCGAAATTAAACATTTCTTGTCAGTCTGTAAACAAAGACAAGTTTCTCATTTGGACACTGAGCCAGGACACCTTTTCTGTCACTGCCCAGTGTCAAAAGTATCACTCTACACTCCAAAATTTCTGGACTACTGTATCTTAGAAAGTATATTGCTCTTGGAGGTATATTGCCTCTTTCTTCTCGCAAAATGGTACCTCTTACAGAATTATAAAGATCCTTGTAAACATGCTGTGATAACCCACGAACTGTAGACTATATTTAAAAATTGAGATGTGCATTTTTAGTTGTCATACACAAACATTTGAAATCAGGTGGTCTTTATTGGTACCTTGATGAAAAGAAAATATAAAGGACAAACCTTATCAATATTTTTCTTAAACACAGAGAATTTGTCTTTAAATTTAATCATAAAGTATTCTAATCCTCCTCAGTGGTGACCCTGTGAGGTTGGTTCTTAAAAAGCCTGAGGTTGCATTTACCTTGCAAACAAGAAAAAGCCAACACAGGCTAGATTTGTCAACTTTCTAGAATATGTTTAAAACCAGTAGGAGTCAAAGGTTTTCAAGAAAGTCTCAAGGTAATACTTCATTGTTTATGGCATTAAATAGGTCTACAAAAAGAATTTTAACAGTCTTAAAGTGAAAAGCATGTAGGGCACAAGGACAAGTGGGTTTTTAGAATAAACATGTGGTTTCTTTAAGCCTGAGACAGGAAGCCAGAGCCTGGACAGGAAAAGTTCTTAGGAGAATTCACTTAACTAAAGCTCTGCCAGTTTATAATTAGTGACATCACTCATTATGCCTTTTTTTTTTCTTAATCTTAATCAGGTATTTGAGAAAAAACATTTTCCATAATTCTGTACAGTTAGCAAACAAAATGGAACTAGAAGCTGACTTTCTTGTATTATGTCAAGCTAGGAGTGATAAAATCACTGTGGAAAGTCATTATTTCAGTACATATTCTAGTATTACATAAATTTGTGAGATATTCTGAGAATGTGTATTTTCCCCTAACCTCTGAATCACAACCTTAATTTAAATAAGCTGAAGCCCAGTAACAAGGCTACTAATTCACGTCCTTAGAGTCCAGGTGATCTATAAATCATTTACCTTCACAGAGAAAAAGACATCAAAATAACCATGGCACCGTTTTAAAAGAAAGGATGAGGATCACTGCCTGAAGCAAAGACAAAACATAACTGTCTGGTTTTACCTACAAAGTCACAGCTCAAAGACTGGGAAATATGTGGGAAAATAAAGGATTGTGACTGTGGTATGAGGAGGAACAAAACTCAGATTATTCAAATGTAGTGCATAATTTTTTTTGAAAGTCTGGAGATAAAAATGAAAGTGCAACTGATTCAGCAGTGCCAACTATTGAAACTGCAAGTCACTGAGCAATAAAAGAGTCAGTGCATTATAAACATGGGGAAGGATTCCCACGGAAAAGAGCATCACTGCAAATCACTCCTTCACAATCAATGCCTAAAGTACCTATTACTGAGTTCCTTGGTAAAAACATGTAGTTAATGCTACCAAAAGGGCATTAGACCAACAAAGTACAACACTAAAAAACATAATATTAAAATAAATGTACGTGTGGAGGAAAAAAAAATTTAAAAGTAAGAAAGAAGTGAATTTGCTGCATGTTGCAAATATATGCAAACAACATCACCTGACCAGACTGAGCAAGCAACGCACACCAAAGACAACGTCTACAGATCTTGGGTTGCTAATCTCCAGAGTGATCTTTAAAATCTGATAGGCAAAACATTTAGAATATCTAACTGATTCAGCAATAGCACACACTGTGATTTACAAAATCTGATCAAAATTTGAGGCACTCATAAATTAAAGCAGCTCAAGTTTACACTTGATAGCAGGATGGACAAACCTCACTTGGGGCTGTCCTGTCGACAGCTAAGAGGCTGTCACCACATGCAGCCCAAGCAGAGGTCATGCAAAGAGAGGAGGAGAGGGGACCACAACTTAACAGCACATCACAAGGCTACTCCTTTCTACAGATGAGTGTAGCCCAGTCCTGCATGGAGACAGCAAAATGCTGAGAATTTCTGGTGCCACTCAAAAAAACCACAACTACAATCCAGGAAACTCACTGAGGAAGAATTAAAAAGGGGAAAAAGGAAAAAAAAGAAAGGAAAAAAAAACATTTTCTTCCCATACTGGAATATATATTGGTGCAGCAGATGCAAATAAGATATTAAGCTGTGCTGTGAACAGTGTGACTTGTCCTTAGCACCTTTTTAGCTTTACAAGGATAAAATTAGGAAGTCTTCAGAATCTAGAAAGTCTCAGAGGTGCTAATGTCACCCCTACATTTGAGAAACAGCAAAGAAGGTTAGGAGATCTCAGAAAGTAGTCATAGCTGCTGGGTTAGACAAGCCATATGGAAAAGGCATGCTGTGACAGACAAGGAGGGTTACTGGGCACTGGCTACAGGTATAGATGGGGGGGCAACACTGATGCAAACCCCCCAGTTGAAGTATTATGTTTCCACCTATAAACATACTTGGACCACTGCTGTTATTTTTTTCAATAAAATTTTGGCTCCTACTCTTGGCCACCCAATTTTGAACAGACATGACCTCCACTCCCTCAAAAAACCACAACACAAAACCACCACCAGCACAACCACCTCACATACTTGCAACCAACCTCTGCATGTTCCTTGAAATCAAGTAAACCACTTAGTGGCAAGGGGAAAAGGGTAAAGAAAAAGACAGAATAGATGTTTTTGACACTGGTGAGAAAACAATGAATTATTCTTTAAGGGTAACAAGCAATGCTACATGAGAGAAGCAAAGTATATGAATAATTGAAAAATATATGAAGAAATATTATTATTACCACACTATCAAACTAAAAATACTTTTCAAGGCAATGATCTGCCTTGGGCCTAATTCTAGTCAGTACTTTTTAATCAAGACTTAGATAATGGAAGAGAAACTGTTCATGAAATGAACAGATTACATCAAATTGAAAGGACTGCAAACCTTTAGAAGGGGAATATCACATTTCTAAATTATATTGCTGAATTTGGAAGACAGCTTGAGAAGCGTATTTTTACTTGTATGGAAGATAAATAAAATGCATTAAAAACATATATAACAGACTACGGATCAGGAAAGTTTATTGGATAATAATCAATCATGAAGTGCACATCCATTAACAATGTGGTGTTAAAACGAAGGCAAAGTCCAATTCTGAGGCACATTGGTAAGGAAACTTGACATGTGCAAGATGATGATACATTCTGCTAAGTATCTGCTGAAACAATCCAGTATTCAAAACTGTACCTAAAAAGAGATACTTTGGACTGTTCGTGGTTGACCAACAACGGCAAGAGATTTAAAAACAATACTTGAGAGGAAAGATTAAAAGAATACGGTCTCTTTAGTCAATAAGAAGTAAATATGGAGATCTGACAGCTGTTCTACAGCATGTGCAAGTCAGATATTAATTGTTCCTTGGAAGAATTACCACTGAATGGAATTGGCTAGACCTGTATCTATTAAAATAAACTGCAGGGAAAAAAGTGGACTTTTCTAATCAAAGCAGTATGAAAAGGAACTTAAAGATGGTTTCATTCCCATTATGGATGTATTTTAAGAACAGGTTATACAACCTCTGCCTTGGAAAACACTTGCTCAATTTTACCTCAGTACAAGGATGGACTAAGCCGATCAACATCTCCTTTAGTCCAAGCTGCAGCCCTAACAACATCCCTGAGGTGTTTTTTTTTTAAAAAAAATCTGCTTTCCACATGCATAGTCCCAGTTTCAATGCTACCGTATTTTGAACAAAGGCCAATATTTATTGCTTCAGTGACATGTTGTTCTACATAGCTCTTCAACTTAAGATGTTTGGTATTTCTAAATGGAGAAAAAGTGTTGGAGTAACAGGCTTACTATAAACAGATACCATCTTGCTCGTTTGAAGCTGTTGGTAGAAATCAGTACCACTGAAGACAGAGCCAATGTGGGCATTAACTCACTAAGAGATTTAAACCTACTTCAGAACACACACACACCATCTGGTAACAACATCTACTTGAGGAGCCCTAATTGATCTCTCAAATTCTCCAAATTTGTAACAAAGACTGTAAGACTACATGTTCAAATAATCAAATGATTCAAATATGACTAATACTTCACAATTACGAGGTCTGAATACAGTTTACCAGCTAAATTTGACTGTTTGATGAGGTAAATGGGAGATTCTCAGAACCAAGTGCCTCTTTTCCCTCCGAAATCATACTTCCAATGCTGAAGGTTAAAAAGTAAAAACTATTCCAATTTTGGTTCCTGCAGTTTATGTAGGATGGCTGACACATTAGAAAAAAGCACTCAATGAGAGCTGATGATCTTAACTCGTCATATTTAACAACCTGACATACAGCATTGCAGAAGGATAACCAGGTTATTCTTGGAGGTGCACATTAAGGGATGTGGGGAAATGGAAAGCTGTAACCAGTGAAATTCTAATACTAGGTTTAAAAAAGAGTCCACAAAGAGGTAAGTCAAGAACTAAAACAAGTGTTTGCAAATGATGTGAAATCTCCATACTTGCAGATAATTTAAACAAGCCCTGAACAACCTTCACATGGATATCAAAATGTCTGATGAGAAGCAAAACAAACAAACAAAAAAAATAGAACCTTAAGCACAAGACTGAATCACACATTTTTTTTCAATAACCAGATACAGCCCAATATATCCTGTTCATCGGACTAACTGCTTGATCTTCATAATTATTCCTATTATTAGAGCAGAGTAAAGAATAGGGGCATATTTACCTGTTAAATACTGTCTTTTAAAATTTGTTTAGCTCCTATCTTCCTGTGACCCGCTATCACATTATTCTAAATGTCAAAAGGCAATTTTCTTCATCAAGCAGTTCCAAAACTTATGACATTAGTCAGTCACACTGACTAATAGACCAGGCCACATTTTGCTGGGTCTGAATTATAAACTTCTCATCTGAAGTGAAGTTTTGAGTCAGCTACCTCCATCCTTATCATCCACAGGGACACAGCTGCCAATGCAAAGAATGGAAATGGCTAAGGGAAATCGTCACTAAAAAGGCTCTGTATTAGCTTAGTTGAGATATAAAGCAATCCTTCCACTGCAGCAAAAGTTAAGAGGTTTCCATGTTCAAATGTTACATATTGCCTGTATTTGAAGAAGCTGCTTAGTGACACTGATTGCCTCTATGAGGGGGGTAGCAGAGTGGTACATCAGGGTTATAAGCATCTCAGAGATTGTTAATTAGGGAACCTCAGAGTTATCTCTGTATCTCTACTCATTGTAATAGGGACTTCTGCTCAGTGAAGATATCAGCTCTTAGTAACTCTCCCCACAACTTTACCAGATGTTTTTAGCAGTAAAAAAAGAAAAAAGAAACTTTTTCAAAATGTATCTAGAGCATGCTTCAGTAAGAAGCAGTTCCAGTTTCAAGATCCTCCTCTGCCCAGTGCCTCCTGGTTTCAGCCCCTGCTCAGCCCCTTTAAGTAGGCTGTCATAAATTAAAGGAAATGGACAGGAACAAGCAGCCAAAACCATGGAGTGATAAGCAGGACAGACAGAAGCAAAAAAGACATTGCGTAAGCAGGTGTAGGAAGCACTTCTACTTAATGTTTAACCACAGTACTTAATAGGGGGAAAAGTATAGCTGGCTTGGGCTAGGTTGCCTAGTAGAAATCTGTAGATGTATTTCTCCTTCCCTTCAAGAAAGTAGTATAGACTAAAGATTTTGAAAAAGCTGCATAAAACAGACAAAATGAAACAGGAGAAGACACAGATGCAGGCACAGGAAAGACAACCCAAACAATTTAGAGAGAAAACCCCAATTTTTTTGCCAGGACTTTTCCAACATCTGAGAGGGTTCAGTACAGGGTTATTCCTGAAATCAACGTCAAAAAATTTTAAGTTTAAAATATTTTCCGTACTTTTGCAGAACTTTGTAGTGTAGGCAATGTAAGAAAAAAAACGCAATGTATTTCTGAGACCATCTATTTAAAATCTGTTTGCTCTGGATCTCCCTGGCTTGGACCTTCTGCAGGTATCTTTCCAGGCTACAGCTCAGCATGACATATGTAAAATTAAAAAAAATATCTCTGGTCATATGCTAATCTATAGACAATTGCAACAATCCCCCCCCCCCCCCGAAAAACCTCCACAAAAAGACCACAACAAAACAACCCCAACCCTTTTTTTGTTTAAGGGGGAAACAGCAAAAAACCCCTCATACTTCTCTCGTATTCATAAAGCCCATTATGCCAACTCAGCTTTCATATGCAAGAGAAAGTCCAGAGTTTATGGTGCAGAGGTCTATCAAGAAATTGTGTGAGCCCGCCTCTATTCTCTTCCTCAGTTGAGTAAGAGACTAAAGGAAGAAACTGCAAATGGCGAAAGCAAGCCCTTTAATAGGATGACCTCTGCTGAAGTTTTAATAACCAGCCTACACAGTTTTTCATTGTCAGCACACTCAGGCATTCAGGGAGGCGTAACAATCTGCATGGGTCTTGATGGGAAGAGCAGAGGTTGCCAGAAGGAAGTGTTTGGAGGGCACATTACCAGAGCTAGGCTATGTGTACATGACTGAAACATAAGCTGCTTTTCTGCAAGCAAGCTCTTTTAATAGGAATCCAGTTTATTTATTTATTCAGAAACAGATGGCATCCTCTCAAGATGTTATGCAGAACATGACACACAAAACAAGTATTTTCATCCGAGCATATTTTTTCTAATCAACTCCCTGCTATTCATCATTAAATGACAAACAAAAATTTAGTCTCCAGGGTCTGGTAATACTCTAGGCTAACTGAAGCTAACTCAGGATGTAGCAGTAAGTGATGAAAAGTAATGACTTGTAATACACTGGAGTGCAGACTAGATGACCTCAGTGTCTTTTGACTTAAATGCTATACAAAAAAAGCATTCCAACTGCAAGGGAAAAAAAATATTACAAATTGTAGCCTCTGTGCTGATGAGCACATTTGATAGACAAGCCCCATGACCTATACTTACTCAGAAGTGCCTAACACAGTTTTTTGTATTTATACAAAAGAGAACAAAAGGCAAGAAATCTTGTCAGAAAGTGTTAGGAATACTGCCATGCAATCACTGTATTGCAGGATTCTGTACGACATTGCTGATAGCTTTCATACTACGTTTTTATGTAATTCCTGCTGAATCATGACCTTTAATCTCCATTCATTGTAAAGTCTAAGCCACCACTACAGAGACACGTAGAAGGATATCATGTTAAAGAAAATGTTATCACTACATACAGACAAAACAGAATTTAGAAGGAAGTTAAGTACTATCAAATACTCCCCTCTCTCCTTACTCTTCATACTCCACAGCTAAAATCCCAGACTACTGTGTACCACCTTGCAGGTTTTCTTTTAATAGGGAAGTCATACATATCCAAGTGTATTGATGTACTGAGGTTCATTTACCACACGATAGTACAATGAAGTACACCAAAAGTGAGTCATCCTCTCATTATAGCCTCATACAACACATAATTAAAATATAAGAGACTCCCACAAACTAAAGTAATTTTAGAATTTTCTGCATGAAGAACATGCATGGTCCTAATATTTTCCAATAATTTAACAATTTACTGGTTTTATTTTTAAATAAGAACACACAAAGAATACTAATACCAACTCCAGGAATTTATATGTTATGCACTATGTCAAGGTGGTTTAAAATTTAGCAATCACTGAAATCACATTCAGCTTCTAAGGTCCCTTTCCACTCCTGACATTGCTTCCAGCTTCTTTTCAATGCCTCCCCTTCACCCCTAACCAAGATCATCACCTTCCACTCTCTGTTCAAGTAGGTCCTTCTCGCTCCTCTCCCACACAATAGCTCTGCTTTCTGTTTCTTCCACTGGCAACAGCTGCTCCTGCACACACCATCCAGACACTACTAAATCATCGCTGGAGAGGGGAGAGGCCTGGGAGAGCTGCTGCTGCCAGGCAGGGCACACAGTTGCAGGATGCATGGGACACCTACTGCTCCTAGCAACTTCCCTCCCACAAGCAGGAGCACATAGCCTGGAACCCTGCGAGGCAAGAGAAGGGAAGGACTTGGGGACTTGGACTGCACTTTCTGTTCAAATGGTTCTCCGTCTCTTTGGGAAAGAGCAGAAGACTCCCAGGATAGATTGTCTGGGACCAACTCTACCTGTGACGCGATTGTTGGGATGAACTGCTATATGCAGTGTGACTTGAGTGTACATATAAAAAGGTGATAAATGAGAAAATAATTCCTTCAGGTAGGAGGAATGATCCTGCTGTTCTTTCCAGTACCATCACTGAAAAAGACAAAAACCACCACCAATAAAAAGCATTTCCCCCTCATCTACTATAACTGAGAAATACCGGAATCAAGGTTTTTGGCTTTAGTGTTTTATTTGATCACTGAGAATAAAAGCTAATTGGGATCCCTGTGCAAACTAGGGATCTTACAATTTACCCTCATTATGAAAATTCAGATGTGAAGGAGGGCGTTACTTCCCCCATTAAGGGAAGACTAGAGTATACGCCCATTCTCATCCCTTCCTCTAATGGGTTTTACCCTAACTCTAGAATTTTTTCCATGAATGTAGATATTCTGTCAACAGAATTTCAATTGTGTATTTTTCTTCATAAATCTTCAGCTTGCTACACCACATTTTTAAATATACAAATTAATTTTAAACAAATCAACTAAATGCCTAAGAAACTTCACCACTGAAACAGTATCATAGAACCATAGAATACCAGGTTGGGAGGGATCTCAAGGATCATCTGGTTCAACCTTTCTTGCAAAAGCAAGTTCTAGACAAGATGGCCCAGCACCGTGTCCAGCTTCAAAGTGTCCAATGCTGGGGAATCTATCCCCTCCTTCAGGAGATTATTCCAGTGGCTGATTGCTCTCATTGTGAAAAATTTTCCTCTTATGTCCAATCTCCCCAGGAGCAACTTGTACTCATTACCCTTCATCTTTTCCACGTGGCTCCTTGTAAATGGGAGTCTCCACCTTTTTTGTAGCCACCCTGTAGATACTAGAACACAGTGATGAGGTCTCCCTAAGCCTTTTTTCTCAAGGTTGAACAAACCCAGTTCTCTCAGCCTTTCCTCATATGTCAGTTTGCCCAGGCCTTTGATCATCTTTGTAGCCCTTGGACCTTCTCCAGGCTGTCCACAGCTGTTTTGCATAGTGGGCACCAAAACTACGCACAGTATTCCAGGTGTGGCCTGACAAGCATTGATTAAAGTGGAATAATGACTTCTCTATCATCTTGTTGATGCAGCCCAGTATCCCGTTGGCTTTCTTTGCCACAGCAACACACCGCTCACTCATGTTGAGCTGCTTGTCCATCAGGACCCCCAGGTCCCTTTCCACAGAGCTGCTCCCCAGCCAGGTAAATCTCAGGCTGTGCTGCACTCCTGGATTATGTTTTCTTCACACTTGATCTTGTTGAATTCCACAAGGCTCTTGTTTGCCTGCTCTTCCAGCCTATCCAGGTCTTCCTGCAAGGTGGCTCTCCCAAAGTGTACACTTCCCATTCAGTTTGGTACCATTGGCAAACATCATCAGGGCACATTTCACCCCATCATCCAGATCACTTATGAGGATATTAAACAGTGTTGGGCTCAGTATCGGTCCCTGGAGGGCCCCACTTGTGGCAGGCTGCCAGTTTGAAGAGGAGCTATTTGCCACCACCCTCAGGGTGTGGCCTATCAGCCAGTTCCCCACCCAATGCATGGGACACCAGGCTCAACCATCACACATTAGTTTCTTTAGGAGGCTGTGGGAAACCGTATTGGAAGCCCTGGATAAATCCAAGCAGACAATGTCCACTGCTCAACTCCACATCCACTGAGCAGGTTACTTGGTTGTAGAAGGCAGTCAGGTTTGTCAAGCACGATTTGCCCTTGGTGAATCCATGCTGGCTCTTTCCAATGACATGCTTCATCTGACCTGTGGTGGCTCCCAGCAGGATTCATTCCATTCATTCCCTTTCCCAGGGACTGAAGTAAGACTCATGGCCCTATAATATCCTGGATCCTCCCCTAAGCCCTTCTTGTAGATAGGGGTGACATCAGCCTTTTTCTAGTCTTCTGGGATATCCCTGATACCCGTGACTTCTCTAAAATTGTGGAGAGCAGCCTGGCGGTGATGTCAGCAGCTCTCCTAACACCTTGGTTGGACAGTGACAGGGTTCATCGGTGT
Source organism: Lepidothrix coronata (assembly GCF_001604755.1). Classification (NCBI taxonomy): domain Eukaryota; kingdom Metazoa; phylum Chordata; class Aves; order Passeriformes; family Pipridae; genus Lepidothrix; species Lepidothrix coronata. The sequence goes on along the minus strand of NW_016690332.1, from coordinate 2,619,722 downwards.
GTGTGGGTCGAGCCTCTGTGACAGGTCACACACCAACTCTTCCTTCACTAACAGAGGGTCTGTGTTTGCATCCACTTGGATTTTGGTTCCCAAGGCTGGGGGTCCAGCAGTGCCAGTAAAGTTGGAGAAGAAAGTATTGAGAACCTCTCTGCCTTTCCAGCACTGTTGGTGACTGTTCACTTCTGTTTAACAGCAGGCCAGTACTTTCCTTCTGTTTCTGCTTGTTGTTTCCGTACCTAAAGAACCTTTTCTTGTAGTTTTTGACATCTGGGGCCACTTTCAATCTGAACTGAACTTTTGCTTGTCAAGCTGCACCTCTGCACACCCTGTCAATGCCCTTGTAGTTCTCACTGGGCGTTTGCTTTTCCATCTATGGTATGCTTCTCTTCTGGCTTTGAGCAGACTCAGAAGCTCACAGTTAAACTAAGGGCATCTCTCCCTACTTCCCTCATGTTTAAAGGGCATGAATGGTTTTTGTGTTTCCAGGAGAGCGTTCTTGAAAACCTCCCAGTACTTGCTGGCTCCTTTATTCTCCATGGAAGCTTTCCACAGAACCCTTCCCAGTTGAGCTCTGAGTGAGCTGAAGTTTCCTCTTCTAAAATTGAAAACCTCTGTCTTAGTACTAACCTTCAATGTGTTCAGCAGGACCCCAGACTCCACAATATTTTGATCAGTGAAGCCAAGGATATTACTAGCAGAGATGTTACAATGTAGTATTGCATTTCATTTGCTGATTTGTTCTGTTCAGTCATTTCAGAGTATCTAACAGATGTGAACAAGACTGATTTGAGGTACAACAAACACTAGGATTTCACAGCAAATTCTGCAAAATCTAAATTTAAAAAAAATAAAATAACACCAAACCAATTTGCCTACCTTATCTCACCCCCTACAAAAACATTTTACTGCCAAATGAAGCCGCAGTACAATTAGAGCAGAATTACAAGAGTATCTGTGAAAACTGGACAGACACCAAGGAACTTACTGACCTATAAACAAAGTCTGTAAAAGCACACAACGATCATATAACAGTTCATATCACCCTGCAACCAACAGAAATCCTCTTTAACTGCTGAGGATTGCCAGGGATGCCAGAGAATCTCAGTTTTCATCCAAAGGCTCCAATAGCCTCCCCAAGGGCCTTCCCTAGGCCCTGACACAGTCCTACCATACTCACAGCAGTGCAGAAGGAGAATCTAAAATTGTCTCAGCATAAGGCCTATCCAAAGAGTATATGAAGTACTTACAAGAGAAAGATAGGATAATATTTAAGTATATTAAAAAAACCTGACACACAAAAGACTAAAATGTTTGAAAATGTCATCATTGAGTTTGACTAAGTTGTTAAAATATCATAGTATAGCTAATATTGACATTGGTTAAATACTAAAATATTAGCCAAAATTACAGAAGGAAAAGTGTAGAGATGTTAATGTCAGGTCAACTACAGACCCACTGATTGACAGTTTTATCCTAAAATAAATTTATTTAGTATTACTCTCAACCTTTTTAACCAGAACATATGTAAATATTTGCCCTATTTGTACTACATTACCCTACTGGTTTGTAATTTATAATACACAATAGTGGGGTAAGAATTTCTTTATATTACATTTTAACTGAAAAGAATCTAGATTTTTTACTGTTTTTAAAATTGTGTATTATTGATATGCCCAAAATACCTAATAGAGAATGGAGTGCTCCTTAACATGTCATGCATCAATCACTAATCTAATATACCTTATTAAATTATGGCACTTCAAACTGGACTATGCCAACAAAACAGTAACAGGGAGACTCTAACTGTGACAAGATATACAAGAGGAATAATGATTTCTTAAAGATGACCATTGTGCAAGAGTAAAACTCAATACTAGATAAGAAAGAACTTAAGAACAAAATAACATATCACTGTAACAAGTCCATTTTCTTCCTCAAAGTTTCACAGCAAGCTGAAAAATAAAAATCAGTGAGGTATACTGATTAATTTTGGCTTGTATTACTTTATCAGAAGACTTAGTGCTCAATCTTTAATGTTAGCTAGTTAGATCTGTATTTGGAAATGCAAAAAGAAATCTGGTTTTCAAAACTGCAAAGCATAAGCACTTCCCCATAAGGTCAACAAACATAACAGTTATCTAAACCACTTGCTGGAAGAAAAATAAAAAGCATAGTATTGATTTGTCATGTTTCTTAAAGCCACTCATGCTTGAATAGTTTTACCCATTGCTTTCAAAGATGATTAAATATAATACGCTTGCTACTTTTTACATTTTCTCTACACCATCTAAAGGGCCGTTGAATTTAGCACTCCAGAAAGAGAAAGAAAATCTGAAATAAACACTTCCTCTGATTCTTAAGAACAGAAACTAAATCAAGTTCAGAAAACCTTAATTTCAGAGTATTTCTTCCAAAATAGGCCCTGGTTCCTGACCCAGAGCTTGGGAAGTCCCTTCACTTACTATCATTACTGTGTTGTACTACATGATCATTTGAGAAAACCCATCCTCTTGTTGTACAGTTATTACACAAGACCATTTTTATTAATGGTAAGATTTCTGATTTGTTAACCTTTTAGCATTTTTTAAATGGAAAACTTCACACTTCCCACAAGGACATGAGGTAAGAAACATTTAAATTTCTTTTTTTTTTCCTCCCTCTCACATATTTGAAGAAGTTTTTTTGCTGCTCCACTATTTGTGCTCAGAAAGGTCATTTCTAAAAACACGTCCCCAATCTGACTGACTATACAGCACTCAATAAAGCTAATGGAACAAAAAGCACTGTCAATGTGCAAAGCAAAGAAACAAGAAAATAAAATGTCCCACTCAAAGATGTAACTTGTGTTTTGAATAAACTTTTAAATATTTAAAAAAGTTTTTCAAGCTAATTGCCTACACACTCTCAGAAGGTAAAAAAAGATGATTCTCTAAAGAACACAGAATAATCTGTCATCCTTTGTATTCAGAAACTGAAACAGAAAATCACAAACCACACAGTAAATTGTTTGAAATACCCATTATTGCCATCTTGAGTTTGCCTGCTTGTACCAATATAAGAAGAAAACCACTACCTTTGAACTCCTTGCTGAAAGGGTGTTGCCCCAAACTGCCACAAATACATCTTCACACAATCACCAACTTTAAGAGAAGCCCTGACAGGCTATTCTTTCCACTTGCTGAAAATTGTTTTTAAATTAGCTCTGTCAATAAAAAGTTATGCTCAATAAAAAAAGCATTAGCTTTGCATTTACTGTTGGTTTCAATTCATTCCTGTATTTCTTGGAAGTGCCCATCGAATTTGAAATCTGTCCAGAAAACCAAAGGATGAGGGGAGAACACAACAAATCTGTTTACACTGGAGTGGGTTTTGAGCTGACTATACCAAAGCAAAAGAGGATGAATGACAATCAGTATTCTTTACTTAAAGCATCTGAACTTTGTAGCATTTTTTTTTCTAAAATAATTGTTTTATACAGTTCTATAAACAATTTTTTTTAAGGAAGGGTGCTTTACATAAGGACCTCAGCAGAAACCTGACCAGAGCTCCACTTTCTCACTGCTTTTCCAATGCCTGTCCTGATATCCTAACAGAGCAATGATCAGAATCTCTGAACGTCTGCACAGTATAAAAGTAATTCTATAAATAATAGTTGAGTGAATTATTCCATAAATAATAGTGGCCAACAATGTTGAAAAAGGTACAAAAATCACTGAATTACAATTTTCAAGTATGTCGCAAAACACTTCCTTAATTCTGAAGAAAAAGAACTTATATTCTCTGTAAAACTATACGATTCCTATAAATACTAATTATTTCCATTATCCTTATAAGTGCTGAATTTTTTTTTAATGGCCATTATCTCTTCTTCTCTTGGTCTCAAATATGTTTTACAAACAGTTCTCAGGACTAAATGGAAGCTATAACAAAAGTTATTATCTTTCTCTTTTGAATTTGACACCTTTTGATTTCTTTAGATGTCTCCTTAACTCATTCAATTCCAGAATAGAAATTTCCAATTGCTTTCATCATTATTTCATCACGTCTATAATTTGTTTATTCTCCAACATCTTTTCCGTATTTCCTTTAGATACATGATTTTTTAACAAATTATTGAATATCCTCTTTGTTCCTGTTGTACCAGCTTTCATCAATGGCTTGGCCTAGATTCTCCAACTGTATATGCACTGGAAGTGCACTGGAACACATCTCATAGGGGCCTTTGTCTGAGAAGGCAGCAGCCAGTTACTCCATTCCCTCTCATTCTACCCCATCTCAAAAACCATACAGGAATCGAAGCTGAAATCCAAGGAACAGCAGCACCAATGCATGGAAGACACTGTGCCAGCCAACATGTTACATATGCATTCATTATACAGCAAGCATGACTGAAGTGTAATAACAAATGTGTGTGACAAACAGAGAAATCTTGAGAGCCTCTTTAGTCCAATATTAGGCCAAGTCTTCTTGGAGTTGCCCTTAGAGTGTTCAGGTATTCCTATCTGCATCCCAGGCTAAAAATTCTGTTTAGGAGCTAGCAAGAAAAATGATCAGTTGAAGTTCTCTTCCTGCTGTTCATCATTTTGCTTAGCCTCCTGCTTTAGATATGTCCCTCTGAAGTTTCTGTTTTCTTATGTCTTAAGTAATAAAGTGTTTCTCTGCAAGTTTTGTACCTTTGTTGCTCACTGCAACATCTTTTTTTAAAAAGAGATCACTAATAAATATAAATAAACACAAATTCCAGTGTTAATCTTTTGACACAACTACAATGAACCACTAAGCCTACTCTGTTTTCCACCCTTCCAGTCAGTTTTTTACACGTCTTTTGAAGCAAAACTACTTACTTTCTTTAGTTGCCTCTTTCAAGGAAAATTTTCAAAGAAAACAGATGACAGTCTGTATTTCTTTATCTATGTTTCACTGAGATGTTCAAAGAACTCTTAATACAATAGTAAGATGCTCTCTTTCCTCCTCTTCTTCCACATTAAATTTTAGAACTTCTCAGTTTTCAGATGTGTTCAAATATAAAATATTATAGTTCAAAGTGCCAATGTTTATGATTTGTCTTTGTTTCCTAAAGGTATCTAAAACATAATAAACTTTAAATCATTTTAAATTACAAATACTTACTAAAAACCAAAAGCTTTTTTATGCATTCTAAGGTTGCAAAATTAAGAGTTACTAGAGCAGAATCAATTTTTTGATAATTTGTGGCCTAATGCATTTTAGTGTGTGTTCTTAAGTGAGTTTATAATATAAATGTATGTACAGCAGATAATTTAGATATTTTTTATTTGAAAAAATGCATACAGTATTACAAACATATGGCTTCTGTATTTACTTTCTTTTAAATAACAGTGCCTTGTTGTATTATTATTAATAACTAAAGCAGCAGTTTTGGATCATGATTATGCCACTTTGAGTACTGAAATTTCTCTAGCTGGGTAGGGAGTACAGTTATTCCAGGGCAATATAGGATCTGGCTATTGTATTAGTCATCATTATATTGGAAAAAAAAAATATTTTTGCAAACACCTCTAACATGCAAAGCTGTATCCAGCTGTTATTCCAGCAGCTACCCTTAAAAAAATTGTTTTTTAATCTCAGTTTTGCATGTCCCTCAATCTAACAACTTTCTTTCACAAGCATTGATGTAAACAAACTATTTCAGGTTTTTTTTCTTAATTGTATGATACTTTAATCCCCTTGTAAGTCTCCATATGAGGATGTTTTGTTGACTTTATTTTAGGCAGATAATGTGATCTAGGTAAATCTTCCACACACTGAATTATGGTCATTTTAGTCCATTTTTTAATAGATTTTTGTATCAAACTATTAAGATTAATCTTCTTTTCAAGAGAACACAGATTCATAATGACAACTGCCTTAGCAAACATGCATTCCATTCACTTCACAGCCTTAACAGAGATGGGAGATGAAACGTTTTCAAAAATTGAAACAGCAAGAGAAAAAAAAGTTGCTGGTTCCTTTGCCAGGCACTGCAAAAGGCACTGCATGAGTATTTCTGATTGCGCTTTACATTTCTGCTGTATTATCAAAAGCTGCTCTGAACTTCTACAATTTTGACAACGTTGGATGGAAAAAAAAAGTATCTACCTCAACATTTTTGTTCTATCATTCAGTCTGATCCTCAACACATTTTCTCTGTGTAGATGTATGCAAAGTAGGTTGAAAGTGAGCCCTGTAAACAGAGCCTTTGCTTCATTGTGCTTCATCTTTCCTAAGTTTTGACACAGCAGGTGTGACAAACCTGTCCTCAGAATTTACTTTTGTCCCATGTTGGCACATGTGCCGTAGGAGAACATGATGGCTGATCATTAGTGAGCCCATTTGAGCAGTCAATCATGAGAGATTTAGACTCCAGACCCTCAGTCCGTGTAAACTGGTGTAATGTCAGAAGAACTGCACAGCTACGAGCTTTATGTTTACCCGTGAGCCTGCAGGTGCAATACAAATTCCAGTGAAAATAAGAGGAGTTTTTCTATCAACTTAGGTTGAGGTTTTTATGTCCAAACTGAGAATTTATTGAGAAGTCTCCTACCCTTTTTAAAAAAAAACATGTTTAATCCAGAGTTTCCTGTAAAGGTTTTTCAGGGACAGAATTAAAATGAGGAAAAAGCATGTGTCTGTCTCCCTCCCCAGGGACACATCCTGTCCCTCACTGTCACTTCCAGAAGGCTGATAAAAATAAGCCTGCCCTTAAAGGAGCAGTTGGTTAGGCCACATCTCTTTCTCTCTGTAAATATATATATATATACACACACATATATCCCATACCTGGAATTGGGGAAGGGAGGAAAAGGAATGGGACCACTCTTTTTCAGAGTAACTACATTTTACACTAGCTTAGCTGTATCAAAAGCCTACCCCAATGTAACATCCGACTGAGGCATCTCTGTTCTGAGTAGTGAAGGACAGCAGAAGGCAGAAAAAGAAAGAAAACAGTCAGTTATGCCTTATGTTCTCAGAAAACTAAAGCAAACCCTGCACTTAGATCCTTATTATTATGATAATCCGGTGACATAAACCAATATGGTCCTGAAGATGAGAGATTTTCACAGTAAGTTCTCAATCCTAGAACTCCATGTAAAGTAACAATAATGTGTACTATAAACTGCACAAGCAGTTGGGCAGAGGGGAGACAGAAACCAGAACAGTATGGGATAACAGATCAGTTTTCCACAACATAGACCATCCAGTCTACCACACAGACCATCCAGTCTACCACACTGCTTAACACTTTTGCATTTATACTAAGCCAGAAAATACAGATAAAAAAGAAATTCACAACTCAGAATATTATTTTAGTTTAAAGAATCTGAAGAACTTGAAAATGACACAGAAGCAAATTTGATGTTAGGTTAAAATGTTGCAACACAGTGCGAATAAGGGACATAATAATGTGAATTAAGAAATAAGACCAAAATGAAATTTCTGGAGAAAAAACAAGCCAAAGGTACCTTTAAGGTTGATGTAATGAAAACTGCTTTACTCTTTACTCTTAGTGATTTGCTAAATGCATACACAACTGAAGATACAAAATTTCACATTGCTGCATTTGACAAAGAAGTTTAACCAGTAATTTCAGAAATTAAGAGGGCTTTGCAAAGGACTTTAACCCACTTCATAGGCTTTTGTTTGCTCTAATAAAATACTTGGTTGCTTTCCAGATCACTCAGCAGAGATAAAGCCACCATCCAAGTGCAACGTACAAACACACTGAAAAAGGAAGTTCTTTTATTTTGAATCACATTTGACTGCATAACCAAAAAAATCCCAAAAAGCCAACAAACAAAATGAGGGCTCAAAACTGCTTCTGTCCTTCCAGGATGTGAAAAAGAAATCCAAAAAAACTGTAACACATCATCCCACCTTTCCTTTAATTGTACTGTCCACTCTAATTCAAACAGCAATGAACTGTAACTCTCCATTCTGCTTTCTGAGAGGATTACATGCATGGCTTGTGATCCACCTGGACAAATATGTGGTTCACACCCAACACACCTTTGTCAGCTGCTGTGCTCTTCCCATGGGACTCTTGAGGGTGGCCCATTACACTGGTGACAGTGGACTGCTCCTTATGTAAAGTCAAACACCCAGGCACATACAGGGAGAGGGGGAAAAAAACTAACTGGGGGATTTTGGGAGGGAACTGTATGAGCTCCCCTCACCCTAAGGAACAGGGAGGGAAAGAACTCCTTTCAGCTTGGCTTGGTATCTTATTGAGAATGTACGTTTCCACCCAGTTCCAGTTGCCTCCATAATCCCTTCTACACTTGATTCCTGCTGAGCCTTAAGCTATCAAACACTTAACGAAATAGACACTGTTTCCCTTTGGTGTTTGAGTGGATTTTTGGTTTTCCAAGTCTATGTTTTTTAATCCCGTAAAATGCTTTGGGGAAAGGAGAGAACAGGTAACAAAGAGAATTTTAAGTTCAGTCTTTTTTTTTTTTTTTTAAATGTCTGGCTTTTCTCTTGGTGACAAAACCACTGGTTTGAGATAAAAATAGCACCAGTATCCAAGTGAAAAATCAGCAGACACCCTTGTTCCTTGTAGAGTGATACATCACAAGCATCTTTGGATTGTCAGTCTGCTGCTCCTGCAAATTATTCATCTAGACTAATGCGTGCAAGGAGGGAGATGCTCTAATGCCACCATGAACATTGGTGGTGCTTGTCTGTCTAACAAGTGATGTAATTCACTGCATTTCTCGTATTTCTTCTCTTCCCATATGTAAGAACCAGCCTGCCTTATTCTAATTATAACAACATATGCAGATAGATGTGCTCTTCTTCCTCATTTTATACTTTGAGCTTTGCATGCCTTTCTGCCCAAAATCTCCCTTCTTGTGGCATTTATTCTGAATTGCATCCACATGTTGGACATAGCTACCTGAATAAAAACTGCAGCAACTAAAGGGTTAACCAGAAAAAATCCCAAACAAACAACTAGAATTTGCCAAGCAATGGTATTCACCTGGTTTATGGTCCTTCCTAAACCAGAACTTCCCTGGATATTATGAGTGTACTATGCCTAAAACATTTCCAATAAGATTTCAAAGCTACTTTTTAATGCCATTTTAATGAAGGAAGCGTTCAAAAACTTTAAAGGTATCAAAACCTATTGTTAGACGTGAGGCCGCTTTTTGTCTTGTCTAGTTTTGAGTAACATGCATTGACTGTATGTGCCACTAAAAACTTTTCCACAACATTTCAGTTCTTTGATGGTGTTTTTCTGTTTCATTCATCTAAATTCAGGATTGCTTTCATCAGCTTTCAGTAACAGCTGATGATCACCACTTTTATTATAATTTAAACTTAAAAACCCGGAAAAAGCAAGGCTGGGGAAAACAAACAAAGAACAGAGTAAACAATGAAGAGTTTCACCATCCTGAGCTAGGACTCAAAAATCAACAGAAGTCACACAACTCAAAAGCAGACATAGCAATAATCTCAAAATTAGGAACACTGTTTTCATATTAAAATCTTAAATTATTTTTCCAATATTACTTCAAAAAATCTAAATCTATTTCAATTTAAAAAGTTGACTAAAGCTTTTTGAAGTGTAATATGTATTTTTCTAGAATCTTTCAAAATTATGCTTTACAATGAGTGATTTCTGTTTTGATGAACTTGGTTTACCAACAAAAACATCCTGATAAAAAATCCCTAAACCACCTCAAGTAAAAAGTTATTTTTCAAAACATGCCTTTGTCTTCCTGACAGCATCCTCCAAGTGGTAGTAGGAACTCTTAAAATTAACAGAAGGTATATGCAGAGGAGGTGGGAAATTTGGAAAGAGTGCTTCAAATGCCAGATCTATCATCCGTATTATTAATATGTCAGATCTGGTGCATATGAAGATGCATTTCTGTGCGATGAATACCTCTCATGATGTATGAATCCTGAGGTGGTGCTGAAAATGTGATGAGGTGTCCATTTAAGAAAGAAGGAATGTCCTGAGTAAGGAGCAAAACAGGATCCTGAACTGCAACAGCCCCATGCAGGGGAGGGAAGCATCTATTTACTACATTTTTAATGAATAACAGTGTGAAGCTAAAAATAAAAACAGCAAGGAGAAGAGCACATCTTTAATGAAGAGACAGGCAATGTGTCAGCTCAAGAAGCTTCAAGGCTAGGTGAGCTCTAGGAGACAGGGCTATTTCTCTTGGCTTCTCCCTAAATAAAGGTCCACTCAGGCCATGCATAATGTCTGAGTTGAAGCCTGGGCTTCCACGAGGAAGATATCTGTCAAAGAAATCCTGAAAAGCTAGGAAGAGAGAGATGTCAGAAACAAATGGAAATTATTTTTCTTTTGCAACTTTGTCTCCAAGTTTTATCATCACAGAAATAATGCATGACTTGAATACTAAGCCCAGAAGTGTTGCAGGTGAGCACAACAAAGCCCTAATAATGCTATTTAGCATCCATTTCCCAGCAGACTGCACAGCTCAGCTTGGGGATTGGTAGTGGTGCATGAGGACAGAGAAGGAAAGCCTCAGTTAATGTACTGATATGTCTCCAGCAGCAGACAGAAGGTGGAACATATTGTGTATGTTCCATCCACCACGTATTGTGACTATCTCCTTGGCTCTCCTTTTTTTGATCTAGACCTTAAGATCTCATGAACACGTACGTGTGAGAAAAATCTCATATTGCCATCATCCCTAGAGTCAGTCAATAGCTTTCATTGTTAGTTGTCCAGGCAAATGCCTAAGAAGAGTTGAAGGAAGTAGTGGCAGTTGAAGAAATTTTAACACCTCAGTGAAACAGATAAATGCACCTCAGTTAATATCTTCTGTGTCACTACCACTCCTGTGCAGGTTTTTCCACTTCCACTTGATGCCATGTAGCTGGGCCTTCGCCATACCACTAATACCAGAATGAAAGGTTGGAATGATTTCATCTGATCTACCTAAGAAGGTCCTTCATGTCCCCGTTTTTTTTCCTGGATGCCCCAAGGCAAAAAATCAGCATGCTGATGGCAGCACTTATCAATCATTACATTAGAAACACCACCATACTCCAAAATGCACTTTAATTGTCACAAAAACACACTCCTCTACCTCACCTACACAGAGAATTACATCCTGGCATCTCTTGCATCTTCCCTTCCAGCTTTGTTTACATCCTCTGAGATTTACATTCCTTCTTTAGCCCATGCAAAGCAAGAGATATTCCTGGCATCTGTGTGTCCATTACCATGGTTACCTAGTTCATCTGCAGCAAAATGGATTGGTCCATGACCTGACACCACAGCTCCAGAAGTATACTCCTCCCTTGTCCACCGCTTTCCAACCTTTCCTGCTCCAGCTATTTTTTCAGAATATTTCAATGCAAACAACAGTGGGGTACCAATACAAACACTCCCAAAGTCTTCAGCACATTTTTCTCCCTATATAGCATAACTAAGTGTGTTTTTTGGCAGGCCCAGTCCTTGAAAAATTTCAGGCAATTTTTCCAGCAAGCTGTCATCAATAGCATACTTGCAGATCTTACCCACTGCATTTTATTTGAGGATGTAGTATTTACTTGCAAATTTTAACTTGAAAATTTAGCCTTAAAAGCATGCTTACAAGAACACTTGTGACTACACAACTACCTGGGTCTGTCAGGGAAGAACAAAGGTTTGGGGCGTAAGAATGAGGAACATGTTCTAAACAAGGGTCTCAGCTGGATGGGGAAATGAACAGCTTCCTCCCAGAAAAACAGTTTGGGTTTCTTTGGTATCACAAATTTTACAGCACGAATTGAATTAATTGTCATCTACTAAGATATTAGCAAGCCAGGCATCACTCCTAAATAAGTGCCCAATATCAAATGAGGTATAAACAACAAAATATTGATAAAATATAATGAAGACAGCTGTCAAACCAGGCAGGAGGCATATGTATCTCCACAACTGGCTCAAATGTTCACTGAAACAAAGCTTATCAGCTGGTTTTTTTTTAAGCAACATCATTCTCACAGGTTTTTTTTCCAGGTAATATTAATAGCAAAATAGATATGTAAACTGCTATGAAAAATTCCTGCTCACACCATTCACCTGTTCCCATAATTGAAGTTTCTAATATTCATACCAAATTTGACCTACTTAAATAAACTTAAAGCAATGATGTAATCTCTGGAAATGGTACACTAAATAGGTGTACCACACAACATCAAGGCAAACACAGATGTATCTTATGGTGATTCTGAAAACACAAATACCAATGAATCTCTGTGAGGAAACCAAAAGCTGGCAAAATTCGAAATGGCTTTGTAGTCATATAGTTATGTAAAATAAAGTTGTGAAGTTCTCCAGACTTAACATGGCTGAAATAGAGTGGGTAATTTGTTTGCATCTCAGCAGCAAAAAAAACCCCAGTCAAATGACAAACCAACGCAAAACCGACCAACTCGTACACCTACCTTTTCCATTTATTGTTAATGCTGATGCAATTGTGGCTGTTACTGGCACTGGCAATTGTGGCACTAATGGATGTATCCTTGGTCGGCTCCCCATTCTAGCACGCTCTGCACCAGGTCCTAATAAAGCTCCCACCGGTTTTTCTGCTGCTACTTCTGGTGCTACAGAGTCGTCTTGATCCTGCTCTATATGGTCCATTTTATCCGGGCTTTCATTCTGGAAGCCATCAACTGTTGTCCGACTCTTAATTGGACTTTTGGGCACTAGGATTTTAATACCTGATTTTGCAAGGTCCATATTTTTCCGTCCAGAAAGAGATGGTGAATTGTTTTTCCGGAACTTCTGTGCAGCAGAAAAAAGTTGATTATTTTTTGACTCATGTTCTTTACTCATAACTAAAGATTTAGAAGATGTCTTTGAAAAAGAACTATTGGTAGATCTAGAAATTTGTTTTCGGGCATTATTTGGAGAGGTCCTGTTTGTCCTGGTTAATGTGCTTTCTTTCTGCTTTTCATTGTGGCGTCTGTTAAATTCATGTATATATTCCTCACAATTAACAAGGTGCTGTTCTGGCTCCCAAGTATCATCGTCACTGTCGTATCCTTTCCATCGCACCAAATACTCTGGTTTTCCCTTCTTGTTTTTCCTCTTGTCAACAATTCTCTCTACCTGTTAAAAAGGAAAATTAAACATAAGACATGGACAGATATACAACTCAAGGGAGCAACTTGCGTGCAAATAATTTTTTAAGTGTAGACAGATTTTAAAATATTCTTGTAGCTCTATAGCTTACAGTCTTTCACTGCTGACTGGACACTACTCTCTTTAAGCTTCAGATTGTTACTTTCATCTCAAAAACATGTTCTAGAATACCAAAATTGTTCTTCACTAAGTATTTTGCATGCACAAGAATCTGAATATGACATATTAAAACTGACAATTGGCACTGGTCCCAGTGAAGCTCTTGAACCAACTTCAATGGGGATAGGATTTCCCTCTCTGAATACAGAGGTCATGTTTAAATATGCTGTATAAATACAGTGTGTGTTTACCCTACAAAACTTATCAATTTGATATTGTTTGAATAATTTGCTTGCCTAGCATAAGGCATATGTGAGAATCTCTTACTTACAGTGAGTTATCCTTTAGCTACCAGGGACAACATAGAACAGCTCAGGAATTGGGGCAAGAAGATTTTTTTTTTTAGAGGCTTTTTGTGAGAACAGAGAACATTTTGGCCAGAGTTTTTGATACACATACTTGAACAAATTACCATGCCTCACTTATCTGCAAATAGAGATGATATTTATGTCACAAGTATTAAGTATGCACATGCTACAACTGCATGTGGGACCCACAGGCTGGAGGAATTCAGGCACTGGGGTAAAGCAGACAGGGCAGACAGCAGCAGCTGCAAGGACAGAGGCTCATGCCTCGGACCAAAACTCATGCCAATCACGCTAATCCTCCAGAAAGGAAATTCTTTTATCAAAAAAGAGAGATAAATGCAAGGCTAGTCTCTAGGATTTCCCCTTTTTATTTCCTTTTTCCTACCCAGGCTGATTCTTCTGGTAAATCCTCCATCCCACTTCATTTCAGTTATGGGACCAATACAGCTTTCTTACCCATCTCTCTCTTCTTTTTGGTATTAAAAACGAAGGGAAAAAAAAGGCAGAATTTGAGACTATCACTTATTAATTTAACTCCCAGCCCTTCATGAACAAAGACGATGCACAGAAGCCAAGATTACACGTACCTAGAAGAAGTTCTGAAGAAACAGTAACATTTACTGTAGTGCCATTAATGAAATGGAATGTCTACAGAACAGTTTAGAAGGATGGAAGGAAAATACAACTATGTGTGGTGCACATATAAAAGGTATGTGATTCATTACCAAGTCACATCACTGCCGACAACAGATTCTCTTAAGAGTGCACCTCAATTGGCATGTGGCATGCTATCATAATGTACTCCCTAGTTTTCAACAGTGAGGTTAAATGACTACTATTATTATAATCTCATCAGCAATATAGGGACATACCCAACAACTGCATGTGACTCCCTGCAGGTGTTCTACTATGCTGTCCTATTATTAGGATGTTGCACAGCTCTGTTTGCACAAGTCTTCAAAAACTCAACCAAATCAACAACACGCAAGTAAAAATCAAACACAAACTAGCTCTACCTTAGCTTTGTTTATGACCTGAAGAGTTGAATACATTTTATAGAGAGAAATGCAATATAAATTGTCCAAAGTTTATCTAAAATCTTAAAATACCTTAAAACTATTTTTATTGTAGTTCTTTAACTTTTTAGTAAAGTTACTGCACTTAAGAAAATATGCATCTAGAAAAAGGAAACTTGTTTTTTCCATTAACTACTTCAGAACATCTTACAAGAAAACACAACTCCAAATAAGAAAGACACTGTAGAAAAATATGCCTTCAAAATTTTTTTAGTGGAGATTGAGTAAAAAGACCTTCAAGTAATAAGCCAGAAATGTTAAATTAAAAACTAAAACCAAACTCATGAATCAAACTTCATATCTTGTCAAAAAAGCAGTTACTGCTATAGTCTTGCTTATCCTCTCTGCCTCTCTCGACCTTCTAAAATAGATTTTAAAAACACAATTCTCAGAGAAAGATCTCTACTACTAGCAAGGTAATTTTATTTTCTAACAGGAAATCTTTGTAACAAACAGCATCAATTACTGGGCACAAAGTTCTGCTACAGTCTTTCAATAGTGAAAGGCCACCCATTAAGGGCATGCCCTTTTCAAGCAGGAAGCCATCCCTCTCGTCCAAAAAACCAGACACCTTGCAGAGATAACAGATGAACTCTAGAACATGAGATGCAAAAATCCATTCTTAACCTGATGATTTATGGAGCAAACAGAAATGCATAAAGAAAACCATTATATTTAGCTGTATTGTCCAAGCCTGCAACAAAACCTATTTTGTCATTGCTCTTTTTGATTAAAAGATTTTTTCCTAACCCTTTATTTCTTCTTGAATACATTTTTTATTTTATTTATAACACAAAAATTATAGCAATTAACCTGTGATATGCAATTTATCATGCAGCTTCAGAGCTTTACTGAGGGACTCTTTTTGGATTGCTTCGGTTTGATTAGTCTGATTCCCCTAGAAGGACTTGAAAAACTGCTCAGGAATATTCTGCCTCAATACTTTTGCTGATGATAACAGCGACATAAGTGTTTCTCATCCAGATTTGGGAGCAGAAAACTGGAATGCTTACAAAATACGCACAGAGCTTGAGTATAGAACAAGAATAGGAATATCCATCCTGAACTAGTGGTTTATTTAAACTGTTTCATGCTAAAAACAAAGACTACAAACTTGTGCTTCTCTTCTCCTACTGAAAAAGAAAGCTTGTCCAAGTCATCCATTTCTCCTTTGCTTTACAGTGGTGATTTGACATGAAATACAACGCAAGACACCTCGAAGTCTGATGTTAGAAGATACCAATGATTTACACCCAAATATTAAAATGAAAAAACAGATTGTAACTGGGTGGGTAAAAACATCTACATTCCCACTTCCTGACACATCAGTCATGGTGTGGTTTGATGATACGGCTACCCTGTTGGAACAGCTAGGCAGCATCCACACAGGCAGTATTGTTTCTCCCCGTTATTGCTGCCCTGGAGCTGAGCTTATCTTATGCCAAGTTAGTTCAGAGAGTTAGAACCTGGCAGAGTGTCCCTAACCAGCGGAAGAAGAGCAAGACCACATCCTTTGCCATAATCACACCAGAAATGCTGGCAACAACTGGTGACAACTACCATTTCTACAGTATCCCATGCCTTCCACCATGGGGCAATATTTATTTTTAGTAATTAAAAGGTTCTGTACTGCAGGATTTGCCATTCATTCTTAGTTTTCAAGTGTTGTAGAAGACTCAAAACAAAATGGAAAATTATATAAAAAAAGAAAATATAAAACAGGTGTGAGGGAAAGTTATCAGGCAAACTATCTGGGTGGCAAAAAAGTAACATTTCCCAGTTTATTTTAGCATACTAAGTTGTTACTTTTCCCACCTGGGCGATACTGATCAATGACACTCAAAAACTCAGCCAGCAGAAAAACTGACAGAAAAACAATGAGCTGCTCAGAAGTACAGTCCAACAAGGGTGAAATGCACAAATTATAATCCCACACACCACAACTGTAGCTGAGATGGTAAATTTCGCTTCCTTCCATGAATGTGGCGAAATTGGTTTGTGCTTGCTTTCTCTCCCTGAGGATTTTAATAGCTTTTATTAGCAAAATATACTGCATTTACACTTACAAAAAACCCCCAAACAGACAAGAACAAGATAAGCTTGCAGGTTAAACTGCTGTCTGACTACAGACAGCTGCACCAGGTGGAAATGTCAACACTGCAACTCCTCCTCCCTGTCCTGTGCTCAGAGACAACAGCTCCTCCCCATCTGTCACAGCACAACTTCTGTAATTATTCCCTAATGTAGTTCTGTCAAAGTGACCTGGTTTAGATATTAAGAATACCTGAGCTAATGTAGGCATCCTGAAATAACTGGTTTGGAGAGCAGCTGCTTTTGCGGTATGTTCTGACACATCTAAGAGGACTGTACCTTTCAGCAGAGGACAACAAACACCTACGTGCTGGACAGGTCCAGTAACCTCTTTGTCAGAAAAAGGACACCCATCCTTAATGCCTGATGAAAGATCTTTAGTTCAGGTCAATAAAAGTAAGCAAGAAATTCAAAAGAACATTCTCAATTTAAAGCATTATAATTTGGGCACATTTGTAAACTCTCTGTGTAATGCTCTCTGTGTTTGTGTGTGTATATACATAAGTATGTTATATATATAAAAAGATCATGCTTTAATTTAACAAAACATTTCAAGAGATTAAACTAAAGGTACAGCTGTCAGGGGGTGGGGAGGCAACAAAAACCAGAATGAGCAAAATAAACATACTTGGGCATGTAAATATTCAATGAGCACTGCCTTGTTTATAATAAATCCTTTTTGCATTCCCATTATGTTCCTTTCTGTCCTCACATTCATGTCAGGCTAAATTAATTTAAAGTTAGTAGAATACAATCTATTTGACTTTATCTGTTGTCTGTAAACTATAGAAGGCCTTGTTCTGTTAGCTGAACGTTATGTTTACACTAGCGTTTTGGTTCAGAGCAAAAGTGCAATTTAGAAGCAAATCTTTTTCTCCTCTGCACTATTCTGCTCACTGTTCAATGGTTTCACAGACCAGTTTTGGTATCTATGATGTGGATTCTTTATGGAGAAGTATAAACTGGAAGTGGAAATGTTACGAGTGTAATGGTGTTATCTGTCATGCTTCAACCCCTAAGGGGACACACAGATCCAAGCAAATAACAGCTCTGAACAGTTTCAACACACACAGTAGCATGGATATTTGATCCTGAGAGGCTCCACTAAATCTAGTCCAAAATAAAAGTGCTGCACAGCAGAATATGTAGAGGTGAGGGTCACAGCACCAACTGCTTCACTCTACTGATTTTCTCCACTTGAGCCAAATTACTGCTGTAGTCATTCCCCCAGTTAGAGACAGAAGCTTGAATGCATGCAAGCCTTATGTTACACACATGTATGTTCTACAAGTGAACAATCATCCTTGCTTAAATTGGAAACTCTTCCGCATACAAATGGGACCTAAATGATCATCCATAAGCAATCAGCAATGTTTATGAGTGATTATATCTTCTATTTATTAAAATCTTGAAGAAGTCAATGATAAGCAGTATTCTAATACTTCTTATTGTAAATAAAATAAATGCATTCTACATTAAAAAAGAAACTCATATATAGCAGCATACAACATAAAAACCATTAAGTACTAAGCTTTTCTTAAAGGAGAAAGTAGTTTTGGGAAGACAGTTATTCAAAAACACAGGTGATGAGGATATCAAAATACATTTGAAGGTCTGTAAAATGTGCACTAAAATCTTCAATGTACATATTTTATTAGAAAATACATAATTTCCAATAGTATGACTTAAGGCCAGGTCAGAGTATTTCTCACTGCAGTTAGCACCAGCAGGTAAATTTTAAAAACAGCTTAGTACATATATTTAGAATATCAAAATCATAGTATTGTATAGTTTTAGTTCAAATGGAATCACTAAAAAATTACATTAGGATATCATATAAATCCAAGAGTTCATCTTCACTGCAGTTCCATGTTGCTCCATTCAGGCTAGCCTGGGAGTGAACATGTAAGCCTCCCACCACATGCTCCTGGAGCTGACTGATTTGATTAGCAGAACAGACTGATTGGATTAACAGTCGATGAATTGTTGTAAACTGAGCTGCTGCATCCTTATGGCATGACTGACCAGAGTGTCTGTACAGTACAGGACTCTCTGGCCATCATGACGGCTGTATTATATATACACTGCTCTGGAAGCCAGAGCTGTACAAAATAAATGCGGATCAGATGTGGACAGATTATTGCCTTTCTGTCAAATTAGCTACAGCAGATGATACAGCTTTGTGTTAGTTTCGTGTCAGCTCTGGGATGAGGGATGATACCTGATCCGGCCCAAAGCCTGCCAATACAAAGTTCACCCACTCGACTGTTTTCAGGCAGTCGGGACCAGCAGGATGAGCTCATACAGGATCATCGCTTCACAACCCACAGCCACTCCCAAACTCCTTTTGAGGAAGCAGTGTGTGCTGTGAGGTTGGAACACATTCATGTCTATGAGCAGGAGTCTCATAAAGGGCTAATAATACACTTCCTGCAGTCCTTCATGCTAGCCATGTAATAAAGAGAACTCCATACCTCAATCCCCCTTTCAAAAATTAAATAGCTATGCTAAAACAAATGTTAAGATTTTTCTTTTTCACAAGCTCTATTTCAAAGACTACCCATTCTTTTAGGATTCCTGGACACAAGTCATGCAAGAGCTAACTTTGTGGCTATCCACAACATTCAATTAATATATTGCCCTGCAGGTCATAATTCACTTTTTAATTTACCCTCTGTATAAATTTCTAATCAAGTTGCCTATAAAATCACAATTGTCTCAGTCAAGCTCATTATTTATTATCAACTTTAAGATTTACACCCTTCCATGGTCTAAACAAAGACAATACACAAAATAATTTAATTACTGCATTCTCATCAACACCAGTGATTCCAGGGAATCACAGCTATGGTGCATGCCATGCCTGGCTGCACAGCCAGCTCCTGAAAAGGCACTTCAGAAAGTTTTATACCTTGTACCTACATTAAAAAACCAGTATCACTCTATGTGCGACTCATTTATGATCTATTAAAAGATACAGATCATAATCAGAAAAAAAATCATTGTAAGAAGCCTTCTCCATAGAGGACATTAGGGAAATGAGTGTGGAGGGAGGACCTGTGACACAGTCACTTTGCTTTAGAGAATTAACTCCCTAGGCAAACAGTTTGCCTGAGATTTTACTTTCTCAGGAGTCACCACTGATGACTGATGCTAAAATGTCAGCATCACAGATCTTTCCAGATACAATTTATATAGAAATAATTACAACAGTTGCAATGGAAGTTACAACCTGCTGCAGAATTTATCAACTGCTTTACCCTAATTATAGTTATGTAACTATTGCAAGAATGGTCAGAAAATCTTACTCTCATCAACTCACTGTTTACAACAGCTCTAGCCTTTTATCTACCATAAGGTAAGACAGACATACATTTTCTATTTTGCACAAAAGCAGAATGAAAGTACATGCAAACCTGTTAATATCTGTACAAATACAATATAAACAAACACCTGCAACAATGTATTCTTACCAAACATGCACTGTTTTTCTCCTTTTGAAATAGGAACAAGTAGAATCAAATAGGCTTATCACCTTAAATGGAAATGGCCCTGATCAGAAGAAACTACTAAAAACCACTAGCATTGGATTTAGGGTATGCATTTTTGGCAGTCAAAGCTATTACGTTAGTATTACTGTGTTATTAAGTTTTTAAAAATTTTCTCATTATCAGTTACTACAAGATTTCAGCATCATCCACTATAGAATGCCAAAGGAAATTGTTCCCATCTTCAATTCATTTGTAAAAGCTATATCTCAGGAAAAAAAATCCTCAATATTTTTTTCTCAGAGGTAAATATTTTGTCTGCACTTGCCAAATTCTGTTGCTTGTATCTCTCCACTGCAGTCACGAAAAGTGAAGGTCCCAAGCTTGTTGCTGCCAACACTTTGCCAAAGAAGAAATATAGAAAACCAAAATGCTTATTTATTATTGGCAACTCTGGTAACATGAAAGGAAAAACTCTCACCCAAAGATGCCCGTATTTTGGGCATGCTAATTTGGAAAAATGTAGCAATTGATTAAAAGCTGCCTCACAACAAGAAGCTGTTAAGAGCTTCAACAGCTTGACAACTATTTACTTACAGGATAAGGCCAACAGAAACATTGTCACTTTATCCTTCAGGTAGATTAATACAGAGTAGCAGATGAAGAATTTGTCAATATTAAGCATCAAGACTACAGACTTTCTTTCAAAGCAGGAGAAACTGGACCTTCAGTACTGCTCAAGAACAAAGACTCTATAAAGACAAGTGACCGATAAAGATTCAAAATATTTTATCTAAAAAGAATATCTTAAGGACAGAGTAGGTCACAACAAAACTGCAGTTGAAATGTTAAAGAACACTTTGTCACAGCTAAGCAAACTTCAGAAACAGGAACTGTAACAAGAAAGAGGAGTATAAAAATCACAAGACAGTCGCAGAGTGAACTTGGTATGCTGTAGTCAATTTATCAAATTTCATTTAATTCTACAATAAAACTTTCATCTACCAACACCAAACAAGGCTTTTCAGCAGCCTACTGCTTGCAGAAGCAACAGTGACAGGTCTGCTACTGTAGATCACCTGTCCAAACCTCAGTAAGAAGGGACACATAGCTCAGCTCTTAGAAGCTTACTCAGTAGCAGTCTCTTCTTCCTTTTTTCTCCTAGGGGTCCCAGGATTCTAGTTCTAAATACAGTAGTGACAGCTTTCTCTGGAATCACTGCATCTGGGAAGGCACAATATGCACTTATGGCCTCCTACCTGGCTCCTCTCACCCTTCCACTGAAAGCTTATTTCAGTAAGAAATTAAGCTTCTGGATATAAGACTAGGACTGCATTTTTGTTTTCAAATAGAAACACACTAAACAATTCCACATAGTTAAGAGCAACACCATTTGCTGGCTCCTTCTGTATTCCTTACCTCAATTCCAACATGTCCTAGAAGAACGTGCTGTATGAGCACAGGTCCCTGGTTGCTCTGCCTTTAATATGACTTCTCTCAATACTTGATCTAACCCCAGCTAGAAAAGCTGGTGATATGGAATTTCCCCCTAATTAATCAACCTCAAAGCCTGCACAGCTGCCTCTTAGTTCTGACATCCTGTTTCTTTATGGGATTTATTAGTAGACGAACTATTTTTCCAGATGGAAAAAGGTATTTTTCTGGTTTGGGTCTCAAGTGCCTCCATCTCCCCATCTTTTAGTCTGAACCTAAACTCGTTTCCTATTTAATACCACTGCAGCTTCCATGACTCCACTCTCCCATTTTCTTGGGAGATGTGGGATTGCTGGTAACTCTGCTTGTCAAAGATTCTTCCAACTACCAAGGTTTTAAAGTTTATTTCTAAAACCAGGGAAGTTCTACAATGTTCATCCAGTGTGTACCTTCCTAACAAAATAAAAAAAGACTCAGAGTACATACAAATAAGTTCATGATCTTTGCACTTAATAGCTTTTTACCAGGCCTGCACATTGCACATGACTAGGACAAGTTTTGCAATATGGTATGTGTTCAAATGACTTTCTTATTTCACCAATATTTGTAACTTTAAGGAGTTCCTAAGCTTCATCCTCCAAACATGTAAACCAGAAAGAAAACTAACCTACATTGTATCACTGGTTTTAACATACATATACCTCTGTTTGTGTAATCTGCATGAAAACGTATTTCCAATAATTACAATTTTCCTGAAATGCATCTAATGCTTTAGGCATGATACATACATTTCAACATCAAGTCACTAATTACTCAACTGATATTGAGTCACTAATTACTCATTGATATTAAAAGTCCTGAATCAAAGGGACTGATGACTAAGACTGTTTTTTATTGTCTTTTGAAAATATGCATTGTCTTAAGCTCCATTTACTTACTGATCCTATCCAATGTTGGTTTATATGTGCATACTAAAAGTAACAGACACTAGGTATTAATCTGATTACCTTGATGTTGGTTGATAAAACATGTTGTCCCATTTCAAAATCCTTCATGTTTTGCCAAGGACAACAAACAGCACAAAAAGCAAAGCATTTTAGGCTTGGAAAATGGCATCTTCATTAACAGCAGCTTGTGTTGAGGTAATAACATTCATTTTTTAATAATTTAGATTCTTTCAAAAAGCTGCATAGCAGTAACTTCTCTATTACATGGTTAACATGAATTTCTGAAGTAATATAGATATAAAAACCTTCTTCATAAGCCTCTTCTTTTTCCTATCTCTGAAATGAACTAGGATAAGGAGAAATACATGCAGTTTCCAGAATTGGGTAATAAAATAAAATAAAATAAAATAAAGCTATTTGTTACTCAAACCACTTCTTCTGGAACACTATTTTTGACCAGAAAGCATCACCTCAACACTGGCTAAAAAGAACCACAGCTGAAATCTCCATTTAGGCAGAAATGGCACAGCACTACCACTTGCTACAGTCCCTCCTCAAGAACAAAGGAACTAAGAGTTACCTTCTACAAGCACAAATGTCCTTCTCTATCTGCATTCCAGTCTTTCCCTCTGCACAGATGTCATATAAAATAATCTGGCAACTGTCTACTATTACTACAAAAATACTGTAAGTAAACTACCATGTGCTTTTTGAAAAGGAATAACATATATTTCTGTGTTTTCCACCAGATATGGATACTGTATTGGCTTTTGGTGCACCCTTACTCACCCAATGGACTCAATTTGGTTTTGAGGAAACAATAAAATCATCTCACGTATCTCCTTCACTTTCAGTTGCTTTTTACTCCTTTTCCTCTGTCCCTGTGTGAATCTGATACTGTTATTTGCAGTGCTTTTCCTAATCCCACATCATAGTTTGCTCTCCAAGTAATGCCTTGAGGATTATTTTCCTCAAAATTTTACACTGTAATGGCATATTAAATCCTTACTCATTTCTCTAGTTTCAACACTGAAGTAATTTGTAGAATACTCTGCAAAATAACACTATTTAAAAAAAATAAAAATCACTGTGTTCACTTCAATCTATGCAGCTGTTTGTGGCAGAGAAACTGTTCACAAAAAGGAGGGGTTTTTATAAAGTAAGTGTTTTTAAGTTAGGCCAAAATCTTTCTTTTTCCTTAGTTATATGTACTACTTCACTGATAAATTTCAAATTATTATTTCTATACTCTACAGGCTGTAGAGAATAAGTGACTGACTCGCCTCTTTGTTTATGAAACAGACAAATTCACTAATTTGTGCGCATGGAGAATCAAGACTTAAGCATGTAATACACTGGTTTCTATTTTCCCCTTCACTATGTCCTTTCATATTTGAAGTCAGTTTAAATACGCACTGTAATCATGGACACTTTCACTTAAGAGCTGTTTTTCGCATACAACACCTTAGCATTACTGCCCTTTCTCCATTGAAAAAAAACGATACCCACAGTAATGCCACAAAAAGAAGGTAAAAATTCACATAAAATTATCCTCACATTGCAGTATAAGCATTATTCATGGACTGCCTGCACTGAGAAGTGGTCATCACAGGCCAGTGTCAACAGTGGGGAACTACCCTTCAGAAACAGCTATCGCCCCACAGAACTTCTTTCCTACAGAAGTAATGCCAGTTTCTTTGCACAAAGAAGTCCGCATTCCAAATCAGGGAATGCTCAGCCAAGGTTGGTCTTCCAAACTTCTAACCTTGGTAACCCCCACCCACTTCCACAAAATAGAAATAATTTATTTAGAAGCAAGTGTCCAAATTCTATCAATATTGCATCATACTTATTTTATCATAGCACAGTTACAGTAACATTGAACTACAGAAGCATGTTTTGCTTTCTTTCAAATTTGGCTGAAAGGACAGGTGAAGTTCCTTTTTCCCTATAATGCTTAGCATTGTTACTGCATACCTATACTGCTTACAAAGAATTTATGTTGCAAATGCCTTGAGAAGAGTCCATCTGTTTATAGAAATAGTCACATTACAGGCCAGTGTCAACAGTGGGGAACTACCCTTCAGAAACAGCTATCGCCCCACAAAACTTCTTTCCTACAGAAGTAATGCGGGGGTGATGGTTGATGAAAATTCAACATGAGCCAGCAGTGTGTGCTCACAGCCCAGAAAGCCAAACAGAATCCTCGGCTGCATCAAAAAGAGAGTGGTCAAAATGTTGATGGAGGTGATTTTCCCCCTCTACTACATTCTCATGAGACCCCACCTGAAATATGGAGTACAGTTCTGGGGGCCCCAACATAAGGACATGGAACTGTTGCAGCAAGTCCAGAGGGGGGCCACAAAGTTGAAAAGGAAGACAGGCTGAGAAAATTATCATAGAATCATAGAATATCCTGAGTTGGAAGGGACTCACAAGGATCATCAAAGTTCAGCTCCTGGCCCTGCACAGAACCAGCCCCAAGAGTCACACCATGTGCCTATCATCCAAACACTTCTTGAACTCTGGCAGGTTGGTGCTGTGACCACTTCCCTGGGGAGCCTGTTCCAGCATACAACCACCCTCTGAGTGAGGAACCTCTTTCTAATATCCAACCTAAACCTCCCCTGGCACAACTTCAGGCCATTCCCTTGGGTCCTATCACTGGCCACCACAGAGATGAGATTAGTGCCTGTCCCTCCTCTTCCCCTCACGAGGAAGTTGTACAACTGTGCTAAGGTCTCCCCTCAGTCTCCTTTTCTCCAGGCTGAACAGACCAAGTAAGACCTCAGCCCTCTTCACATGGTTTCCCCTCTAGACCCTTCACAATCTTCATTGACAAAGTTCAACCTGGAGAAGAGAAGGTTGAGTAGGGACCTCACAGTATCTTTCCAGTACCTGCAGGGGCCCTGTAAGGAAGCTGGAGAGGGACTCTTCATCAGGATCTGTAGTGATAGGACAAGGAGTAATGGGTTCAATCTGAAAGAGCAAAAATTTAGGTTAGATATACAGAAGAAACTCTTTACTTGTGAGGGTCGTGAGGCACTGGAACAGGTTGTCAGAGAAGTTGTGGATGCCCCATCCCTGGAAGTATTCAAGGCCAGGCTGGATGTGTTTTTGCACAACCTGGTCTAGTGGAAGGTGTTTCTGCCCATGGCAGTGGCGTTAGTACTAGATGATCTTTAAGGTCCCTTTCAATGAAAACCATTCTATGATTCTATATATATCACTGATTTATATTTTTATTTTATGGCTATGCTTTTCACAGTACTGTGTGAGATTAGTCAAGCCATCAATGGGAAATAGATTTTTTTATCTGAAATCAAACAGTTAAGAATTAGGTGCAGTTAAATATCCTATAATAACTCCTTCAACTTTTTTTTTCTTTTAAAAAGTGCTTTCCTCTTATATTTTCTTTCTTTTAAGGCATGTTAGTAATGTATAAACATAATTTCTGGGGAAATGCAACATTTAGGGTTTTTTCCCTGGAAGAGATGAGGTCTTAAAAAATCACCTTCCTCGTTTTCATAATTATAATGCATGACAACAAACACCTTTGTTTCATATTCTGTTGAATCTGGAAGTACTTGTCTCTGTTAGTGTAAAAAATATAGCTGATTCCTTCCTTTCCCAAAAAGTAGCAATGTTATGCATTAAACTAGTGATCCAATCTGCCTGAACTTAAATACATCCAAACTGTTTTGGTTTTCAGCTGGTTTATTGTGTAATCATATCCTTACATGATGCAAGTGGGACAGAGCAGAGGAAAGAAAAAAGGAAGTGGAGATACAGCAGTGGTAAGTTTTTCTGGAATAATGAAAATGTGGAATTATGGTGAAAATTGCCGTAGTTCCGTAGCAGAATGGTTTATATGGGTTTGTCATGAACCCAAAGGAAATTTAACCCTGAGTGCCTCAATCTGAAAATAAAAATCAGAGATGAGGAAGTTACCTGAAGGAATGCATTATTTTTTGAGATTGCTTTAAAGACTGAATACCAAGTTTATATGCACGAAAATAATTACAAATTGTATATAAGTATCAAATATAATTAAATGCCTAATCAAGAATTCCTAAAGACTAATTAATTACTTTTTTTAAAATACTGGAAAGTGTATAAATTAAAATATTCCAATTTCTTTCCTGCATTTATTTGTCTTTTGCTCCTTGTTTTTGAAATGTCTGCAATTACACAAGGATGAAAAGTCAGTTCAGCTTCAAAAGCTTTTCTACCAAGTCTTTAATCGTTTGTTTTATGACATGAATCTTTTCACAGTAATCAAAAACAATGTGATGTCAACACAAAGATTAGGGCCTTGTTTCTTCTTCTGTGTATTCCTTATCTTGACTGCATGTTTCTTGCTTTCTAACAACTAAAACAGAGAATAAATCAAAAGGAAGCCATCCTAATCCAGAAAACAAATAGACAAAAATTTGCAAAGAATTTATATTAGTTCCCACCATAAACACGAGAAGGGTTAAGCAAAAGGTTTTTTTGGTCTACAGACACAATGTCATTTTAACTTGTCATCTCATATTTAGAAATAATTATTCAAGGACCAGATTGGAATTTTCATTCAGAGAACTCCATTTCACAAAGAAAAACAATGCGTGACTGCTTTCCAAACTAGAAAAGCATTTAAGTCAACCCTTTTTTTTTTTAAATCCAGATATTCAGATGCCAATTTCTGAATTAAATTATTCTTCTTGAAACATCCATAAATCTGTGACATCTCACTTAAGTGAGGAAAAAGGGAAGTGAAACAGACTTCTCTTTAATCCTAAAGGATAAAGTTACTGATGAATGTGACGCTTCATTTCAGTTTCCACTATACACAAACATCAAGTGTCACTTTAAAAAAGAAGTCTGGGGGAAAGAGATTTATTTCTTCTAATTGATCCTGTATGCATCAGTGTGCATGCATCTTAGAGACACCCTCCTACCAGCACCTGAACTTATTATAGGCTATTTTTCCTGCCTACTAGTGTATGGCAGGATATGAAAGAGATACACTGTCACAGACCAACCACTGCTAAAGCACTCATTTATTTTGCCTTTTCTTTCCTAGCTTAACATTATGAGCAACAGTCTTTTTGGTGAGTGCAATGCGCGTATTAGAAGCAGCCTAAGCTTTCTTCTGCCATCAGCCATAATGTAACTTTTTCAATCTGCCTCCTCAAGCCCTGAAACACTGCTACGTAAGTCCTGCTGGTTCTCTCTTACACCTTCACAGCTTTCCAAATTAAAGTGCTATGATTCTCTCTATCAAAGAGCTTGGAGTCAGTTCTGAAGAATGAAATTGGTAATATACAGAATTAAAGAGAAAACCTTCAAGACTTTGCTAAACTAACAGTGGAAATTACAGTTCTGCTGACTGTACTTAAAATTTATGTGTCTATGGGATAGAAATGCCCATGTCTTATACAGGTGGGACTGGACCAACAAGCCAATAACTTTACAGTCCAACTTCCTAGAAAAGAGGGTACTCTGAGTGGCTGTTTTTTGAAACTCCTGATATTTGACAAGATTGCCAAGATGAGCTACATGACCCTATACATAAAACTGAAACCTCTGCCGAAACAAGCTTTAGATCTCAAAGCCTCTAGACAGGTCTCTACGAGGAGCAGTGGCCTTCTAAGTGTGCTTTTCTCTTATGCTTTGTCCAACTGTTCACCCCACCTTCCCCTCAAATCTAAAGCACCATCTTTTTTTGTACTTCCCACCTGCCACAGGGTTGTTTTTGCTTAAACAACTCATCACAAATACAAAAATCTTGAACTCTGGGGATCAGACCTTTTCCTCACCTAGAAAACCCCAAAACACAATTAATGAAATTTTTGAAGTTTGCTTCAATTTCTCAAGTCCTGCATGGTATAAACTTAAATAATATCCACATCACACGTGCAGTTGTCTTTCCATCTTTTTTTGAGATCGGATGATCTCAAATAGCGAGAACTATCAGTTTTCAAAGAATGAAAACCAAAACAGACCGACTCTTCAGTTAAGCGGTATATGACATGAGGAATAAGAAAATGAATAGGAAATATTTCCTATACTTCCTGTAAAAACCACAACAACAAGCAGGAGATACCTAGTGAAAAATTAAAGTATTAAAACGAAAACCAACTTGCAGAATGTATTGCCTCATTGTATAGTGGAGAGACTAGACAAATTTAGGAACTATAGATCCATTAGAGATTACTAAATACTAAGTGCAAACCATAGCTCAGGAAGCTCTTAAATTACTGTTTCCCAGTAACAACAAGGGCATGCCAAAAGAAGAGTCGCTCTGTGATATCTTATTACTCTGTACCTGTTTGCTACTACCTAGATGGATCTTTGGGCTAGTGCAGTAGAGCATCTCTTATATCAAAAGCTACTTGGTATTTTTAACAAGTATAAAGATGAGGATTAACATTTCATTGATAGCAGGGTAAAGAAGCTTTAAGGAAAAGTTAAGGCCACCAGCAGATCAATCAAGTGCTCGAACTGGAGTAGTAGACCGTATGTTCTGTTTCATTCAGACCATTGACACTTTAGAATCAGGGTTACAGAGACAATTTGGAAAATGCAGGCAACACAAAGATAACTACTTATTAAATTTAACTGTTTTAAGAAATTTTTCTAATGAAATATTTTCTTATCAGTAAGACTGTTTTCATTAAATTGATGTTTTCATGAGGAATTTCAATTCTTCTGGAAGTTTTATTTCTCCACTCAATAAAATCATAGGACACTTTTTCATTCTTTGTCTGATACAAGTTTGGAAAAACTCAACATGATATTTAAAGCAATTAAATGCATTCTTCCTTAATGTAATTTAAAATCAATTTAACTTCCTTTTCCTAGACAATTTGACATTATAGCCTCTCCTTGGAGCTCCTGAAGTCCCCACGATGAATTTCCCCACATTATGCAGGCAGTCCTCCCACCTGCCTGTGCAGGAAGGATAAAGGAGACAAAACTGTGCATTCTGGGAGAAATAACTTGGCCAAAGATCTTGTTTCCTTTGAGTAAATAATATATTGAGGTTCCTAAATGACAACACTCTGAAAATGATATGCCATAGTGGTAAAATGGAGGTTGAAGGATCAAAATGCAGCCCAACTTCACCATTCCCAAAAAAGACAACATGAGAATTTCTACTGTTAAAAAGTTAATTTCAGTTGACTTCTACCAAGACAAAAGCCCCACTAACCTATATGGTTTCTCCCAAACCCTTCAAACCAAAACAAATCCTGTTTGTCAGAATTTCCCTGTGTTGAAACATCTAAGTTTTATCTAGCTCTTCACAGAAACGCTTTCAATGAGGACCCTGATGTTTGAAGGTTAATTAGCTTTCAAAGGCAGGCAAAGCAGAGGACCTTGAAAACATGTAACACTTTAAGATCAGAAAGCCACCACAGAGGTAAAATCCAGATTAACCCAGACACAAAAGTGAGATGTTCCATACATACACAGCCTGCTACAGCCTCAGCACTTAACACCTTCAATGGAATTCAATCATATCCCACAGCAAGATGATTTTGAGGCAATCACATACCTAGGATAACAGTGCCAGAGACCTGCCATAGTGCAAAAGCCTTGCCTTCTAAATTAAAACAAAACCACACAACCCCCAACATTTCCATAAGAATATGTTAAAAATACCAGCATAAGTGAGACAATGGTGTCTAACATCAGGATAGGAGGTACCTTTCTTTCATTATGGGCACCAGTGCCAATTTTAACAGTCCCGGCTCTTTAGACCATCCCCCCAACATTAGCACAGGTTTTTTAGCTTCACCAGAAACCAGTTTGGAAAACAGACCCAGTTTTGAAATGTCACAATAAACAAAAAATTAAACTTAATTTTGTTTCCAGTACCATGTTGTGTCACTATTGCTCAAAAGCTTTGCCATGCAAAGGGGCAGGAAGGAGCAGCCAGGCACAAGAAAAGAACTTCACCGCTTTTTGTGACACTTGTGCTAATTTATGCCAACATAACATTAATTTTAGCTGTTCCATTTAGGTCTGATGGAACAGAATGAAGGTCTAAAGAGGCTTATAGGTAAGTTGTTATACTGCAGGTAAATTATAAACAATAACTAAAACAGGCAGTCGTGATTTCACTAGTACCTTCCCCACCACTTATATCAGTTATAAGGATATTGCAGCTCCTGAAGAATCGTTTTAATTACCTTAATCAATGGAAAGCTTGTTATTCCGGGGAATAACTGGGTTATTTCCCTTTAATTATTTTTTGCTTTCTGTCAGCTAACAGGCTTCAGAAAGTTTTCTGAATTACTGTGAAACTAAGAACTTTGACAATAACTAGATGATGAAAACAAAACAGAGAAAAAGGTCTTCAAAAAGGATAGCTGGGTTCAGCTCAGAGACCTTGTTGTTCGGTTTGATGGCCTTTGCAAGCATCAGATATAGTTCCCACTAAAGACAGTTCTTCCCGGGAATTGCAAATTCTCCCTTCTGCTTAATGTCATGTGACAATCCTTATGACTCTTAAGAAACAGCACCATTCAGTGATCAATCACAACTGTTCTTGTACAGATACCAAAATGTCCAAAGCCTCCTTGTATTCTTTGGAACATTTTGTCCCACTATCACAATATACACACATTTATGTCTTACAGGCTAGTTTTATCTTCCCTCTTCTCTTTCCCTCTCTTCCTCCCCACAATCAACTGCCTCCTAATAACTGGGCCCTTAGAGGATTAAACACATAATTAAGTATTGCAACGTTCTTACCCATTCAGCAAACAAAGCCAAAGCCTTAAAAAAGGTCATCACATCACATCGCCACTTCTTTGGCTCTCCCATGAGGCAAGTTTTATTAAAACTGAAGTATTTCTGTTGCAGTCCCACTGTTCCCATCCCAGGGTGTCTCAGACCGGTCCCTGGGGAGTAACACTGGAGTTCATCTGATCTCAGAGGGAGAAGACTCGGGAACTTTTTACCCCCTGTACCCTGACCTGGTATAAAACTCACCAGCTCTCCGAAGTGTCTCATCAGTTCAGCAGCAGCACTGATACAAGACAAGAAACCGTAGTTTGGGAAGGATGAAAAGGGAAACTCAGAGAGTCCCCACTCAGCTCAGCTTCAAAGCTGCAATGGAAATGCACCTGGAAGCTGCTCATTTCCATCTCCCATTGTTTGGATATACGGGTCCAGCCCCCTGTAATTGCGGGGATTTTCAGACCACGAGTCTTCTGACTCACGAGTCATCCTACACTTTAGTGAGTCGTTAACTTCACATTAGCATTCTCAAATAAATTTGAATTGAGTTTGGCGGGGCTTTTTTACTGTTGGCTATCAGAAAAAAAAAAACACAACCTAACAATTGCAGCAGAGAATAAGAAATAAACCAAACCACACCAAACAGAAAGTCAAATTTAACGGAGAAAATAAAGAATGATTCAGGTACTGCAAATGGGCTAGAACAAAGTTCAGATAGCTCTTGCTCAACCTGCTTTTTAAATTTACTTTTCCCACTCTATCCTTCTTTTCATCTATCCACTAATCAAATTTACTTTAACTCAATTTTGTTCCCACCTTCTTTCCTACTCTTTTTAACTCCCCAGGACACACACACACAAAATGGGAATTAATCAAATCAATTTAGCAAGAGCTGCTTTCTCCAGTTCAACAATCTTTTCACTCCTCTTCAACCCTATGTGCAGCTTCCAAAGATTCAGAGTGCAGTTTTGTTTCTCTCTTTCATTACATTTTGGGAACAAATCCTTTATAACTCAGTTTGTTCAGTTCTTCTTTACAGGTATACCCTTCCCTGTTGCACCAGATAGGTGCCTTAACGAGAATGAATAGACTCAGAGGCATGGGAGCAGCAGAATGGATTCATTGGAAGAAAAAAAAACCCAAACCAATAAACTTAAGATCATCACAGATTTAATCCTGTCTTCCATCAAGGTTTTCCACTTGCTTGAATCTTACATTTTAACAGCAGCTGCATCCTACGTTTTAAGGACAGGCCCACTTTCACTGGTTGGTATTCTTAAATCAAAATGATAAATACTATCTTTTAACCATAGTTGGCAGGTTTTTCTGAACAGGACAATGCATCACTCATGAGATGTTACAGGGGTGAAAAGATTTAACTGCCTTTTTTTTTTATTCAGCCAAGAAATGCATCATTCTTAATCTTAAAAGAATTAAGGAAACTCAGGGTTTTATTTAAAACTTACATGAATTTTTATTAGCATGTAAACTAAAATTTAACTACAGTGAGAGAGCTTTCCTTTCTTATTGTTTATTTTAGTATTATTTAACTAAAAGTAGGTTATGCACTTAAAGACTTGATTTTTGGGGGGGGGGTGTTGTTTTGTTTTGTTGGTGGTTTTTTTTACTTAACATGATTTTACTATAAATCATTTTGAGAACATAATCAGTAGCAGTGAGCTAAACCTGGATTTATTTTTATGCTTCAAGATTTTGGAAGTGAAACATATTAACTCATACCTATCCTTTTATTTAGACAGTAATATATAAGACATTAATTTCTGAAAACCAGAATGTTTTCTTAGCTTTTAGTAAGTTACTAAATTAATTGATACAGTTGAATAAACTTAAATGAAGAAGGTACAAAAAGCTTGCCACTAGTGCTAAGAATGGATTAGGTACTTAAAACTCAAGTTTACTTAGCCATGACTGACTCAGTGATGTAGTTCTTTGGCAGAAAAATACACAGTATTTTGTACTTTTCTGTAGTTTCCTGTACCTTGGTAAGTTACAGAGAGTTCAGCCTTTAATGGATGTATCATATTTTAAGTAGGTTTTTCAATAAAGTTAAATACTTACTTAAAATGCACCTAGTCATATCATCAGATATTCAGAATTTTATATTAATCTGTATCTTATTAGCTTATTTAGCATGTTATGGTTACTTTCATGTTCTGTCAAGAATATTTTCTTTTAATTCCTCAGATTCAGTTTTCTTACAACTACCCGAGAGTTACTATATCTCTTAAATGTTATTACTTCACTGCCTGAGCCTCTCTCTCCAGAGAAAGAGAAGTTATAGTAGTAAACATTGGCTAAATTAAACTCAGACCAAATTCTAAATTTAAAGAACAGTTTCAGCCAATTTTTTAGACTAGCAGTGGGGATCTGCTAACGCACAACAGCTGGGGACAGCTATTTAAATCTAGGAAATGAACAGGGAAATATGCTAAGGAACATGAGGAGCCCCAAGTACAGTGTATGAGGATTCATTCCAATAACTATTTTCAGATCTAGGAAGCAACAAATATTTCTTTCACGTATTAATATGAAGTTTATCCAATACATGTACACCTCTGTAACTTCTTCTGGCCTAAAAATCTACACATATTACATACACGTTTCAGACATGAGAAAACAAACAATTTTTTGACTATATCTTCAAGTTGTTGGGGGAAAAATAAATATTCAGTCTAAACAATGGTTGGTTTGCCTGAGTATGCATTTTCCATGTAAGTAAAAGTTGCAGGATTGGCTTTGCATTCTTTTAGAAAACAGAAGTGGATATTCTACTACTTAGCAAGATACCAGCATTTACTTTATTCTTAATTGTTTCAATTTTAAACACCTAGTTTTACATTTAGTGGTGTGGTTCTATCACACCAACGCAGCTCGCGAGACATTTTGCTGACTATCAACAACGCTAATGTATCAAAATCAGCAGAACCAGATCGTACTCTGACACCAGAGGAAATCTAAAAAATGCTCAGCTTGGCACCTAACAAACAACCTGAAATCCTACTGGTAAGCACTTAGTTATATCATTGATCCAAAAAGATTTAAAATACAGTAAGAGGAAGAAAAGGGTAGAGAGGACAAGAGGGTCAACAGAAAGGAACAATAAAGAGTACACTCTGAAAAATAGCATTATTTAAAGACAACTCCAAATCTCTTGCTGTGTTCAGTTCTTAAGGTGGAAGAATAGATGGCATGTTTTTTTTAATAAGGGCTTAAGGAAATATTGTTTGAGAATAAGGCTTCAACAGACAAGAAGACAGAACAGTGTCTATGAAAGACACCAAGTAAAAAGAAGGTGAGGATTAGGAGAGAACAAATGTTACAAAGGCTGCATGTAGAAAGTACTGTACAACAGTAGTGTCATCAAAGAGATAAGCAGGTGGCTTTTTAGCACAGCATGCAATAACAGATTTGAAAGTGACTTGGAGTAGAAGGTGGGAGTAAAATGGCCAAATGGAAAAGCAGGAAAAACACTGTGGATGAAGTGGTTTAAGAACCTAGATGCTAGTTCCTGGCTAAACTCAGTCAGTACTCACAAAGGATCAAATTTGTACTTAAGTCCCAGTGAAAACTGGTCTAATGGATAGGCTCAAATTACAAGTAACACTCAAATTTCACTGAAGTCTATGCAAAACTCAGCTGCTCAAAATGTGTGTAAAAATAATTTAGGCAATTCTGAAAAAAAATAAAATAGGAAAAGGGCCATTTTGAGAAACAGAGTTACACCATCACTTCGTTCTTCTCTCAGGCTAAACAAGAATTATGTCTACATAGTGGAACTGGACAGCATTAAGATTCTCATCTTCTTTAAGTATTGCCGTCCAGAAAGGTGTTTTTCTCAAGAAAAGTTTTTGGATATTTTGAAATATCCTTATAATTGTGCAATATATTATGAACACCTTCTCCTTCCCAGCAACCATTCTAAGGTCTGAATTTGAGTTCTCAACATAAAAGAATGTTTTTCATTATTTGTCCTGCAGTATCTTTATTGTGATTCCCAGTTTAAGGATCTAGGACAGGAGTAAACAGGTAGATGGACAACTATATTTCATCAGACTTCCCCCTAATCTGGCACTGGCAGAGATTTGGGTACCTTCCAGCAGTCTTTACTGCCTTCTTTATTTTATTATGAAGATTATGAAGCTTTTTTGAGCGATATTCCTCCACAGCACTGAGTGCATTTTGTAGAACACAGTACTCTAGAGAGGGTTTATCTGATTCCAAGACACTTTGTAAGATTATAAACAAATAAATTCTTAAAGACAAAACAACTACATGAAGAAATGAAGTTTTCTTGGGAAGGAAATGGAGGAGTAAGGTTCAGAAGCCTTATAAAGCATCTGAGCTGCCAGGACAAAATAATTACTTATACCACTGAACAAATGAGACCTTCCAAGCAACCTTTTGACACCTCTCCATGTACATCTGCTACCACTGGGACATAGATTGTCTTTCTTTGAGAGGATGTTTAAACTCAGGGGCAGACTTTAAGAAGGTACTAAGTGCTAGCAGTGAAGAAGTAATCTAGTACTCTGATTTGCTCTTAGAGGAGGTCACTGAACTGCCTCAGAGAGCAGCACAATTATAAAGCATTTTGAGACCAATTTATTCCTTTTGAAAGCAGAATAAGTGTGAAAGAGCTTCTTCAAATTTTTTTTTGTTTTCTACAGAAAAATTTTTAAAAAGTATGTGAAAAGAGGATAACACAAAGATCAGCTACAGCCAGATGCTCAAGTTGAGAATGAACAGAAGCCCTTTAATGGCAACTTGCAGAAAAATGTTACCAGTGGGTGACCTGCTACCTGCTCATCCTTGCTTCTTTCCTTTTAAGAATAGTTTTAGGAGCAGTGGAAGAGAGTGCACTGGAAGAAAATCTTCCCCCCAAAAAATATTGTCTCCTCTCCCCATTCCTGTCACAGTACTGACTTAATACATATGAAAACTATGTCCTAACAGTCAGAAGAAACACTAGTTTTATATCAAGGGAATAGGGGCCCCTGGTGGTCTAGTGGTTAGGGTGCAGGACTCTCACCGCTGCGACCCGGGTTCGATTCCCGGCCCCCCGGGCAGATGGAGCTCGTTAGCCCTGTGAGGCAATCCATCTAAGAGAAGGTCACTCTAAACAAACCTACGTCCTGAGACCCTCACTGCCACTGTCCAAGCTTGCTCGGCCCCGGCAGATGAACCTCAGGATTAAAGGGTGGGCTCAGTTCAGCGCACGCTGTGTCTCACCTAAAAAATCCACTGCGCAGGCTCGAAGGGTCAATGACCTTTCCCAAATCTTTGCTCGCGAAGACTGGCCATTATTATAGAGAAATACAGGGAGACTAAAGGCTGATACCACCCCCGTTCCTGTACAAACCCCAAAGAACCTTATCATCATCATCCTCTGCAGATTTCAAAAGAGCAGTAAAGCACAAAGCAATTCAAAAGACCACCTGGCTTCTTTCCAGGGCTACCAGCTTGTCCCCCACATGGACAGCAATGAACATCACAAGAAGATTGGGCTTCCCACAACGAACTCCTGTTCCACACAGTTCCTTGTCCCTCCACTTTAGAACAAAGCATCCTAAACTGCAGCCAAGCAGGACGTTGTGTTAGACATTGTCCACAGAGATACACCCATGTAAGCTTCAAATGCAGAGTTAGACTGCCATGCTGTAAGACTGTATCAGACAGGTAACCTGATGGGGGGCTGCCTTCAGTTTATCATTTCTAAGCATCAACCTGACCTTGCTCATGCTAGGCAGTCCAAACTAGTTTTTTATGTTGCTTTGTTTCTCATACCAGGGAAGGTTTCAGGCGTGTTGGTTCACGACAAAGGATGAGAAAATCATGTGTCTGAAACATTAGCCAGTATTCCTCTAGAACTGTATTCCTAAAAGATTGTTGGGGGCATTTTTAGAACAGGCTTATTTCAGGAAATAGCGACTTGCTGGACTGAGTCATACACATCACTTGTATTTGTTTTGAGAACCCCCCTGCTGATAGCAGGCATTGTCAAGGTATTCTCAATGTCAGCAAGTCACAATCAAAAGGTGCCAAGTCCAAAAGTCATGGAGTTCTTTTGATGTATGGCATAAGCAGGACATTTCTGAGAAACATTTGTGCTGTGTGTTCTTGGGAATATGAATGGAAAAATTTACACATAGATACCTGTGAGAGGTAGGACTAATTATGCCAAATATGGTTCTCTGAAAGGGGCAGAGGCCCTGAGGTGGAAGGTGATGTAAATGAAAAATTCCTCCCACAGTGATGACACCAGTTTTCAGTATTTTGTTGGGGACGTGGTGCTGTGCTCTTTTCAATGTTCTCATGCCTAGGCCTTTCCATCAGTGGGATAAGGTCTTTAAATTAGATTAAAATCCATCAAAGCGGAAAACTTCTAGTTGTATTAGAAAGGTCAATGTTTGTGTGCTTAACCAATTTCCAAAAATGGACAGCTAACAGGAACTGGTAAGAAAGTGAAAAAGGTTAGAAACTGATGAAAATTATCTGGGTTTATCTCCATATATCCATTATCCATACATCCACATACTAACCAATATACCTCCCAAACAGAAGATTTTGCTGTCAGAAAAGGTGCAGATGACAAGCACTGTTGCAGCTGACAGTGACTGCACAGTTCTGAATTTATGTGTAGATTAGCACTATGTAGCACAAGAAAAAAAGTAGTCTACTGTCTAACGTTATTGTCAGCACTCTCAGAACTGTTATTACCAGGACAACAAAGAGATCTTTCTCTTTTCATACAGTTGGTTTTCAATTGCTCAGACCAATTATAAAATCTTGTGCTTTTACAAAGTAGGCAGCAGAGGGAGACCTGCACTTTAGTTCAAGTATGAAATGATGCTGGCAGCAGTCATTCAAAGGTGGACAATCAAAGCCTCTTGGCCAATATACCCTAGGTGGTTCTGGGTGAAATAGTGGCTAACAGGAGCACTCAGAGAGGAACTGGTGCTGGCAGACTTCTGTTCTTTTAATGGCCAAAAAAACTTAAGAATGCTCCACGAAGAAAAAGCAGGTTCCCAAATTTCAGGCTGTAGATGAGAATACATCAACCAGTTTGGGCATAGCTGGGAAAGACCTGCTCTTTGCCACTTATGCCCCCAGTTTATCATCACATTCTGCTGACGGTTACCACTTCTCAAATCTTCTGGCTGAGCTGCATATATAAGAACTCCCTAAACATGTCAGTCAAAATAAGCTAGATCAGCTTAAGTAATTTAAATAACAAATCTTTCCTAACGTGGCTCAATTTGACAGAATTGGATTAGGGAGAGCTCCTGTGAGCAGCTCAGCTAGCAAACCAGAGAGGGCAGTAACCCCAGGTAGAGGGCAGCGATGAATGCTTTCGGGTGGACTTGCTCTTCCATTGACAAAGCTACTGCTGAAGGAGGATGTAAATACATATATTGTAGGCAGGTTGCTACCATTTTGTAAGCCTGATAAGAGACATCTAGAGAAGCTATACGGACACGAAATATATTACTCTCTTAAAAACAGGTACTCAAGTGCAAGTGGGGAAAGGCAAGTGGCAATGGCTTCTACAAAGCAGGAAAAAGCCCATAAAATTGATCCTGTGCACATGAAGTTGAGCACACTAACTGGAATCCATGTACACAAAGAAAAATAAAATCATTATTATGAATTATGGGTCTGTTAGTATGGAAAAAACTACCAACTCCTTACCAGTACACCTGGATACAAGGTTTATACTTATGATAATCCCAACACTTAGTGTTTGCAACACAGCAACGCTTATTAGAAGTAGTCTCTTTACTCCATAATTTTTCTTACTATCCAAAGGGAAAAAAAAATCAACATCAGCAGGTCCTCATATGTATTCCAAGTTAAGAAAATTATTGAACAGCAAAGACTAAAGAGCAAATTCTATAAGAATACCAAACTTTAACTCTGCTCTCTTGTGGTAACAGGCAGTCATAAGTCAGTAAATTTCTAGAAAGTCTGGGGTTTAACTTCCAAATTGAGAACTTGGGCTTTGCATTTTTGTTTTAAGCAGATATAACTCAGGTTTTTAATTCATAAATTCATTTTAGATGCTTCCAACCACTAATACAAAAATGTTGGTATTTCAACCAAGTTATTACACCTTTAATGTAATTTTGCATGTTATTTTTAAAATACTTCATTATAAGGGAGTTGGTAGTGAAATAATGCCAAATTTAAAGTTTCCTTACAATGGCAGTCTCATTTAAAAGTTATACCACCTCCACAGTTATGAGCAGCTTCTGAAACTCAGCAGATTAACAGTCCAATGATGCTTTTTCACAGCTGCTTAAAGCAATACTCATGGGGTTGCCAAAATTTAAATTGAACCTGCTCCTGGGAGAAAATCTGGCGTCAAATTAACCCTATTAAGCAAAACAGGAGGGGGAAAAAAAAGCAGAAATGGGGGGTTATGAGGGAGAGTTTTCAGATGGATAAACTCCAAAACCTGTCTCTGTATGGAATCTTGCATGCCCATGGTGGTAGAGGGGACATCCAATTGAGGACATGAGGAGCAGGCAGGATATCAACCCACATCACCTTGGAAATACATGGGAATCTCTAGTCCTTGAGAATAAGGACAAATAGGAGAACAAAAACCTGTCAGGTTTTTGCTTATGGCTTACACTTTTCTCCTGGGAGCACCAAAGGGAAGTACCCCTTCCCACTGAATTCATCCAAAAGGGTAGATTAGCTGTGCACCTTCTAGTTCTCTTTTAATTATGACTGCAAATGGTTTTCTTCCCTGACCACAGGACCCATGATCCAGTCTGTGCATAAATTAGATAAAAAGAAAGAGAACTAAGAACTCACAGGCAACCATTAATTTGTCATTTCCTCAATCTAAAGTGTTCGAATTTGTGATGTAAATAACAGTATTTTTACAATGTGGTACAAAATCTATAAAGAAAAAAAAGCAAAAAATCAAAACCCAAAAGAAGCTTAGGCATAGTTCTTGCCCCAGAGAGCTCACAATCCTCCTCCCCACAGAGACACAAGAGCTTTATCAGATTTATCAAGTATATATGAGCAAGGGGCTAACTTAAATGTGGTTTGTTTATATGAACACTTCTTTATCAGGCAAGCAAAAGTAATCATCTTATAATTTCATGGGAGTTGAATTTGAAATATCTTTTTTTTTTTGTGGTAATACTTATGCATTGCCAGTTAACTCCATCACAGAGCAGAGAGGGTACAGTTTCACTTATATTGTCTCACGTTTTCTTGTATCAGTCAAATAGTTTTTCTAAAAAGTATCAAATTAGTTATTTAAAAAGTTATGGTGAACTATCAAAATGCACCCTAACACAAGGAACGTTTGTGTATGTGGTTACGCTTTCTAAGCAGGATTTTAAACAAAGCTGTAACTTTTTTTTCCCCTTGATCATAACGGCCTTCATTTCACATGCAACTCCAGCTTTTGCCCACAGTTATTCCAGTGCAATAGTGCTTCTGGAGTTTAACAAAACAGAATGTGGCGGACAGTGACAACAAGTCAAAAATCTACACCTGTACTGTTAAAACCAATGTAGAAATTGCAGAAAATAAAAAAAAAACCCTACAGCAAAAGGGGATTCTGGCATATTCACCTCTACATTCATAAAGAGAAAGACCTACTCAATCTTTTTTACACTGTTTATGAAGTAAGTTGAAGACTAAGCTCAATAGCTGTGACACGGGTAAAAATAGGTGTAACGGCTTAAGCACGGCAACTCACACTGCTCCACAGGAAGAACTACTCTCCTGGTCAAAATATTTGCCTTTTCAATGAGCTGAACTTTCAGGTCATCTGTTAACAATGTAGATTCTTTCCTGTCTAGAAGAACGTTATTGTCTCTCCTTTAACAAATAGCAGGGTATTGTTCCCAGCTGGTTGCTAATGCACACAATTAGCATGCAAAAATCTTTCAAAGTGCTATACGGAAGATGTATGTGTTGCTTGGATGATCACATATTTTGATTTAGTACTTAATATTTAATGCCTCTGTATGTGTAACATAAAAATTAAACTCATCTTTATTATATCCTCTCATTACATCCCCAACCCTCCCTTTCCCCCTCTGTTTTCAGCCTTCCCATCAAAAATACAGACACACATTACAACTGAGTACAGAGTGTCACTGATGCTGAAAACACTTTTATCATATTTTGCAGATGACCTGTGTAGGAGATGATCATTTAGTCTGCCTTTCTGTTTAACAGATAATTTCATTCCAAAATTCCTGCATTGGATCATCATACTGTGCTTGAACTAAAGGCATCTTTTTTGAAAAATTCACAGCTTTTTTTTGCTGACATATCCAGAACATCCTTAAATATGCTCTTTGGATAGATAACTGCCTTCAGTTTCAAATTTATTACATTGCTAGAAGAAATACACCCAAGTACAACTTTCAGCTCCATTATTTTGTCTACTATACCTAAAGGACTACTCCACCTGAAATCTTGCCCCATATAAGTACTTAAAGGCCATCAGTCACTTCTCAAACTTCCCTTTGCTAAAAACTACATAGACTGAACTTCTCCAGACTCTTACTGTACAGCAGGGTTTGTTGACTTACTTGTTTTTACGGTTTGTAATTGTCCTTGACACGTTCTTCTGAATCTTTTTAAGTTTATCTAGGTTTTGGGTTTTTTTGCACTTTAAACTCAAACAGGATGGAATTTTCTAACATCTTGCTAGAGTTATACAGCAAAATAACAGCACACCTAATTCCACTTGGGATCCCCTATAACCATACCGACGGACTGCAATGTGCATTTTAGCTACTGTATTGTATCACCAAATTACTCCTTTCCAAAGTACTGCTCTCCATTCCACATGTATGATCCCACTGTCTAGACAGACATCTTTAGCTATATTAACATATGTTGAAATGATTGCCATTAATGAAGTACAGACCATCCTTCACACTTATGAATCCATCAATTTTTGCACATATGCATTTTACCAGAGATTACGTTCTATTTTCCTCCAGATCATTATCCAAATCCTCAAAGCAATGGACTGTGAAAAACTTCTATAAAATCCAACATGAATGTCCTTAATCTATTACTGCTTTATGATCCGTCAATCAACCACTTTGAAATGTATTTGATAAGGGCCATTTTGACTTAGCAAAGGGATGGATTTCAGAAATAAGAATACCATGCAGTACTGTATAAGGTGCCTTACAAAAGCCTACTATACATACATGAGTATCTTTGTCAATGAAAAACTTTCAGCCTCAGAATAAGAAATAAATACAGACCAGTTCTAACTGTCATGAACAGTTGGGCAAGCAGTGACTCTGCTTTCTTTAATTTTCTGCTGAACAATTCTCATTTCAGCCTTTTACAGTTCTTTCTTCGAGCATTATCACAGAATCACAGAGTATGCTGATTTGGAAGAGACCCCCAAGGATTATCAAGTCCAACCCTTAGCCCTGCACAGAACTGTTCCCAAGAGTCACACCGTGTGCCTGAGAGTATCATCCAAGTGCTTTTTGAACTCTGGTAGATTGGTGCTGTGACCACTTCCCTGGGGAGACTGTTCCAGTGCTCAATCACCCTCTGAGTGAAGAACCTTTCTCTATCTCTATTCTCATATCCAACCTAAACCTCCCCTTACACAACTTCAGGCCATTCTGTCGGGTGGCATCGCTGGTCACCACAGAGAAGAGATCAGTGTCTGCCCCTCCTCTTCCTCTCACAAGAAAGTTGAAGACTGTGATGAGCTCTCCTCTCAGTCTCCTCTTATCCAGGCTGAACAGACCAAGTGACCTCAGCTGCTCCTCATATGGCTTCCCCTCAAGGCCCTTCACCATCTTCATTGCCCTCCTTTGGCCACACTCTAATAGCTTAATGTCTTTCTTACATCATGGTGCCCAAAACTGCCACAATATTCAAGGTGAGGCCACCCCAGTGCAGAGCAGAGCAGGACAATCCCCCCCCATTGACCGCCTGGCAATGATTTGCCTGATGCCCCCCAGGACACGGCTGGTCCTCCTGGCTGCCAGGGCACTGCTCACTCATATTCAACTTGCCATCAACCAGGACCCCCAGGTCCCTTTCCATGGAGTGCCTCGTTCCTCAGTCTGTTTGTACATCCGGGGTTGCCCTATCCCAGGTGCAGAATCTGGCACTTTGCTGTGTTGAACTTCATATAGTTGGTGATTGCCCAGTCCTCTAATTTATCCAGGTCTCTCTGCAGGGTCTCCCTGCCTTCGAGGGAGGCAACAGCTTCTCCCAGTTGTTTTTTTAAATTAACTCGTCCAGTCTAGTATTTAATATTACATACCAGCCTGTCC
>NW_016690332.1:2528265-2575687 GCF_001604755.1 Lepidothrix coronata | reverse complement strand
TCACTGGCATTTTTTTGCTCTCAATAGATAAGACAACTTTCACATGGTTCTTAACCCCATGGACAGAAGGTTTATGATTAGTGTTTATATAATCTACTATGGATGGTCTTTTTGTTGTGGCAGTTAATAGCCACTGCTGCTTATGGCATTTTCTCTGAATCTTCATCCATTTGAATATTCATCTCTGCCTTATTACGCTATGACAGTTTCATATCTATCCCTAATGACTTTTCATTGTAATAATTACAAAACGCCTGAGTAACTTTTATTTTTAAGCAATATAACTTTGAGACAAAACTGCTTGCTTTATAATTTCAGTAAAATCTGTGTTATATTATTTCTAGGAAATCATCCCTTTAGCAAAAGTCATTATTGGCAAGGCCGATACTGGATAGAGCATTGAAACAAGCAATGGTAACTATCAGTGCTGATTGTTTTCATGGAAGTGTTCTTATATTTAATTTCATTTTTGTCAAAAGAGTAAAATTTAAGAAATGGAATTCCTTATTCTAGGAAAAGTATGGTGAATGACCTGCACATATTAGTAACTCCAAGAAAATGTTAATAACAATTACCTAATGTAATCACTCTG
The DNA here is from genome assembly GCF_001604755.1 of Lepidothrix coronata. Classification (NCBI taxonomy): domain Eukaryota; kingdom Metazoa; phylum Chordata; class Aves; order Passeriformes; family Pipridae; genus Lepidothrix; species Lepidothrix coronata. The sequence continues at coordinate 2,575,095 of NW_016690332.1, read as the reverse complement.
AAATAACAATGCATGCTTTCTTTGCATCTAGACATTTAAATAAAGATTCCCCTATCATATAAATCTCAGGAAAATGTGCCTCTGTCCCTAAAAAAAGAAAATTCAGACCTTACAGAACTTTCTGAGGCAACTTTGCACCCTTAAGCATATACTTTATTTAATTGCTTTTACCTTGTGATAAATCAAAACCAGAATGCAATATTTTATTCCTTGTTTTCTGGATGTAAAGAACCCAGTGCCTAGGCCAGGTTGACTGTTAAACCAATGTCAGAATCAAACCACAGAAGAAAAACGGAAGGGGCAATAATAATGGCCTAATTTTATAATTTGATTTTGCTCTTACTAAAGTGTGGCACTCAATAAGTGTGGCATAGTGAAAGTTTATTTGACTTTAGTAATTTTCACATAAGCAGTCTAGAGTATTCGGTGTTTGGTTTGGGGTTTGTTTTAAATACTTTGTTGGCAAGTAAATAGATTTAAATATATTGGACTCTTTCCAGACCATGATCAACAGATATTTTTTACACTGACTGTAATCTTGTTTTGTACTTTTAAATTATTTATTTAATAATTTGCTGTTTGTTATTTTTTAAAACTAAATGAAGAATCAATATCAATGGCTGGCAATGCCACTAAACTGTCTTGGTTTAGGAGTAAAGTAGAGCTTTTAAACTTATTGCTACTTGTAACTGTTAAAACAATGAGTCATCTGAATGTACATTCAGGCAATTTTAATTTTTGTGTGCTACACCCCGGAAATTACCAATATTTTACGTTTTCAAACTGCATACAAACGCTGAATTTGCAATAAATATATGAAATAATTTTAATAAAATTGTCTTTTAAATGCTGAATACATAATCTAGTATTTTATAATAATATTTAACATTTAGAAATAATAAATTTCTTAATTAAGTTTTATCTGCACCTAAATAATTGACAAAATATTTTTACTTAATATAAGCAAAATAAGGGGCTTACACACACACAGAGAACTGAGAACACTGCGTTTGGGGCACTTAAAGTACTCAAGTTGCTTTCTAAATTCTCACTCAATTACTCTATATCTCTATGTTCCCAAATCCTTCCATAACACAGCACTAGCCTTGTAGTCTAATATTAGTAGATGTTTTTCTTTCCTAACCAGTTTTTATTTACATATTGGAAGGAGTTAGAGAGCAACGCAGTTTACTTTCCTTATCAGTTTTCCCACCTTCAAGTAAACACACTCAAAGTGAAAATAATTTGCTCCTCCTCTTGTGAAACTGAAACCAAAAGTAATTAAAGCATAAGTTTTTCTATCCGAAAGATATTGACAGCACTTTTACTCTGAACTTTAGTTCCATTTGAGTGGCTAAAAATAATCTTTATGAATATCAGCATTTTAAATGAAATGCAGCTCAAAGCAAGCTCAACTACAAGGAGACATCCTGTCTCATCCCACTCCCTGCCCACTGCCCACTCAGTGAATAACTAGAATCCTTAGAAATAAATTATATTTTTAACTATACTTGTATATCACCTGCATCTTCAGATTGGGTTTGCACAACAGCCTCAGAGCATATTACAATATCATCATGGTGGACAAGGAAAATACAACCTTACCCCCTTGCAGGCTTTTCATTACTTCCGTGGCACAGCAAAAGTAATAAAAAGTTTCAGCAAACTTTGTAACTGCTATACTTAAAGTAAAATTCAGGGAACTGTAGCAGGTACGCAGCACCGGGAAGTAACTGGAATCACAACTTATTGCAAGCACGAGTTTTCCATTTTCACAATAAACAGAAGGGTAACCAGTCACTCAAACATTCAGCACAGCATCTTCTCCTCACCCCACCCCTGCATGTGCTGCATGACCTCAAGGTGGAGTCTGGGGACACAGGCTCTGAGTCAGCTCAAGCCAAGGGCAAGAAGCTGTGCAGCCGCACTGCAAGTCTGTCCAGCGAGCTGATCCAGCTGCAAATTAAGCATGCAGTTTGACAGATTCTCTTTTTTTTTTTAACAGAGCTAAGTCACTGCTGCAACCATCTCCCTACATCTAACCCATTTTCTCCTCCTATCTCCCTTCAAATATGCCATATATTCCTGTTCCTTCACTTGAAGTGGCACCTCTTGGATTTCAACATTAGCCAGTCAGTAAATTGCCAGAAAACTATTTCTACAAAAGCAGCGGGCAACCTTCAGCTAGGCAAGCTTCCTTAATCAGCACTCACTTGACTCAGCAACAAAAATCGGTGTTGGTGCAAAGAAAGGAGGAAGAATGAGTGGTTTGCTGGAGAATGCAGTGATGGAAAGCAAGGCCTGCGGCACCTAAATTTGTTTAATTTGTAGAGAAGAGAGCCCTAGTACTCACAGCTGAAAGTGGACAAAGAATAGATAGTCTCCTTCCTTAACGTGTAGTATGTTTCAAACCTAAATGTTAAACATCATGCCATTCAAAGAAACATTAAGAGAAAAACTGACACAAACACTGTCAGGATACACAAATTTTTTCCCAGTGGTCTCAGGGCTTGCTCACTGAGGCTGTTCTTTCGTGGCCATCACTCAGAGGCTTAACAGCTCCAATGACCTTCCACACCTGCTTCATCATCTGGGCAAACACATGCATGGCCATGCACAGAACCAGATTGAGGAACTGCTTCAACCAAATAAACATTTTCGAGGCAGGGTTTTTTGTTTGGTTGTTTTCAATTATGCCAGATCAATTTTCCAATCCTCTTAACACATGGCCATGCTGCTGCTACGGCTCAACAGAAGGAACAGCTGAGTAATTGGAGCAAGGACCTGCTGAAGTCAATCATAAAGTGCTGCCACCCCAACACCTTCGAAGATTTAATGTAAAAGGAAGTAAAATACAACAATTATTATTTAAAAACATAACTCCATGAGTTACTATCACCCAGATAACAAACCTTAACTTACAGTCTAGTAGCTCCACATAGTGGGGTGTCTAAACACCATAGTGCTGTGCTTAAACTCTTTATACTTCAACAGCACAATCCCTTAAAAACATTCACCTACTAACACAGTTTACAGTCCCAAGGGAAGATCTGTAATGAATGAAAAGTTGGGTATTATCCAGCATTAGGATCAGAAGACTGTAGAAAAAGGAAACAAAACCTCAGTGCTTAGGAGGCCAGATTTAAGGATATTTAACTTAACTGACTAAATTAACCCAACTAGCCTTTCTGTACCGTTTTGTAGAGAAAGGGGATCAAGTCTGATGACCTTTTAGAGGAATTTCACTTAAATGGTCTAAATGGCCTTCTGGATGACTCTCATCACTGACTGCTGAGGACATCAAAAAAAATGCTGCATGCTAGTTGAATACCTCTGCAGTTAGCCCCACCAAAGTCAAACCAAACCAAAACCCAACTGAAAAGGGAGACAGGCTTGTCTGTAGCTTGTAGTTGTAGCATGGCTTCTCGCTGTAAGACCCAATTAGCCTGCTCTACTTAATTCTAAGATGTTCTGACAATATTTACTTGGGGGAAAAAAGAAAAACAAAAAAGATAAAAGGCTTTATTTTGCTTGTGCTTTGGCTCAGGGATTCAAACTTTGTCAGGGAGATGATCAAATGATTGGCAATCATCTCTGAAATACTTAGTCTGAGTGATATGCTCAATGCAAGATGTGACAGAGAAAAGAGAGAATTACATTTTTTGAGACAGTGTTCAGGTGTCCTAATGATTAGAGCCTCCATTGTTCCCCAACAACCCCTTCCTACCCATTTTTCTACAAAAGATAAACCAGTTTTAACAGATAGGCCTTTCTTCCACTACATAACCAAGTTTCAGATTCTTGCAGAAAAATAGAAAACATCCTTGCTTTACAATCAATAGACAACTAAATCCACACTGAAAGTGCCCTTTCCTGAACAACTGGATGGAGAAAGATTTTTCTGGTGGCTTGACTGCAAATGAGGGAGACAGATATTGAAAAGACATTGGGAAGGTAAAATGCAAATGTTTGACAAGAGGTACAAATTAATAGAAAGGGAGCGTTCATTTAGTGAAAAGCAGAACACAAAATTATCACATGGTTCCACAGTCAATCACCACTTTCTTCTTCCCCTTCTCCTAATTTACTATGTCTCAGTATACTTTAAGACTTTATTTAGCATATAAAGATATAAAATCCCTTTTCCCAAATTAATCACTTTTAGTCACATCTTAGTTCAAGCTTCATAAATATAAGCAAGTGTACACAAGAAAAAATAAAAAGCCAAATATAGCATTATTTTACTAATAGAAATAATAAACCCATATATACAGATATATACGTTAGAGTGATGACTCTCATTAATTCCCATTATTTATGAAAATATCCACAGCCAAAGAATATTATTTTTCTTTGACAATAAGAATGCCATAATACAGAAATTATTTTGTGTGCATGCAATGAATGGGTTTTGTTACATTTCATAGCTTTGATTAGATATATATATATATATGCACTCAAGTGTGAAGGACAAAATTCTTTAGAATAAACTAGGTTGTAATTACTTGACTAAGGACTTTAGCACTGAATAATTCAATTAATACTGAATATATTCAAATAACACACAGCAATAAACAGCTTCACATTTTACAGACCAATACCAGTATTACATTTAACTAAGATCTTCTTGTACTGAAAAAACATATCACATGCTATTTAACGACTGATACTTGTGCATCATTCCTTCCTTTTCATAAGTATCCAAAGGCACAAAGAATTAGAGCATAGCAAATTATTTTCTCTGGATAAACGGAGGAAAATAACATGGGGATAGGTATAAATGAACAGCACAGTTTCACCTGCCACTATGAGTGGATTAAAACCTAACGTTCATGGGGACATAAACCACATGATGTGCTAGTGTTCATCCTATATCCTCACTAAATCCATGTTTCATGGCATGCATAGGTAACCTCCAAAACACCATTTTATTCAATATGCTTGTTCTGCATTGCACCAGTTTCAGGGCAAAACTGAACTTAAAATCGAAATTGATCATTGTAAAGAATTGGTTTTAAAGATAACGTGTTTGAATGATTTATCTCAATACGCATTTTAAAAATATCCAATAAAAGACAACCCTGTTATTAAACCTTTACTGGTAAGAAAGTAGAGAAGCATGGTACAGTCTGCACACATGTATCCTGCTGATGAAAATAAGAGCAAGATTCCATCTTTGTATGGTTTTAAAGATTTGTGAAGTAGTAATCCTTTATATCCATTGGGTTTCTGTAGTCATGGAACATAAGCTGTCAAAATCAGCAACTGCTTGATGTACCAGCTTCCATGTTTTAACAGTCCTACAATGCTACATCTCAGAGATGCATCCTTAAATACAGTGATTTCCATCTTCTCATTCATAACTTGATATTTTGTTCTTGGGTGGTTTAAATAAATAAGCACAAATCTCAGGAGATGTGATGAATACAATGTGGGAGACAGGAAAAACAAATCAATTAAGGAGTTGCCCTGATAGAAGAGAGATGTCTCTAACGCGAGTGAAATAGAATCTGAAACACTGGTGGAACTTTTGAAACAGGAAGCTACCTTATTTGCCATTGGCATCTGGGAAAAAATTCTTTGTTGTTATTGATCGTCATTGCTCGATTACCTGGGTGAAAATACAGCTTATTCCAATGCTAATTCTCTGGAAGTCAATGTCTCTCAAAAGTCATATGATAATAAACTTGCCCTAGACTTCCATATTGCAGTGTCTTACGGAAGTTTTTTCCAAATTAAAACCAAACAGAGATCAAGTGTCCTTTACTCTCCCACTCAACACAGTCCCTTTTGTACAATCAAATCCAAACATGAAGTACATAACACTAAGCATATGAACCACACAAAGGAAAGAACATATTTGAAAACAACTCGTAAGCTGGGCTTTAACCTTCTCTAGCCACATACATATACTATAAAAAACCTGATGTGCACCAGCAGTTTAAATTTTATCTTTGAAACTTCTGACCTTGCAAAATCAGAAGTGAAAATTGATTGACTACTCTAAAACTGCACTCATTTCTGTTGCCCTTGGGAATGCTTGGACATCTAGTTACTCCTTCAGCTGCAAAGGAGGGTGGCGAGCTGGGGAAGATGTACAGCAACCCTTTCAGGAGGCATTAGAAACTGTTTAGCTGGAAATGCTCACAGTTGAGTTGTTTTGAATATTTCTATATAGAACAACTATATTTATGATCTAATTCCACAGAAAAATACAGAACAAAAGCTCAAGATTCTCAGTCTGATGCAAACATAATTCCTTTTACTTTATGTTTCTCTGTTCTTAGAAAGCACTATTAATCCAAGATCAAGTTTGGTCCTTATCTGTGACCCAAACAAAGTGTCAGCCTTGAAAACATTAGTGGTCACCTAAGAGTTATGGTATAGAGTTACTATATGGCAAAAAGCCTAAAGAGAAGAAAAAACCAGGTTTTTTCTGTTTTCAGAAGTTTTTCATCAATCTTCCTAATTTTATATATTTTACTCCAGTACAGTCTACTATGGTTTATACTTACACTCACAAAACAGTACTAATTTCAAATAATGATACTAATTCCTAGAATTATTATTACAAGTGCTATGACAATTTGTTTTATTCTCTGGGCATATTCCTCTTTCCAAATTTTCTAGACTACGAGTCTACTCACACAAAGCTGGTAGCTAGACCTTTTTTTGGGATGGAATCCTTAAGCACATTAAATCTCCACTGAAGACTGCAGGCATCTGGAGTGTACACTGCTGATGTTTTTAGGTTTCACACAGAGTTAGTGTTTCTGTTCTGTTTGATCACATAAGCTAACAACCTCCTCTTGAAAAATTTAAGTACAAATTAATAGAGTTCAGTAACACCAATGTATTCTGTGGTTATGACTCAGAAAATACCTATACAAATGCCTTAAACTCCAATAACTGAAGAAGACCCCTGTGAGTGTTTAGAAATATTGTCCAAAGAGAAAATGATGAAAGTTTAGCCCAAGGAACAATTGTGCTAACACGACTGAGCAACCCGGCAATCACATCGTTCTCCTTACACCACACCCTGCCAGGATCAACAGAAATGGGCACGGAATGGCTCCATCCACAGATGTGCCCCTGCCTTTCCCCGAGCCTGCAGCCGCAACCCTCTGGCAGATATGCACAGGGAACGAAGGTGGGCTATGAACAGCTGGGCAGCTCAGGTCATGCTGCTGGCATTTTATAACCAAGGCTGAAATCTGCCTTCTCCCAACAAAACCAGCCATGAAAGCTCCCAATGACTATTGCTGTGTCACGTTTCCCACTTTTTCCTCTACAGTAAGACATTATGGACCTGTCATAGGAATCAGGAAGCTGAACTGGGTGGATCTTTTGTGTAAGAACCTATAGTCTTACATTCTCATTATTTCGTTTTAGATACAATCCCAGGTCTGTTAGTTTTAACCTTGTGAGTAACCTAACCACTAAAGCAAAGTGGAAGAGTTACACTGCACTAGTAGGAGCTATGTTTTATACACACATATAACTGGGGAAAATACGGTGTTGAAATCAAAACACAACAAACTAGCATGATTTAACAACTAGCCAAACTATAATCCAGCTAATTTTCACAAATTTACTTTGAATTGCTTTGCATCCCTCATGTATCTAGTTATTGATAACAAAAATGTTATCAATATCCTGATGATGTTTCATTGAAGAACTGCATTTAATGGAAAAAACTTCAAAAGCTACAGACGCATTTAATGGAAAAAACTTCAAAAGCTACAGACGTCTGACTGAGTAGAACATTCAACACATCACAGTCAGGAAAGTATTTTGGAGTTAAGGTATATCCGTTTCAACACTCTTAAGAATGGACCCCACTGGTTCCCCTACATACATATTTACAAAATGTACATCTAATATTTTTCTGTGATAAATACATCATAACATACTTCCCACAACTTGCTTTAAATTGACATCTTCAGACTAAAGCCAAATTCCCTAAACCAAGAAAATTTCCATAAACCAGTATTCTACAGGAAGTGGAGATGCTTAGAGAAGTATTTAAATGTCTCTGCAAAATTAAAATCACAAAGTCACTTAAAAAAAAAATGTATTCTTCCTTCCCTATCAATCTAGGATATTAAAAAAAAAAACTCTGGATGTTGATTTTTCAGGTGCTACTATGACAATCAGACTGAGCATTAACACCTAATTTCCTTAAAAGGAGTGAAACCTTCAGAAACTGTGGGGGCAGAAGAGTTAGAAAGGCACAACTACAAATGTGGTTAGGCCACTTAAAACACATACCTTATCTTTCCCCACAAAAGAAATGAAACAAACAAACCCTCAGACATAACACGGCCAAGAAGGAAGATTTGATCAGAGCTATACTAATTTATTTTATGTACTGTGATTACAAAATGTGAAGCCTCACTAAGGAATCACAACAAAACTATGTTACAGTAGTTTCATTATTAAATATAACTAATAGACAGTTAAAAGATAATTAGAAAATAGTTGCTTTATTTTGCAGCTAATGCTACCAAAGTGGCTTCAAAATAATTTAAAAATGGAAATCTATGATTTAAAAATGGTTTTTAATCCATATCCATTCTATGTATTCATATATATTCATAGGTGCCTTGAAAAATATCTACCACAGGTCACCATTAAGGGACACACGTAAATCTTCTGAGGATGTTTATGAAAACAGTATATTCTTCCCTTAATAGTGTACTAAGCTGGTAACATGCTAATTTTCTTTTCCTCTAAGTAATACAGAGAGAGGTTCAAAGAAAGGGTTTCAAAGAACACAAAATTCTTGTGTGTAAATATTAAAAGTCCATCAAAAATTAGAAAAATAAAAGCTCTTCTAAGAAGGATATCACAGCTTTGGAAAATACAATTGAAAATGAAAAATACAGAACTTTTAAAGTATTTTCTAGTCTAACAATAGACTGTCAGAGAAAGCACATGGTATGTTTAATATGTAAATTATAAATGTTTTACTCTAAGATTAAAAAAAATAATCAAGCCTGTACTTCTTGAACAATAAAGTTATCTATCACGTCATCAAAAACCTCAAAGGCACAGAAATGAACAGGGAGTGACTTGAGCATCCCTTTTAACCCCGCAAACACAGTTTGTGGAGCTCCAACAGATACATAAAAACAATAAACTGCGCAGTAAGAGCAGATTTGGAATTTACTACAGAAGAATAAGAGTGGCATTACAGGCCTGCATATCTGTTACATCCATCAGATCTGCACATCCAGTTATCACATATTTAAGAAGTCATTCTGGTTGAATAAGATGAAAGCATAACTGTTAGTAAATTGTTTTTTCTACCACTTTGGCACAGGTCAGAAATGCTGCAGCAGTCAGGAAGAAATGAAGCTGCACCTACTGAGAAGGCTGAAAGGGACACAGCACCACTGATGCTGTTCCAGCTATGCCAACTTTCCTGAGGAACAAGGGGCTGTGGTGTGTCTCATTAAGTCCTTTGTGTCCGATAATTCATCCTCATTCAAGAGCTACTGAACATCAGCATAGTGCAAGAAACCTTCTGTGATAGTAGTCTTGCAAGTTGGAAGTAATTATTCTGTAACTCTAAATGTAACCGGCACCACAGCAGTAAATCTCTGATTGACCAAAAAACTCAAGAAATTAAATCACAGTAAAAGCAAGGGACTGTGAAGGTAAGAATTATCCGAGCTTTACATGCTTTATGGATGGTGCATCTCTCCCCGTTTCCCACCTCCTCTGCCTCCCATCTTTTTTTTTCTGTGATGGACATGGGCAATTCAAAGTAAGTTACACAGAAAAAAATTAAAAACATGTATTTTCTCAATATACCTATTTTGTACATGTAGGTACAAATGAGTTTCATGCATAAAAACTGCTAAAACATCTCTATCTGTGAACCACTTGCAGTTCTACACAAGATACAGGCAGAAGTTCATTCCTTTGCACACGTGTGTTTGAACTCACTCTGGGAGCAGCCTAGAGCCTTGCCAGGCCAGTGGCACTGCAGAGGGCAGAGCACACTGGAGGAAATCCCAGGGGGAGCTCAGGCATTCCCCCTGTGGCAGCAGCAGAAGACAGGGCACCAGACCTTCTCAATTTTGTCCAGAGCTCTGGGGTTAACTCAAGCTGGCGAAAAGCAGCCTGGCAAGGGACATGGAAAAGTCAAGCTTCTTGCACTAAATACGATGGCTCCATTTCTGCAGTGCTCTTGCATTCGTGATCTGGTTTAAAGAAGTGAAAGTCACCAATGGGGGAAGAACAGCTAATCCTCAATTCTATTTTAAGTCAGATGTATAGTTCCTAAGGGGTGAAAGCAATACAAACAGGTCTAATGTAAATTCCTAGTCTTGTTTAGTTGGGTAGGGTCAGTCAAGCAAGTCTTAGTCTTTTACCTTGCCTGAAACAAGCAGTAACATTTGCACCACTTGTCAAAATAAAATTGCAAAAACTCAGGCATTACATCTCAATGACTATAAGACCTCCTTTATGAACAAGATCTTTAACCAAGATCTTGGGAATCAGCACATCAGAGACAAGCAGCAGAAGACAGATCCCAAGACAATTTGGACTTCCTGCAAGACAGGTTGAATTAAAAAAAAACCATTTCAATGAGGAAAAAAACCAGCTATTGCCCAAACAGCCAATTCTAATTTGCTGTTAATAGCAATTTTTCATCAAATAGCTATAAGAAATTACAACAAACTCCAAGTTGTGTACCATAGATAATGGATTTACCCTTTCAGTTAACTTAAGCAAAACAAATGTTTAAACTTCCCAGTAAACGCACACAAAACATGAAGGTTCGATTGCTGCAGTGTTACTAGGGCTGTGAGAGAAAAGCTGGGTTTAAGTGGGTAACTCCCATGCAGTATCAAATTTTCAGCAAAATGACAGCATTTCTCCTCCAATTTTCTACACTCTATTATTTAAAAAACTAGCCTAGTAGATGAAGAACAGCCCACAGGACCACTTTTTTTGACTTGTGGCCGCTACCGTATACACAAAATTTAAATTTTCTTGGAATACGTGTCTTTGGGTCTTACTTATTAGGTGATTAAACCTGACATATAGCTTAGTGCAAGGCCATAGAACTTCAGGCAGTTGCTCCTTAAATTTCTTTCAGTTTGTAATTTCGCTGTATCTGTATAATTTAATGTCAAAGGCCTTAGTTCTAAAAATAAAACCAAAAATACTGAATCATCATTGGAAGTGAAGAATCACCTTGAGAATACCAGACACCAGGATGAAAAAAATGCATATGTATTTTGCAAGACACTTGAAGAATTAAAAAAAAAAAAAAAAGACATTTTCCGTTACATAAAACATACAAAAATGTGTAATTTTGAACTACAGGACTTCAAGTTATGTTAACCTGTAATATTTTCATGGAACAGGCATCAATGCATAGGTGTACTTGCAAAGTTCACACAAACTGTTTTGCTTACTTCTGGTAAAACCCAGTAAAAATGTTGTGATATGACTAGCAATCATGGCCCAAGCCAAACTATGGTTACATAAATTAAACCAATGGGCCATTTATACCATCACCTGTACCAGTAATCCTCAGAGGAAAGATAGAAACACTTGGCACTTTAACTAGATACAATGCCCACAGACAGAGAACTTTGATACATTTCCACCACATCTAATACAAAAAAAAGTTAATAAATTTTATGAGAAAGAGACTCTTCGAAACACAGCACAGAGTTACTAGTTGTCTACCAGATGCCATTTGGTACGTCTGACCTTCTGGCCAACACACAGTTGTCCTGGAGAGCACTTGTATGGAATCATTTCCACATTTCATCAAACAAACTTGTCATGCCAACCACAACTCAGAATGACTTCAATCCCAGACATCACTACAAGACTTTGCCAAAGGAGGTCAAGGGATTTGACTGCAGTGAGAGCAAATATAGTTTGCTTTCAAAATAACCTTCTAAATGAGGTGGATACCCTACTTCTAATTACTCCAGAGAAGATAAGGAGAATAATCAACACAATTTCAACTGGTGGGAAACAGACACTAAACGAAAGTTGTCACAGTGAAAAAGAAAGTAGCCCTCCTATTCACCCAAAGGGATGTACAAAGGACTTTCCAGAAACCACAGCAACACAGATACGAAGAGAGATGCCCTAAGATGTCAATCCCTATTGAAAAAACTTGTGGAAATCCAAATACAATGGCACCTTTTCTTATGTTTACCTATCTTGTTCACCAGTTTCTCCATGTCTGTCCACCTCACTAAGAAACAAATTGTCACTTGAAGAATCAAACTTACAAACAGAAAAACTATGCTATTCGCCTCATAGGCCTCATAGGCTGGAAACATTACCAATTGTTTCATTTTCCATATAGAAAAAAGAGTCTCTTATAATTTTTCTCAATAAAGTTCCATATTTTCTTCAGATCTTCTACCCTCTCAAAAAAAAAAAAAAAAAAAGGCAGGTAGTCATTACCACAACCTCTCCTGTGTGCTCAGGAACACATGACATGGAGGATATACAGCCCAGGAACAAACAGCATAGAGGATATACAGTCAGACCAACAGTCATCCTTCCAGCCTGTTCATATATTTCAAGGGCTCGATCTTTGAATTCCAAATCACTGGCCTACATAGAGATCAGCTCCCTCTCTCCAGAGATGATATCCAGAGTAAAAATAATCCCACAAACAAATGAATCCTTAAAAAAACACCCCAAAACCAAAAAACTTACCTTCATTTTTTTTATAAGAGGAAGTTTTATTTGTATTTTGGAAGAACCATGACACATATCAGCAGGAGGAGCTGGCATTCATACTTAGACTAATAATTGCAAATAGATTATACATTTTTTTTGATCAAGACACCAGATCCAGATTCAGAAGGAAAAACATAACAAATGGCACTGGATTTCAAACACCAGATTCAAAGACTATTGTATGGCATGAACTATAAAGAAAATAGTCATGAAACAGAAATAAAGACCCAGTCAATACCCTGGGCAGTTCACATAACAGTTTAAATTACTAAATAGTTAACATTTCACATTATTAACCTGCAGCTATGTCCTTCCCAAATTAGTGCTCACTACATTTGAATTATTTATTATTTTATGATTTTTCAAACATGGCTAGAAAATTCATCATAAGACAAAACTTGTCAAAAACGAGCAATCTAGAAAAAAAAGACACCTTGACCACATCCTAGTCCAAAAGCATTAACAACTTCGGCATCTCAATCAAACTTTGCACTTACACGATTCAAGAACGTGTCTCATTTTTAAAATTAAAGAAGTAGTTTATCTCTTCAGGTGGTTTGCAAAAGAGGATTTTGCCCAATAGCCATCACACACCACATGCCAAGTGAGGACGGCCATGCTCGACAGACGACTGAGACTTTCATACAAGTCAACATTTTGAAAACAACTTAAGACAATCAAGAAGAGTCATGCACAATGCTCACTCAACTTCAGTCCAATGCCCAGCAAATAGAGCATTCTGGTCATTTCTTTATGCCTGTTGAAACCAATATCCTATTGTCCATCTTTGATCAAACACAGCAACACACTAAGAGCAAGTACTGGTCACATCAGAGTCTATGGGCCAAACTCCACAAACCCAACAGAAGTTTTTCCAAAGTCAAAGCAAGTTTTTGGCAATCCCTTCGGATGCAGAGTGGTCTCTAAATTTCTCTCCTACTTCCAGGGATGATCCCTTCAAGATCGGCTTAAGCCACATTATGAGGATGGGGAAACTTGCCAAAGCAATTAACTATGATTTATCTGTCTTGGGAATACAGGCCTTCAGTCTTCTTTCTAGTCTATCAGTTCAGCACCTCTGCTTGGCAGTCAACTTGCTTCGAACATAAGCCCACCAGGGGCACCTTTCACTGGCATGTAACTCCATTAACGAGAGATACATGTGCACCAACAGTACAGTAAGACATCTTCTGTCAAGTGTCCTGAAGGCTGTCTGTTCTCTCTTTGACCTTAGAATTCCAGCCTCTGGATATATATTTTTTTTTAATAGATCACTGCCTCGATGCATATTAACTACAAGATAAGACCATTTTTGGTTTTGAGTGGCCACTTCTTTACCTAAAAGGCAAGAACGGTTCCAAAACAACAACAGCTTTTCACTCCCAGGGATGACTTCTTGTAAAAATAAAAACAAGGAAGTTCAATCCAAGAGAACCATGATGCTTTTCAATCAAGGGCAAGGATGTGAAATTGCCACACATAAGACAGGAAATTCAAAGTTAGGCTGTCACCTCGCTCCGTTCTTCACCCCAAAACCTTCCTCTCCCGTCAGCACACCCCCTGACCACCTCCCGAGCGACGAGTGAGGGATGGCGTGTCAGAGCCTTAACTTTCAATCTTTTTGGGGCTTCCCTTGCAACCTCAACCGTATGGTTGGAGCACGAAGAGCCGAGTTTAAATTTTAATATTTTGCATCGCCGCAGCTTGCTGCACGGCCAAGGGACACGATGGTGGCACGGGACCTTGGTACAGACACAAACCCAAGAGGAGAGACCCTCAGCCCTCCCCCCCCCGCCCCAAACCCCCCCTGGGCCGGACAGAGGCAATAACTCGGCTTTGCACACATTTTTGCACAGCGCCGGGCTCGCACTCCGGCGTGCTCGCCCTCCGGCGTGCTCGCCGCCGGGGCTGTCAGCGCCGCTCGCCCCATCCAGCACCCCCTCTGCTCCTGCTGGACTCAAAGTGTTGTGTGAACGTGGGGAGAGCGAGGGGGGAGGGCGGGGGGGGCAGTGCAGGCCACGGTAACACTTTGCCGTCTCCTCCTTTCAGTCACATTTCCGTCCTCCTCCCGCAAAACTGGGGAGGGCAGGGGGGGCGGGGGGCCAGGCTGGGCACACACGCAGGCGCCGGGCCCAGCGCGAAGGGGCAGCACCCGCCGCAAGAGTGGGTGACAAGCCCGGCGGCGCTCCCGGGGAGCAACAAAAAGGCTCCCGAGCGGGGTGGGGTGGGGTGCGGTGGCCGGCGGGGCCGGGGGCAGGGCCGGCGGGGATCGGGGGCTCTTACCTCGTAGAGTTCCTCGGAAGCCATGCTGGGGGAGCCCTCACAAGGTGGAGTTGGGTGCTGGTTTGGAAATACTTTTGTTTCAGTTGGTGTCCGTTTGGCCTCCTCCTCCCCTTCTGCCTCCTCGTCTTCTTCTTCTTCTTTTTCTTCTTCTTCTCCTCCTCCCTCTCCCTCCTCCTCCTCTTTCCCCCCTCCTCCTCCTCCTCCTTTTCCTCCTCCTCCTCTTCTTCTTCTTCTTCCTCCTCCTCCCTGCGCGTCTCTCTCCAGCGCAACTAGCAGCTCCGCTCGTTAAATGCCAGTGAGGTGCTACTGCTGGTGCTGCTGCTGCTGCCGCTGCTGCTGCTGCTGCTGCTGGCGGCGGCGGCGGCGGCGGCGGCGGCGGCGGCGGCGGGGGGGGTGCGCGCACGGCAGCTGCGCAACTCGCTCGCTCTCCCCGCTCGCCCTCGCACAGCCCGGCGCGCACGCACAACGCGCGCCCCCGCGCACACACACAACGCGCGCCCCCGCGCACGCCCTGGCCCGCGCGCCCCCGCGCACACCCTCACACGCGCGCTCGCGTTCCCCCCCCCCCCCCCGCACCCCTCCGGCCGGCCCCGGCTACGCTCGCTCGCTCCCTCCCCAGGAACACTAATCGAGCGCAGAGAGGCAGCGCCACACGCAACCACCACTCTCCGCCCCGCCGGCTCCACCAGCCGCCCCCCCCCGCCCGGCACCATCCTCCTCCTCCTCCTCCTCCGGTCCTTCCTCCCCGCGCCGGCTTTGATCTCCCATTGTCTGCTCAGCTGAGCCCGGCGGCGCGCGGGGGGGCGGCGGGGGCGCGCTCCCGCCCGGGGCCGCGCCCGGGAAACCGCGCTGGGGGGTGGGGGGTGTCCGCGGGACGGACGCGGAGTTTGGAGAAAGGGGGAGCTTGAGGGGGTGGTGTTGGGACGACATGGGGCCCCACGCACGTGCGTCGCTTCCCCGAGCACCCCCCCTCCCCCAAGTGCTCGTCCCTGCCCGACCCTCCGGGCTCCACTCGTCCGTGGGCTCCACCGTCTCCCAACCCATCGCCCTACTGCGGTGCCATATGTGCGAGCAACGCCGTATCGCGAATGCACGCGTTTCTTTCCCGTCCGAACTCCCTTGGTTGGATGCCTTCGCCGTAAAATAAACTAAGCAGCCCTCGAGGGTCGCTGCCAACGGCAGATACGTGCCTTCCATCTCCCGACTGACCGCGTTTGCCAAAACGGGAAGGCCCTGCTGAGGCCTCCCTGGTACGATGAGTCAACAGAAAGTCCATGAGCTGTTTGTTGACTTTCTTATGGGTCCAGCACTCATTACACCCCTCAATGTTCTCATGCTCTTGTCACCTCTTTCATCTGGTGGTAGTGCTTCGCAGGAATTTGTATCATCTGGGGGTGCTTCACAGGAATTTGTGCACGTGAGGGGCTGCGGAGCAAACCCTTACCTTGGTGAATTGGAGGCATTGCTGTGCAAAGGTAGATGTGAAGAGTTACTTCTTCAGGAGCAAACTCTTCAAGACAGAGCTTCTTATCTCAAAAGGGCTGAAGGATGGGACAAACCCAGTGTCAGGACAGGAATGCCGCACCTGTGTGTTCTGCCATACTTAGGCATCCAGGGAGCCATACTCTGCCACAGAACAGCACAAGTTAAAGCAGAGTTCATCATATTCGTTTAATCAGCCAACCCAATGGGTCAACTAAATTTTGATCAAGTTGCCTTTTGTGTGTGTGTGTGTGTGTGTGTGTCAAAGGCTTTCAGAAGTGTTTCTGGAAAACTGAGAAATTCCTCAATGTTCTACTTTGACGGACAAGTTTAAGACTATTGTCCAGCAGATACCCATTCAGAAAATGTTGATCCATTTGTGGGCTTTGGATGATTTATGTAGAAAGATCTAGAGATTCCCTTCTCAGGCTTGATTAATATGCCCATTCTTTATGAGAAATATGTTGATGTCTCCCAGGTCAACATCCTTCATCTGGGTAACTGAAATTCTGGTACTAGACTTCCAGATGGACCTCATTTGTGCAGATAAAATATCTAAGAACTTTCATACTTTTCATATTTTCCCAATCTTCTAACTAGTCTATGAAAAGGTATTTAAACCACTTCTTGAGGTGTTCAAGGGCTAGGCCTAATCTAAGTGGTAAAAAAGGGGGTCGTTCAGTGACAGTAACAGGGTCACTGATGGAAGTAGGGGCCTACATATGATCTAGTAACTCTGTGACTGCCTTTTGGAGGTGAGCATTTAATTGCTATTTCTAAGAGGGCTGAATCCTTTTTGAGCTGTACACAGCGTAACATCACTGTTGTAGCCACCCTTTGAAGGACAGTCTTTGAAAGTAATCTGTACTCATGCTATAGCAAAGAGATGGCAGCAGCGATTGCTGCAGATGTTACTTTGCTTGCAAGGCATAAAACTACAACATCTTAATCTGTACTAAGGGTCTCACCATTGTAGTAAACCAGGTCTTAGGTGTTTTGATTTTCTGGATGACTAAAAAGAAACAGTTCATCAGTATTGCTCCAGTTTTAGTATTTCAAGGAAAGAGCCAAAGCTCAAAGTTATTATTAGTTTTTAATGTTCTGACCACACTTCACAATTCATCTTCAGTGAAAGAATTTCTTTTTTTACACATATTCATTTCTTGCATTGCCATTAATTCTTCCTTGCCTTCTAACCTTTTCTGCTTGTTGCTTTATAAGACTTTTCAGAGAATCAGTCATACTATTCAAAAATGCCATGTGATAGTGCTATGGTTCAAGCATCTGAGAGGTTGCCAGGCTTTGTGACTGATGTCCAGATTTTGCAGTTAGATTTTGCTGTACTAAGTTTCCTGTTAGCTTGCTCTTACCTTGCTTTCTCTAGAAAAAGAATCAAATTGTCCAAAGTTTGCATGGTGAATTGTCTAAATCACCCTTTCTTATTTCTAGAGGTACTTCACAAGTTCCTCGCTGGAGGCAGGATGTGTCAATTTCTAACAATATTTTGTTTGTTGAAACCAACCTTACTGCCAACTTCCTAAATGGCTTTCCTAACATTCCATGGAAGTGTTTCCAGTAGAAACGTTGTATGGAATGCAGTAATGGAGCAGTCTAAGAAGACTGGAAAGCCAGGCCAGTTTGAGTTCTGACAGTGATAGCAAATGTTTTCAGACATGGTTGAGCAGCATTAGATAATCCAGCTTTGGAAAGTACCAGACAATGTCAGCCAAGCAGGAAGTTTTACCATATGCCTACAGAGCTTCCAGTTTGAAGTGGACTATTGACTTAGTAGCACTCCTGGTAAAGTCAGGAGGGCAGTTGTTCTGTTTAGCAGAATAAAGAATGTTCTAATTTATGGGCAAAGTACAGGTCATGGAATCAAATTCATTTGAAAGGTCAACTCCATTTTGACCTCACTGTGTGCCACTGTAATGTCTATAAGGATCTTCATAGGTGGTGGAATAGCTGAATTTGAAATAGTTATGGTGATAGACGTACCTACCTGAAAGTTCACGGTACTGAAAATATCCAAGAGGTCTGTATTAGATGGGAACAGGTCTACATCTCTAGGATTTCCTCTAACCCAGGGATCACAGCTGTATTTGATATGCAGAGGTTTATCCACAAGATCGTAACTCTTGATAATGAAGTGACTATCAGTAACTTATGTTTGTTCATATTAAGATGATTATCTGCCTTTTAGTATTTGGGAGTAGGGCTTGGAAATGAACCATTTAGTCGCTGAGATACAGTCAGTGATTGGCTAAAGGATTTCAAAAGGTGAGACTGATAGGGCTAAATGGGATAGTTACACTGTAGGCATTAACACCTGATCAAATGATCCTATGCTACTTTTTCACAGTCAACAAAAAGATAGCAGTGACTGGAATTCACAGCACATCTTCATCTCATTCACAGCACAGCTTCATCTTATCCTAAAGCAGATGCCTATGTCTGATCAGATGAATCAAAGTCTACATTTGATTTATTTTGTTGACTGTTGACTTTTTTTTTGCTGATCAGAGGTATGTCACCTTTTCTACAACTGCCTAAAGAAAGGTAAGATTGATCTAACTCATGTTTCTATAATCCAGGCTTTCTTAATCTAAGACAACTGATTAGTTTAATACTCCATACTGGCCCAATTATGTTGACAGTTTAGATATGAAATACCTTTGCATCTATAGATATGAATATCCCTTTGCATCTAGTATTTTTTCTTTCCTATTTTGATCCTATGCTCATTTTCCCCCTTGTTAACTCCTGGGACATGGCTCACCCTTGCAATCTGCTATTTTCTGTAAATTCTGTTCCTCTTAGTTTCCTCACCTCTTCCTCATCTCCATCTCAGTCTGTCATCTTCTAAGTGGTCTGAGATGTTTAAGTTAAAGTGGAGAAACAAAAATGCTAGAAAAAGGCATTTCTCGCAAAGTGTCCTTCGAACACAGAGATGAGAGTTATGTTTTCTGTTTTGTAGTGGGTGCAGTTTCAAGAGAGGTCGTTTCAGGCATAAAAAAAGGGGTTAGTTCTGTGACACACTGTTGTGGTTTAGGAACAGTACTCCCCAGTTCAGTGCCCACACTGAGACTTTCCAAACCATGAGCAGCTCTCTCTCACTCCCCTATTTTCCCCTCCCAGTCCCTGCTGTCGTGGGATGGGGAGGAGAATTGGAGGCACAAAAGGCAAAGATCACAAGTTGAGTTAAGAACAATTTACTAGAAACAGCAATGAGATAAGGAACAGTAACAGCTACAATACTAATGGAGAGTATAAGAAAAGAAACAATTCACATAAAAAAAAAAGATAGACAATAGCAGCTGGCTCCCTCCTCCACGTTTTCTTGACTGGAAGGAACCCCTTCTCTCTGGAAGAGAGTCCATTTTTCCCCTGCCCTGGGCAATGATGTGAAGTGGTATAGAATAACTTCTGGGTCCTAGCCATGCTCCCTCCCAGCTACTGGAAAAAATTAACCCTGTCCTACCAGGAACCAGGACACACACTGAGGAAAGTGGGATCACTTGAAGGAACAACTGTTAAACAAGATTCTTTATGTGAAAGTCTAGAAAAGAAGACCCCCTAATTCTTCAAACTACTAAGGCTTACTTTCACTGATCTGCAAAACACTGACTTCTAGATTAGATTAAGACAGTAACACAAGATTAAATAACTGAAGAAAGAAATGGTAATTATGCTTAGAGTAATTGTGCTCAGAGTAAGAGATTCTTAATAATTTTTGTGGACTGATGTCATATCTAGCTCTAAGCTTTCAAAGAATGTTGTCAGATACACCACTGTTTCCTTGTGGACTTCAATAATAGATTCAATGTAATAATTTTTTTAAGAACAATTAAGTTTACTTCACAATGTGCCAATGAAATAAGAGGGTTTTTTGTTATCCATCCTCTACTCATGTAGAACTGAGACCTAAAATTACCGTAAATATTGTCAGAGTTGTCCACTGACTTCTGCTGTTCAATTAAAGAGAGCCAGATTTAAGAACCTAAGAGAATATAGTACTATTTATTTTTAATGTAGTTTCTTATTGATATTTGTTATAGGTGTAAATACTAGATGCTTTTGTACCTCCAGATGGGTACCCAACATCTTCAATCGAATTTCCAAAGATATATTTAGAAGCCATCCCTGACTACTATGTTTTAATGGCTTGCTCAGTATTAAATGGAGCTTTATGATAGAATTAGGGCTAAATTATAATCTCATGGGGAAAAATGCAAGTTTTAATCTACAGGATCTGCTTTTCTCTGCATTCATTCTCTTGCCTCTTTCACTACTCACTAGTTTTAGTTCTGCAACACTTGAAACTGGAATCTTAAATACAGCAGCTTCCATCAGTACACAGAAACGGAGATAGATAGCTGTGACTATGGGCGCTGTGAAGTCAATGCTAACAGAAATGCGATTAATATCTCTTTACATCCCTTGTAAGTCTACGTATGTGCTACACATCTCTGATTTATTCCTAGAACGTGTTCCATGCCTTAAATGAGGCAAAAGCTCCATGGAAGAGGCAATGCAAATAGCTCACTGGAGAACACACATAGGCAGTGAAGGTGTGCAAGTATTACCTAACTTAAACTAAGTTTATGTTTAAAAGCCATGAACTGGAAATCTAAAATAAAAATAATGTTGTCCAATTACATTGCTCATCCTTTCAGCTCACCCTATTGGACACCAGCAGAGTTTAGATGTTTATATCCACAGCAGAGATAAAAAGTTTTAGCTACATCCTTGAACTCCTAGGCTCTATACAAAGTAGCCCTGTCTTACTACTGGAATGTAGCTTCCCTTGCCTTGGTGAGGATGAGAACAGGTCTATAAAACAACTGAGAAAACAAAATCCTAGCTTGATAGCTGGATTGGGATGGGAGCATGGAGTGAAACTGAAGGATAATTTTATCCTTACAGAACACTTGAAATGACTGATCAGCCATAACAGTTTGCTCATTCTTATGATCAATGTAATGACCATTATGCATTACCTGAAAATAAAATTAGGGAGTGTCCTCTTCAGTTTTTGAAAGGAAATGTCACAAACTAAAAAAGTAGTAGGTTGAGGACTGATATAATTGTAGGTACCGTATCTGAAAGACAGATATTCTTTCGTTTTCTCTGGAATTTGTAATTTACCTTCTCATGACCAAGTACAATTTTAGAGAGAGTAAGTACGTGAGGATTAAAGACATCTGAAACTCTGTGTTTTTACAGAGAATACAGAGAGCCCTACAGATTTTTAATGAAGTACCTATTCCAATATAGCTCTTGTAGAACATTTGTTCATAAAGAACTTTAGGATTTCTTCTGGTTATGAGTATGGTATTTACAGGTTGACTTTTCCAGAGTTTAAAAATCTCCAGCATTTTTTTTCACAACATGACGTATCCAGCCTTTTCCAAATCCCAAAACCAGTGTTGTCCAGTGAAGAGAATGTTAATTTCAGTGGTAAACTGTTAGCTGTTTCCCTTGATAAGGACATTTGTAAATATGGAGGAAGAACAGGATATTCCTTCTGATAGCTGGAGAAAGACTGAAAACCATCTTTTTTTTTTTCCATTCAGATAAGAAAATTAAGGTGCGTAATTATCTTTTCTTCTTAAATAACTGAAAAAGGGAAAACGGAACAGTGCAGAGGAAAGTTGTCTTCTAAAGCAATAAAAATGCATTATTACGAATAAGGAATATGAACTTTTTGATCTAACAGTTGAATTTTTGTAGATCCCAAATGAGTCAAAGATCTATGGTTTTATTTCAGTTTGAAGATTCAACTCTGTATTTTTCTGTGACTGGAAGAGTAATTTTACTTTAACATGGTTGCAATCCCTTCTTTCCTCCAGTTAGTAGAACTGCAATATATCTTCTGAAGAGGGTGATGAAGAAACAAACATCCATGTGTTCTTATGCTTAGGTCTGATAATCTGGTTCTGTTCCTGTCTCTTATAATTCAATAAGCCTTCTACCTTCCCTTCAGTACTAGGAATACAGATGTAGATAGGTGGGAACCAGTACTTGATTTCCCTTGCCTGTCCAGAGGAAGGTTTTCTATATAGTAGATTATATTTAGTCTTCCTGTAGTCATCAAAACATAGTTTTATCCAGTACACTGCAATGTAGCCTAGTTCTAGCAGTACCTCTCACCAGAAGTTTGATTCATGTATAAGATTACTATGCTAATCAGCTTGGCTTGGTGCTTGAAAAACTTTTCACAAAACTGTGCAAGCTGCCTTTCAGCACAGAGAAAGGAAAACAAAATGTCTGCTCGATTCATCATTAGACTGCAGATTTGACTGTGGATTCAATATAGCCTGAACAAAAATAATGTTATCTTCTGTAAGACAAGGGATGCAAAAGATAAGGAATCTTTAGTGTCTTTCCTTGGAGGTGATTCATGAACAGTTCCTTTTTGGGGAAGCGTGTTCATGTCAGTATATACCTTAGTAAAAGTCTGACAAAGTGGGAGAGGAAGTGGTCTGAATGCCTCTCATTTTGTTTCATTATCTTTCTGTGAAGTTGTCTGTAGGGCTTACTGATTTGACTGGTGGTCCATAGATGAATTAATGACCTTTTGCTATAGTTGTGGCAATATGAATGATCAAACTATGCTACAGCTTCTTGAGACTTATTCAGCACTGGCATTGGAAGTAAATTTATTTCCTAGGGATACACTGTGACAGTTATGATCCTTTAACGTAGAAGCTGGAGTCAACATGACTACTCCTTTTGGGTCAGTTTACGGATGGAAGTTTTGCAGCTGAGAATTAATGGATCTGAAATTGCAGATTCATGCAATTTTTATCTTTTCAGGTAGCCCCCACTAACAAAGGCTGGCATATGTAGTCAATAGCTTTGTTGTTTAGACCGACGGCACTGAAACAAAAGGCCTTTTTCCAGAAGTTTGCCTGTATTAGGATAGGCCGAATTCTACTGGATTTGCTCTGTTAAATTTTAGCAGCTGCTCACTGGTCATCATTTGGTATCATTATTCAAGTTTTGCTGTCAATAGACAAGGGTAATTCACTAGTAAACACTTCACTAGGTTTTGCCATCAAGCCTCTGTGTCATCTTGGGCTGTGTTCATTGTCCTCACACATGGAGATTGTGTTTTAGAAGGGCATGGATATGTTTCTATCGGTCTTTCTACAGCAATGCGACGGGGAATGACTTTTCCTCTATAAGGTCAAACACTAACGAAGACACAATGGCTATCTTTAATTCTGGCATTAATATCTTTGTGTTGCAGCAAAATATTCTTTATTCTTAAAAGCAAAAAAAAATGTTAATAAAACAAAATGATCTCAGCTCATGCCTAATGAAACATTAATTAAATGCCAATCATGTTGGTGTATTTATGTCAGGTTGACTCACTGAAATTCCAAATATGATCACTGCTGTGGCTTGTAAAGAACCCTTACCATTAAAAATTCCCTACATCTACCATTTGTAATCTCACCCTTAGATCACTAGGCAGCAGTGAGGAAAAGGAGTGAGCAAAAGAGAGATGAGGACACTCCAGAGAATATTTCCTCAAGGAATCAAGCAGCTGTGAAGTTGTATTGTTGGCACATGACTGGGCAATGCGTGCCTGCAGCCCAGAAAGCCAACCACACCCTGGGCTGCAGCAAAAGCAGCATGACCAGCAGGCTGGGGGAGGTGACTCTCCCCCTCTGCTCTGCTCTCGTGAGACCCCAGCTGGAATACTGCACCCAGCTCTGCTGTCCCAGCACAGGAAGAGGCATCAACCTGTTGAAACGAGTCCAGAGGAGGGCCATCAAGTTGATTAGAGGGATGGAGCACCTCTCCTATGAGGAAAGGCTGAGAGAATTGGGATTGTTCAGCCTAGAGAAGAGAGAGCTTCCGGGTGACTTAATTGTGGCCTTCCAGTACCTGAAGGGAGCCTACAAGAAAGCCAGAGAGTGATTTTTTACAAGAGCATGTAGTGACAGGAGAAGGATTAATGGCTTCAAACTGAGAGTAGGTTTACATGAGCTATTTAGAAGAAATTTACTGTGCGGGTGGTGAGATACTGGAGCAGGTTGCCCAGGGAGGTTATGGCAGCCCCAAACCCATCAGTGTTCAAGGCCAGGTTGGATAAGGCCTTGAGCAACCTGATCTAGTGGGAGGTGTCGCTGCCCATGTCAGGGAGGGTTGGGTCTAGATGATCTTTAAGGTCCCTTCCAACGCTTAACATTCTATGATTCTATGATTAAATGTTTCCTACATCTTTTGTAATCTTACCCTCAGATCAGTAGGCAACAGTGAGGAAAAGAAACAAGCAAAAGGGATATGAGGACACTCCAGTGAGTACTTCCTCAAGGAGTCAAGCAACTGTCAATTTGTATTGTTGGCACATTGCAATAATGAGAAACTACAAAAGCTATTCAAAGAACAACATATTTTTCTTGAACATTGTTCTGAGGAAAAAAGAAACAACCAAAGAAACCCAAAACCCAGCCACAAATGGAATCTTTTCAGGTGAAATATTCTTTCAAGGAATACATCAAGAGTAGATTGTAGGTTTTTTGCAGTGAGTTATAACTTTAATAGTAGACAGCTGAGTAGTATCAACTTTTTCCAGAATCCTAACATGTCATTTCCGATGTTACAGGAGTGACTTCACCTCTGGCTCCTCTCTGACTTGTCTGATCCTGGGCTTCTGTTGTGTGCAGTCTTGCTTTGCTTTTATTTTTAATCAGAAGGCAAGCGCTTTCTTGTATATACTAATGTCTATCATCCTGCAGATCTGACTGGTTTCAGGCACCTATTTGTCTTTCAATATTGATAAACAGCCCCCTTGAAAGAAGGCATTTTTATTTAGCAGTTGGAGTAAAGCATGAGAGAAAAGGGGGTTTTAGAAACACCAAAGAGCCCATGCACATATTTAGTTCAATTTTGGTTAAGATCCAGCTGGAACCAGTCCACTTTATAGGGATATGCAGAAATAACATAGTCATGCTGATAGTCATCAAACGGCTTCTCACAATTCTTCCCCCACCCCCAAGGACAGGCAACCTGTAACAAGTGATACAATCAATTCTGGAAGGTTGTCTTGGCTCAAATAGCCTGACTTACAGGAGTGAGTTTAAAAACCCATAGGAATATAAATGACAGTACTGCTCTATTGTGGGAATACTCTCATCCACAGAAGGTTAACCCAGGTGTTCAGATGTCTTTGTCTGTCACCTGGCTGGAAGTGAAGATTCACATCAAGACCTGAAAGTCATGTGTCCAGTGCCTTCTGTATAGTACAGAAGCTTCATATTAAGGGCAGATCCAAATACAGCATGAAAAATTATTCAAAGACACACCCACAATTGTCACTGTCCCATTCCTATTACATTGTGTAAGAAGAAAACAATATCTGACAAAAATAAAATAAACACAGACACATGAATGAAAGAGAACTGACTACAATACTTTCACATTTATCTGATATTCTAAGGTCAGTTAAAATATGCGTTCAGTGTTAACATGGAAATGTCACATAAGGAAATATAATACCAGTTTTCTTACAGAAAGTTGAAGAGAACAGCTGTAGGTATGTTCTTAAGCAAGATGAAACAACCTAGTAGTTATTGAAGATAAATATATATATTTTCCAGGTCCACTTTCCACCTTCTTATTTATTCTGCTCCACAGAAGTCCTTGCTAGCTTTCAACATGAGTACTTTCTCAGTAACATGAAACAAAATTACATTCCTGATGATGAAAATGTAGCAGTGGACAAGGTAAGTAGGTTTATTTTCTGTCCAACGGGCTGAGGAGAATTTTCAACCCTGTCAGCTAATTTGGAATCTCAGGGGATGGGGGAGTTTATGAAGCTGAAGTTTAATAACCATCCTCTATGCAATTCTTGACACACTGAAAAATAGTTAAAACTGTGTTTGCATAGCTGTTAGGATCCTTAGGTTTTGAAGAGCTGCCCAAGGTAAAAATTTATTTTGCATTTTAGGATATAAAGAAAAGAATTTTTGTTTTCAGCAGAACATAAACCTTAAAGCAAGACACCTAAGCACATATACAGATTTTCCCCTTCAATATAAATAGTCTTCAGCATGTAAACTAATGTTCTGCTGATTCAGGTTTGCTGAAGAAATGCAATTTCTATTTAAATCTTGTTAGGGAATTATAAATATTTTTTTGGGAAGTAAAGACAAAACTCCCCACATCGATATTGCTTCAGAAAACAAACATATGCCTGAAAAGAGGGAAAACAATTCTATTTTTCTGTGGAATTTCAAGTTCTGGCTGTTAAGTGTACACTAAGGTAGAAGTTGATAAGAAAATTATGGGTTTGTATTATTGTAAAATAATAATCAAGTGACAAAAAAATTTATTTCTGATTATTTAACTAACAAACAAATTCTGGAAGATAAGATTGTAATTTCTTGGGGTGTTTATTTTCTCTCTCTTTTTGTTGTTGTTGTTGTTGTTGTTGTTGTTGTTTTTGTTTTTTTTTTAATCACCTTGTCTTCTTTGGTACTAATCCAGAAACAGATCCTGTAATGTAGACTCATGCTGACTTTGTTTAAATTTGTTCTCATCTCTTTTCTCCTGCATGCAACAGTATCAAGTGAACGGATCCCTACAGTTTTTTCATTAGTGACAGTTAGTAATTAGAGATAGGGAATCGTAGAACCATAGAATATCCTGAGTTGGAAGGGACCCACAAGGATCATTGAAGTCCAAAACTTGTACAACGTCTCTCTGTCCAGCCAGGGTTGACCCATCCCAGATGCAGAATCTGGCACTTCTCCTTGTTGAACTTCATAATGGTTGGTGACTGCCCATCTCTCTGATTTGTCAAGGTCTCTGCAGGGCCTCCCTGCCTTCAAGAGAGTCAACAGCTCCTTCCGGTTTTGTGTTGTCTGCAAACTTGCTTAGTCTTCCTTTGAATCCTGCACTCAAGTAGTTTATGAAGATGTTGATGAGCACTGGGCCTAAGAGGAGCCCTAAGAGGAACCTTGTTCTAAAAGACTAAGGTTGGTCAGCTTTGACTTTCATCCAGGGATGAACATTCTCAGTCAGATTTCATTCTGAATAGTTTTCAGGCACTTCTAAGTTTTGAGGACCTCATTGACTCCTTAAGACTCCATTTTTACTTCCTGGCTTTTGCAACAGAATATTCTTCTCCTTTAAATTGCATGAAAGTCGGTTTATATTTTCAATCCAAAGAGGAAAAAAAATCATTTATAATAATGATTGTTATTATTATACCCAGAAAAAAGTTAATTTTTTTTCCAACGGTGATTTGAGGGATAAAAGTTCCATACACTTTCTTCCTATTCTATTTAGACTGTGGCATCTTAAACAGTAGGTGATAGTTTTTCTGATTTGAGAAACTCAGTCCATTAAATTCTAGAGCAATTCAGTTACACTTCAGTATTCGTTAACAATGCAGTGGAACTCCGCACTGCCACCACTTTATATGATTTTGCTATTTTAGTTTAGTTTAATTTATAAATGCACATGAGTACATAAGTGTTGTTCTTTTTACAAACCTAACCAAAGAATTAATTGTAAAAAAAATTCCCTTTCAAATCCAGTCTAATATAGATCATTTGCTGCTAAGACTCTTTTCACACTGGCTTTTTTATACTTGTGCTATGTATAGAGTGAATCGAGAAATATGTAATAGAGATTCCCATCACTTTCTGTACTACCAAGCTGCTATACACTTGTGCCAAATAGCCTTGGCATTTGTGGTTTTCGAAGTGTGAATAATGTGAAATTTGCTCTTTAGAGATTTTCTGTTGATCTTTTCAGACATAATCTCCAAGTGCAGGTGGGCATGACATACCTGGTGACACATTCAAACTATTTTACTAGATAATGCAATGCATTCCTAGAAAATAATGACACTTGGCAAAAAAGCCTGTACAGTTTGTTCTGACACTTTCCCTGAAGCCTTTTCTAACTCATTCTGTGATAGAGCACTACCCACAGAATATGCTTTTGAGTTACAGCTCAACAAGCCTTTTAAATGTATCAGTGTCGAGTGTTTTCTCTTCTAATTAAGTGGGCTTTTACTCACTTGGAGCAACTACTCTAACAGTGAAACCATTTTCTAAGACTTGCCAACATTCACAGGTATTTCTATTCTCATTTCAGAGAGCCTCCAGTAATGCTGATAGCCCATGAAAGTTGGTATAAATATTTTTCTTCTCATCCACAGGTAAGTCTACCTTTTGCTCAACCCATTTACAACTTCCACAAAATCGTTTTGGTTGTTTTTTTTGTTGTAAGTTTCTGTAATAATATTTTAGAGTGTGTTCTTTTGATGAATACACATTGAGTTGCAGTTGTCCTCTAATGTGAAGTCTGCTGCAAGCTAAAAAGATTATGCATCACATAAATCTTATATATCACGTGTAACAGTTTCAAAACACAACAAAAAGAGCATCTCCCACAATTAAGTCACTAGCACAAATCTCTGATGGAAAGAGCTGCTAATCCACAGTCTTGACTAAGTCCTAAGATACGTCTCCTTTGCTCGATGCCAATGCTAGCAACAGAGGCTGAAGCAAATTAATCCCATTGCTCTGTCTTAAAAGCAATACATCACTAAGGCCTAGAGTCTCTCCCTTCCAGTTCATGCAGTTAATTTTTGGCTCTGGAAATTGAAAGTAAACCTTGTTAGTTATCACTACAAATTAATTTTTTTGCATCTACAATATCCTTTGAGAGCATGAATACAACTGTCTTTTATCTGGAGAAAAGTGGGAATAATAAATCGTACAAACATCATAAAATCATTCCATTATACATATGACCGACCTCAGAAGTGCAAATAGAAGTCATCCTACTCATCAATCTGCTTGGTTTTGGTGATACCAAGAGTAGCAGAGGGAGAGCTTCTTGTTTTCTGGTCCAGTCTAAAGAAAATCAGTTCTGTAAAGACTAACTTATCTGTGCAACGAGCTAATTCAGTATTCTGCTATGAAGCAGGCTGTGACCAACATGACAGTATGGCCATCATCTCTCAGCCCCTTTGGTGACAAGCCTGATAATTCTCAGAACTCCACTCTGCAAATACAGCTGCCAGACTGCTCCAGTCAAACTCACTTTATAAAGGTACACAATCTCCAAGTAGATATACCCATACAAAGGAAATGTTTCCTCTTTGAGTTTGTTGATCTTGAATTTAATTACCAAACCAAAATCCACTTCCTATGAAGGCAGAGTGATTCTGTGACTTGGGGTCATCTTTTGTAAACCTTACACATTTTCCCTTATCAACTATTAAAATTTTATTACAATTTATACAATTCAAACAAATTCTGAGGGCAGCAATATGAATTCTGTATATGAAATATCAAGTAATTACTGTAATAGTTATTTAAACAAGCTGACTAGTACTGACTATTCCCCTTCTCCCTCAGAGTGAAAAAGAAAGTACTATTGCATTACTTGTAATGGTACAGAGACATTATAATTAATACAATACAAAGAGTTCTTTTTGCTTTGCAGGTGCCAATAAGCAACCTCAAGGGAATATTCAAAAATCCTTGACGTGTTTAGAGTTTTATTGCAGGAAAACTGCATGATGTAAGTGCCTTTCACTTCACTCTCTTTCAGCTATGGTGCCTTTAGTTGCTTGCTTATACATATAAAACACACGTGCCTCTTTCTCATTTTTTCTCAGTCTTTCTAAACTACTTAATCAGATATTCAAAACATCTTGTATACTACTACGTCTACACAGGAAAAATTGAAGGTACATTATGAAAGTTGCAAAGTCAAAAACTCCACAGTTGCTTTAATGGAGCTCTATTTTATAGGTGTTATGATACTGACTTCAGTTACAAAATTACATTTTGTTTTTCCACAAGGCAACTTTGATTCCTTATCTCAGGATGCTTATTTTACAAGTTTCCTAATCTGCTAGCACAGATTTTTTAAATTTTTATTTTTTTCAGAGAATTAAAGAAGCAAACAAAACTCCAAGACCTCTTTGTGTGGCACCATGCAGATTGCAGTATTATTGTTTATTAGCAGAGTTAAAATTTTTAGTTAGAGAGAAAGGAGGTTCCTAAAATTTCAGTTAGTGGGTAACAGCTAATATCAGCAAGTTATCCACCTCCGTATGGTCCATCAATAGCAGGGAAAGAGGGTGTCATTTCAGGGTTGGTAGAAGTGGATGTAGGACCAGACTGTCCAAAAAAATTGAAAGTGGAAATATTCCCTGAATTTCCCTGATATTCCCATCTGCCTCTCCTGTAGCTTTCACCATTTCTTTCATCAATTTGAGTGGCAACACAGTAAATCAGATCAGCTTGCTGATGTTATTAAAAGCTATCTCTGCGAAATAGTATTCAGTGTCTGATTAGATGTGTGAGTTGCATCAACTCTTCCCGTGGGTCCATACTCATTAATCCTTAAGCAAGAAAAGGACAGCAAGAGGCAGGAAAGAATGCATGTTCATGCTTTTCTGTGGTAGTGTGATCTTAAATCCAGTGAAGACCATAGTGACTCTCACAAGTGTTTGTCGACAGCAGAAGATTGTTAGCAGTCAAGAAACCTGGGTTCAGGTCTAATTGCTGCCAGTGTGGGATCTAGTAGGCAGAGGACTTTATTTCACCACAGGTAAAGGTTTACAATCCTCAACCACTCAAATCTGTCTTGCTGGTCCTCCTTTTTTTTTTTTTTAAAGTTTCAGTATATTCTCTCTGTCGTTGAGTTACCGCCAAACTAGTATGACTTCAGTTGCAGGATTCTTCTGGCAGCTCCAGCCCCGCAATCCCCATTCTATATTTTTGGCTGTGGCTCATCACTGATTTCCTCCTCTGGTCAGAGTGCTTAGCAACTCTCAGGATGCCCTTGCTCCCTGCTCCCTATTCAGTATAATTTGCTTCAAACACGCACGCACACATACACACACAATCACAGTCTCTTCCCTCAGTCCTGCTATCAATTTCCACAAGCTTTTTGCCTGTTTTGTTATCCTTGCCAGTTCCCATTTCACTGTCTTTCATTCCTTCAACTCAGGCTTCTTACTCCAGTTTCTTCATTTAGTTCATCTCAGGATTCTCTTTAAATTCCTGTTCTACTTCAGCCTTCT
Organism: Lepidothrix coronata; assembly: GCF_001604755.1. NCBI lineage: Eukaryota > Metazoa > Chordata > Aves > Passeriformes > Pipridae > Lepidothrix > Lepidothrix coronata. The sequence continues at coordinate 2,543,525 of NW_016690332.1, read as the reverse complement.
CATCCACTAGATATCTTAGTCCCAAATCGCCCTTTCCTAAAGCTGATATCCTTTTCTTAATTTGCCAGTAACGATACAAGTTGCCTCATCCTCGAAGTCTTTCCAGACTCCCTTAGTACGAGCTTTTGCTACGGTTTGGCATTTCAGAGAGATTGAGTTTTCTTTTTTCTTTTTTTTTTTTCTTTTTCTGTATTTTATTCAGGTTCCTTCTCTGCTACTGGCTTGGCAGTATAAGAACACCAAAACCACAGAGAAGAGCCTTTTCAGCTCTGATGCCTGCTCCTGCAATGCTCTCTAGCAACCTGGAGCAGCAGTGACAGGGATTGTCCAGCTCAGCATCTCAGTACAGAAGGGCTCTTAAGAGACTGTAGCTGTCAAATTTTGGCAAGGCACTGCTGGGCATGTGCAAAGTGTCGTTCTCATAAAAGGCTTATCATTGTGGCAATTCATCAGGGAAACTACAAAAGGCTCGTCCCTGACACAAAAACTATTTTTCTGCCAAATTTTGAGTCCCTCACCCATGTAAGAAATACATATGAGCAGCTCATGTATATAATTTTAGTATTTTAAGCAGGTCACAACAATTTAAAATAAATGCATTGAGAAGAAAGCATCACTTAACAACCAGTAATCTATTTATTACTCAGAGGAAAGTGAAGAAAAAAAATACATAATATATTATTTTCCAGTGAGGTTTAGAAAAAAAGCTGCTTGTAATCATCTAACATTTTTTACTATAGTGGTGAGAGAAAGACATTTCATTAGTCACTAATGAATAATTATTTTACAATGGAAATACTGTATACTGTCACAACAGTTTTATTTCTATTTGAAAAGAGTTACATGCTAGCTTATTTTATTTACATTTGTATAGCTGAGAATACACAGATTGTCACCTACCGCTTTTTATATGAGAGCTGATTTCTTAAGAAGCATCCTGGCTTTTTCCAGGTCTTGTTACTTGCTTGAATTCTAATTGTTTGCCCATATGGAATGTCTCGGTTTGAGACAATTTGGAGGGGCAGAGACCTCAGATGAAAGTCTCCTTCCTCTGATTCAATACTCCTCTGATTCTCTCCAATACAGAGAGAAAGGGGGAGAGAGATATCAAATACTCCCAGATATAAGTGAAAAAATAACTCTTTATCAAGAAGAATGCTAAACAATACTCATAAAACTGGGTTAAGCTAAAATTCCCAAGCTCCCGCCCAGGGGACCAAAACAAGATGGTGGCCAGCCTCCCCCCACCTGTTAAAACCTGGCAGGAATAGTTTGGAGAGTCAGTGCCGGAGTGAGTCTGCAATGCTGGCACAGCTGGCTGGAGCAGGGCTGGGACTGGAAGGACCCACAAGACACCCGCCAGATCCAGGGTTGAGACCTGGTCACTGCAACTCCGATGGTGGTTGTAGTCCTGATCTGCTGAGGTAGTGGTAGAGGCCTGGGTGGTGGAAGTCCCATCGAGTGAGGTAAGGAGACCCTCAACCAACCCAGTGAAGTCCGAATGTGGTCTTGTGCTCTGGTGCCTTCCCTGGGGAGGGGAGATTGTCACTGGATGATTTATACTGGATCACGGGCCATTTCAAGAGTCTTTGACACCTTCCAAGCTCAGGTGGATCCATTATGGCCATCAGCAGAGATGAATATCTTCAGACCACGTGAGTGAATTGTCCTGATGTCTCCCTGAGGGGAGTTGTCACTGATGAGTTCTTTATGTAAGGACAAAGAAACAATACCCAGCTTGTAGCCTGAGGTGGCAGGTGTGCACGCCCTCTGAGTCATCAGCCTTCCAGTCTTTTCACACTTGTGGATGCATTCTTCTCCTAGGAGAGTACCACCTTTAAGTCCCTCCCCACAGTCTAAGTTAGTAGGCATATTTGGAGAAAAGAGAAAAGAAAAGGTGGATACCAGTCTTTGTGTAACCCAGGACAGGAAGAAAATTGCCCTTTATATGAATTATATCAGTTGCATAGCTGTGTGTTATAAGACACTCTCTTATAAGGAAATTCCTCATTTTGGAAATGAAAGAGTGTTTATTTGGCAGCCTGATAAATTATAGCTCATATGACATATTTTATTAGAGTCTCTATAATGACCTATAAATTTGTTATATAATTTCAAACAAAATTAACAGAAGGGTAAAGATCTCAGAGTTCCCTAAAATGTAGTGGAAATCAGCAGCAAGGTAACAAATCCCATTGTGTTACCACTGAGGGAAAGATATGTCACTGTAACGTGGATGTTTAGGGATAAAGGACTGAAAGCAATAGAAAAGTGGGCTTCCTGAGTACTCTTTCTGCTCACAAAAGAATCTATTTCTACATAGCTTAACCCCCATCTCAAGCTAGGCAAACTAAAAAGTCATTTTTGTTATAGACAGCCTCAGTAGTTGCTTGACATGTTCCATTATGTGTTTATTTTCACTTGCCTGTTATTTAAAAAAACTTAAAATCCATCTGGACTCAAATTTGGACTTACCCTTTTCCAGAAGATTTGTTTCAGTTTGAGCTTCTTGGGGGAGGTTTCTTCTGAAATGAAATATAGAACTTCTGTGGGTTTTTCTTCCCCTGTGTTAGAATAAAACTAACTAACTAGTTGTTACATTCCAGTAATTTTGGATAAAGAATTGAATTTGGCAAGGTTATGACTCCTTGAAAAATTCACTCAGTAATTATTAGGCCAAACAGCATTCTTTGGGCAAGTCTAGAGAGAATTGCTAGCTAAATATGATAACACTCTCCTGTTTCACATACTTCTGTTTTGTACGACTTCCCCTCTGAAGCATCTTGGCACACTCCTGCCCAAATTTTAAGGAAAATGTAAATACTAAATGAAGCTACTGCTCCTTGTTGTGGTATGTGTTATATATTTCTACACATAGAAATACTGATAGCAGAAAAACAATCACTCCTTTGCTGTTGGTGTTTCCTTAGCTTTAACTTCAATTCTTTGTTTTTTGGTCCCTTCAAATTTAAGGGCTTTATTAGTATTACTGATTTTCATGGATTTTAAGTGCAGCCCACAGTAAAAAGCCACTGTTTAGACTGAACTTCAGTAGTTAAGTTTCATGGCAATCAGTTTCCCTTCTTTTCAGAAAAGTGTTGTTAATGAGGATGTACATCTGGGACTTACATGTGGGATTGTCACATGAAAGATTCCTGATAGACAGTGGATGGTTTTGTCTGGAAAATAATGGCCTCACCTGACACACCAGCATTTGAATCAGATAGTTGAGTAAATTGAGTAAACTTTTTGTATGTGATAACTTTTCCACCTGGGCAATTCCTGGAAAATTACCCCCATGAGAAGACAGTTGGTCCGATGAAAACCGGATGTCAAAATTGCTGTTATTTATGCTGTTATACTGCTGTTATTTACATGATGTCAGTTAGCTTTCATACAGTTTAACATATACACCTATTTTATCACAATTTTACAACAAAACTGTAATAACTGTGGAGCGAAGTGAAGAGGAAGCCTACAGACATACATGTAATTGAGCAAAGGTGAAATGTATAACTCTCAAGACTTGAATTCACACTATCCAAGTGCTGTTTGGGTTTGATGACTTCAGGATGTTAGTGTAAGTCACGTGTTTATTCTGGTAGTAGCCTGTCATGCGGAACAGGCTTGTAACTGTACTCCTACTCCTGTTGTACAAATGGTTTTATTTGGATCATTACCTGTACTTGACTCCCCATTATCTCTTCTCAGGATCTTTTAACATACTGCTTTCCCTGTGGAATTTTGCCAGTTTTGAAATATAATTATTCTAAGAATGATCAGCACTAAAATTTGGGCCAAAATGTATAAAAATATGAAAATATCTATGGAGTTTGATGTTACATGAGATTTTTAGGAGAACTGTGTTTTTAGAGAGTCTTGTTCAGTCTCAGGTTTTTACCATAAACTTTAGCTGGATTCCTTGGTAGGTTAGAACTCTAGTACTGCAACACAGAACGCAACAGACAGATACAATCACCAACATCCAGATTTGTTATATATGCTCATTAGATCCAACCACATTAAGGACTTATGTAATTTATATAGTTACATTACATACATAACTTATAACTTGATGTGACATGAGAATAATGGTAGGGAGAAACTTTCTAACTGTTGTCTGGTAGGACAGTTTCCACTGACATGCTCCCTCATACTCTTCTTTTCCTGGGGAATAATGAAGTAGTCTACATTGTCTGTGACAAAACAATGAGATGCAAGCTCAGGTCTGTAAGTGCAGCACCATTTTATTCCAGTATTTTTCTAATACTAAGTGTCTTTCAGTTATGAAGAAAATTATCTATCTTCAGATGTATGCTTGGTCTTATCAGGCTTTAGCAGCCATCAGAATGACATTCTCTCAGTTTCTCAGCCTATTCCCATGATGCTGTCTCATGTTGTCTCATGTCTAGAGATTATCCCTGAATATCAGCGGCACCTTTGCAGTGTATGACACCTCCCTGCAATGAACTTCCATTGCAGAAGTCTGTGACTGTAGTGCCCTGTTGAATGGTTACAGGCTCTTCAGGAGGGATGGGCAGGGCAGAAAAGGTGGAGGGGCGGCACTGTGTGTAATAGAAGGGTTAGGATGTACGGAGCTCACAGTTGGCAATGGCACAGTTGACAGCCTCTGGGTGAGAATCAAGGGGCAAACAAGTAACGCAGATGTCATTGTGGGAGTCTACTATAGACCTCCAGGCCAGGAGGATGACACCAACAAATTATTCTTTGAGGAACTAAGGGACACTTCTAAGTCAACTGCCCTTGTCCTTATGGGGGACTTTAGCTTGTCAGAAATTAACCAGGGGCATCACACAGCTGGTACAACCTGGGCCAGAAGATTCCTAAAAGACATGGACGACAACTTCGTGAAGCAGGTCCTAAGGGACCCAATTTGGAAAGATGCCCTCCTTGATCTGCTACTTGTCAACAGAGTGGATCTCCTAAGCGAAGTGGAGATTGATGGCCGTCTTGGCCACAGTGACCACAAAGTGATTGAGTTTAAAATCTCTGTTGACAGGAGGAAAAGTGCCAGCAAAACTTCAACTCTGGACATGAGGAGAACAGACTTCAGGCTGCTCAAGGAATTAGTAAGTAAGGTCCCCTGGGAAAACATTTTTGCAGGTGCTGGGGTCCATCAGTGCTGGTCACTTTTCAATCACCTCCTAAGGCACAGGAGCAGGCAATTCCCAAATGTCAGAAGTCAAGCAGGCAAGGCAGGAGGCTGGCTTGGCTGAGCAGGAATCTTCTCTTGGAAATAAGGCAAAGTAGGAAGGTGTATGCCTGATGGAAGCAAGGTCAAGTGACGTGGGAAGAATTCAGAGATGCTGCTTGCACTGTAGGGAGAAAATCCATGAGGCCAAAGCTCAACTGGAGCTGAAGTTGCCAGAAATGTGGGGGACAACAAAAAGAGTTTTTTCAAATACATTAATGGCAATAGGCAGTATAGAAATATCATCATTCTGTTCCAGGATGAGGATGGTCACCTCACAAGCACGGACAGAGACAAGGCAGAGATGTTTAACACTTTCTTTGCCTCTGTCTTCAATATGGATGATGGACCAAGGGGGTCTTGGCGCCCTGAGCTGGAGGACCATGACTGTGAGAAAGACCAACTCCCAGTGGACCCTGAAATTGTGTGGGATCAGCTGCTCCAGCTGGATCCCTGCAAATCTATGGGGTCTGATGGGATTGATCCCAGAATCCTCAAAGAGCTGGATGATGGCACCGCACAACCTTTCCCAATGATTTTTGAGCAGTCTTGGGAATCTGGAATGGTTCCAGCTGACTGGAAGCTGGCAAAAGTTGTCCCAGTTTTCAAGAAGGGCAAGAAGCAGGAACCTGAAAACTACAGGCCTGTCAATCTCACTTCATTGCCTGGTAAAATTATGGAGAAGATTATTCTGGGAAGTATTGAAAAACACCTGAAAGACAACAGTGTCATCGATCAAAACCAGCATGGCTTCATGAGGGGAAAGCCCTCCTTATCCAACCTGATTTCCTTTTGACAAGGTAAGCCACCTAGGTGATCAAGGAAAGCCAGTTGATGTAATCTTTTTGGCTTTCAGTAAAGCTTTCGATACTGTCTCACACAGGATCCTTCTGGACAAAATGTCCAGCACAGCTGGATAAACACATCATGTAGTGGGTGAGCAATTGGCTCACGGGTCAGGCACAGAGGGTTATAGTGAATCAGACATCAGACTGGCAACCTAGGGTTCCACAGGGGTCCATCTTGGGCCCTGTGCTCTTTCACATCTTCATTAACTACTTGGGTGCAGGACTGCAAGGCATACTAAGCAAGTTTGCAGATGACACAAAACTGGGAGGAGCTGTTGTCTCCCTCAAAGGCCAGGAGGCCCTGCAGAGACCCCGACAAATTAGAGGACTGTACAATCACCAACCATGTGAAGTTCAACAAGGGGAAGTGCCAGATTCTATACCTGGGATGGGGCAACCCTGCATGTACAGACAGACTGAGGAATGAGAGGCTGGAGAGCAGCCCCACAGAAAGGGACCTGAGAGTCCTGGTCGACAGCAAGTTGAATATGAGTGAGCAGTGCCCTTGCAGCCAGGAGGGCCAACCATATCCTGGGGGGCATCAGGCAAAGCATTGCCAGCCAATTGAGGAAGGGGATTGTCCTGCTCTGCTCTGTACTGGTGTGGCCTCACCTTGAATATTGTGGCAGTTTTGGGCACCACAGTGTAAGAAAGACATTAAGCTATTAGAGAGTGTCCAAAGGAGGGCAAAGAAGACAGTGAAGGGCTTTGAGGGGAAGCCATATGAGGAGTGGCTGAGGTCACTTGATCAGTTCAGCCCGGAGAAGAGGAAGCTGAGAGGAGACCTCATCGCAGTCAATTCCTTGTGAGGGGAAGAGGAGGGGCAGGCACTGATCTCTTCTCTGTGGCGACCAGGGACAGGACCTGAGGGAATGGTCTGAAGCTGTGCCAGAGGTGGTTTAGATTGGATATTAGAAAAAGTGTGAAGGACCAGGAATCAGAATGGGGAAATTCTCAGAAGTGGAAAAAGACGTACAGTGATTGAAAGGACTTTATGATACAGACTTTACAGTTATTATGTATATACACATTGTATGCTTCCCCAGAATTTGTATTTCCCAGGCATGTCCTGGCCTGTTCACCTCCCTGCTCCTCTGTTTCTCTGCCGATTGGCTGGAGGAGCTGCAGAGAGGGGACAGCCTCCATTCACCCCTTCTCTCCCTGGTTCCTCCCATGTTCCTCCCTCTTTTGCCCGTGTCCCTGTCCTGGTTTGTCCCCCTGCTTGTCTGTCTCATGCTTCGCCCTATGTTCTGGCCCTTTCCCCTCCCGAGGTGATAAAAGACCGGGTACACGCGTGAATAAAGCATTCTACCTGCATCCCATCCTCGTGTCTCGGACTCGTGCAGTGCCACAGTCCTCCCCCTTTTCGGACCATGGCAAAAAAGGTTCTTCACTCAGAGGGTGGTTGAGCACTGGAAAAGGCTCCCCAGGGAAGTGGTCACAGCACGAAGCCTGACAGAGACCAAGAAGTTTGGACAATACTCTCAGGCACACGATGTGACTCTTGGGGCTGGTCCTGTGCAGGGCTAAGGGTTGGACTTGATGCTCCTTGTGGGTCCCTTCCAACTCAGCATATTCTGTGATTCTGCAGAAGTAGTGAAATACTTCTATCTCTGAATATAAAGGAGACTCTGCAAGACTTCATCCCTTGGATCCAGAACACAATTGTGGATGAGATGGATCAGGAGCCAATGAGAGAGAAAAATACTTTGGACACTTGAGTTCCCCAGCAGACTGTGAAGAAATATGCACCTGGAAAGGAAATACGCATAAGAGAGCACAAACTGGCTAGACCCTGCAGATGACTCTTTAAGTGTGAGTTATATCAAACTGAGTGGGATGAATGGTTGTTTTTGCCTGTTTATGTCTCTGATGAGCACAAACACTTCTGCTTATGATCAGTCTTTTGCCCTTGGCTAGCAATTTCCCAGAGTAGCATCATAACACACGCAGTCTCCAGATCAGTCACATGATTTGTTTGTGATGATTAGATTTACTTTCTCTCCTGAATAATATGTGACTAAAGCCAAGGACAAAGATAGCTACATTCTCTATACCATATAGATTTTTTGGCAAAGCAGTTATCTGTTTGCTTCTGAACCATGTTGTATTTCTTTCCTGGTATTTCTTCGGTCTCACACCTTCTAATCCATGTTTACTTCTACATCTCCATCATACAAAACTTAGAGGTACTTGAAAAAAGCCTGATATGGAATGATCTGTGTTTGCAGTAAAACAGGATTATCTTGAAATAATGTGTAATCCATTTTAGTAAGCATACCTCTGCAAATTTCACAATGATGACACATTTGGGAGGACTAAGCAGAAGTTAAGGCCTAAGCCCAGGATAGTCATCACCATATGTATGAGTATCAGGTATGTGTCATACATAGTTTCCATATTCACTGAATCAGCTTCTATACCCTTTGATGTAGATTTCTACATCTCTTAGGTAAGTGACCCACAGGTTCCAGGACCATGGGTAGCATGCAATTTAGTGGGAAACTTCCTTATTCTTATGGTAAAAATATTTATGATTGTAGTAAATGAATAGCAAATAGATAACACAACAAGCTGGAGTGTTCTAAGCGCAGTCATAACCCTAGAGGCACTGAGGAAGCATGTGTCCTTTATGTCATGGGCATGATGTCATCATGACAAAAAAAAAAAAAGAAAAAAAGAGAAAAGAGTTGATGTCAAGTCAGGACTGATGGCCTTGAGCATGTTCAAATTTGCTCTGACACAGTTCATCTACTACAGAACTACAGGTATAACCTCTGAGTTATATTCTCTGACTACCTTTCTTCCAGTCCCCTCCTATTTTGTAGTTTCTTCTATCTTTCTCACCTTTTGAATCACAAACAGAAGCTGTCTTCTTCCTCCAAAGTCTCTTTGCTTCTTTTGCTGAGGAAATATGCTCCTCCCCAACTTGTCCTAACTGCTTTACTTTCTCTGCCCCACTTATTTGCTATCCACACTTTTCTAATAGTCTAATCTTAGAAGGATAACAGACACTTTTCCTTGACAAATTAACATAATGATTAATGATATGTGCTTGTCCCAACCTTTTAGTTACTTTAAAGATTTGGTGGAGTTTCTGGTCACAGAAAACACTCTTTCTGTAAGTGAATGAGAAAACGGTTATAATCACCATTTGATTACAACAGCAATTTCCTGATTTCATTTAACAATGAAGTAAGAAATTTAAAATGAGGGTAGAAGTCCTCTGACTTGTCAATGTAAGTGACCTAATTATGTAGCTCCTTTGGCACCTGGTTCAGCTAAGCAAAAAATAATTTATTTCTCCTTCTTCCCCTTCTTCAGAAAAAAAAAAAAACAACAGAAGTGGCAAGGGAGGGTAAAGAACTGTTCAAAAGTGAAGTGCTAACTCTGGGGAAGATCCTACCTACTTCATTAGTCCATATTGCTCTTGGATACCTACCAGTTTAGCTGGTTCCTAATCTGTCCAGTAGGGACTGAGTCTAGAAATTAATTAGGAGGATATTCTTGGTAGTGGTCAATATTGTATTCACTGCAGGAGGAAAAGGAGAGAAACAGGGTGAGAACTTGGCAGTAAGTAGCCTTTATTGATTAAACAGAGCTTGTTTCTATGATCTACTTGTTCGGCAGTCTGCTCGAGGTCACAGAGCTTTAAAAATGACTGCTTTAAAGCTCTAATTTTGCAAGCTCATCTGGTGAGTCGATTCTTGATAACACATGAAGCCCCATTAACATCAACAGGATTTTGTGCAGGTGTAAGAATTGTCTCCAGAGAATCTGCCCAGTACTCAGCAGTAAAGATCACTGTTGAAAAACTTATTTTTTAGCAACCAAATATGTATTTATCCTACATATAATAACATTTTCTACATTCTTTGGAGAATTCCAATCCATCCACTGGAACATGTTGATTCCTAATGCCAGTTATAAAAGCTAAACCACTGACATCACAAACAATTATAGAGATGAACTGAAATACAGTTGTAAAAAAAGCTAACGGGTCATGGGTATGCCATTTCAGTAGTGCTGAGAGATAAAATATGTTTGTACTATTTCAATCTTTAATTAGGGGGAATATGATTTTCATGAGAGCCAGATTCATTGTGAGGATTGAATTCTATTTTCCATCTTTCCACTTTCCAGAGGGAGTGGAGGCTGTGCTTTTGAAAGTGGATAGAAACTTCCTCCCCTCCCCCTCAGCTTAGTCATTTACTCTGACTTTGCAGAATTGTGACTTATGCAATATCAGAGCTGCAAATAGTTCTTCCATTCCCCTGTCCTGATTATTAGGTCACTGTTCTAACAGTGATCTGGATCAAAGGTAGGTGTGTTTTGAGAACCCTCCCTTATCAGACCTTTAATATCAAGTTGCAACTAAATTGGCATATTCATAGAGTAAGACTCCTTTGAGAAAGCTCTAACTAAGAAGCCAAGGGAAAGTTGCTTATTAAAAATGCACAAAATGGTTCACAAGTGTTTCTCTTATAATGCCCTAACATTTCAGATAAAGTATCTCTAGCTAAAGATAGCAGGGTATATTTCAAAAAGTTTTTTTTCTGAAAATAGGATTTAAGATTCATGCATGATGATTACACTCTCTATTTTCTGCCTCAAGCAAATTAATTCAAGATACTTTATAGGTTGCTTGGTTAAATTTTTTTGAACATTGTCTACAATAAGCATGGTGAATTGCTAAGTCTGTGGAGATTTCCCTAACATCCAGATGGCTACTGTAATGTGATTTTTTTAAATACTACCAATACTACCAAAATGTTTTCATCATATTTATCCTTGGCCAAGGGCTGGTAGCCATTACAAGTTAACAACTACATGAATAAGATAAAATTTGATCTGACTTAATTTCTTCTTACTCCAGTGATCTAAAAAAATATTTATTTACTCTGAGCTAGTCAGATAGATCTCCATTACAGTCAGTGGATAGAGTTAGGAACTTCAGAAAGGACTCAGCTGATGCCCTTCAGACATTTATTCTACATTTTGATTAATCATAGTTAGGAAGTTCCAGTCTCTCTCTATGTTGACTATAGAGGGAGCCTTGACAACTCAGATAGGAAGAGTCTAGCTTTTATGTGATTAGTATTAGTGAGCTGAATCCCACCCTTACAGAGATCAGAAAAACAGCAGTCTGGTGCTTTTTAATGCTTTTGCTTCTAATCCTTTGATGGAAGTCACACAAGCATATTAGAATCATAGGATTATAGAATACTAAGGATTGGAAGGCACCTTAAAGATCATCTAGTCCTAACCCTCCAGCCATGGGCGGGACGCCTTCCACTACTTCCACTAGACCAGGTTGTTCAAGGTCTTATCCAACCTGACCTTGAACACTGCCAGGGTTGGGGCATGCAACCTCCTTGGGCAACATGTTCCATGTCTAACCACCCTCACAGTAAAGAATTTGTTCCTAATATCTAACCTAAATTTCCCCTCTCTGTTTGTACCTATTACTCCCTGTCCTATCACTACAGTTCCTGACAAAATGTCCCTCTCCAGCTTCCCTGTAGGCCCCCTTCCGATACTAGAAGGTTGCTATGAGATCTCCACACAACCTTCTCTTCTCCAGACTGAACAGCCCTAACTTTCTCAGCATGTCTTCATAGGGGAGGTGCTCTGATCCTCTTACCAACCTTGTGGCCCTTCTGTGGGCTTGCTCCAATGGTTCCATGACCCTCTTATGTATTCTAACTGTGTAACTTCAAAAAATAAAAATAGCATTAAAAAAATATCCATAACCAGAAACCTTGCTGCTCTCACAGATGTTTTTATATCAAAGAATGAGATGATTCCAGTTTACCTTCAAGAGTTGTGTTTAAAGAATATTAACTATGCATTTGAACAGTATATAGAACAGACCATTTCAAATCTCTGGGAATGTTAACTGAAGTATCTATTTTTCTTAACGATTCTGTACATCTGAAAACTATCATACACTGCTGATCCATTCTCATCTCCTAAAATGGTGACACAGAGATGCCTAAACTTTGATTTAGGCACCCTATGAAGGGATGCATTATTATTCAATACATTTATATATATGAATAACATTGTGAAATAATAATATATAAAAGGCCCACCATACCAATAAATTATGCTTGGATCTAATATGTTAGAAAGAGACATTTTACTTTTATCACTGATGTCTCTGTAAAAGTTCAAATGGAAGCAGAGGTAGGATTTGTCTGACCAGAAGCAGATGTCAATAGTGTCTATCTTTGAACTTTTTGTCTAGATTTCTTTTATGATCAATGAGAGAGAAAATGACACTCCTAGACATGATTTACTTAAACATAAGGTAGATATCTAAAATAGGTGACATGAATCATTCCCTATAAATTCTCCGTCTTTTTTGACTTGAGTGAGCCCAATATGACTAGCTCAGATAGAAAAGCTTATGAGGTAGAATTAGGTTAGATTGATCATAAATGTTCCTGAAGCATTACTGTTTCGTTATTAAAGGTGGGATTTTGAGAGAAGCTTGTCTGTGTTAAGGCAATGGGAGGAACATTAAGTCTTGTTAGTCCCTGACAAGCTAAATCAATCACTCAGCACTGAAGTGGGGGCTCTCTGGAGCACAGAACCAGTGTCAGAAGCTTTTGATGAGATGATGACATGTAGAAAGATTTCTTAATGGCAAGACACCTACCAAATTTTTTGTTTTATTCAGCTTCTGAGTAGACCTTTCTATTTTATATGTCTTTCATGTTCTTTGTGTACCTCTCCATACACCTCAAAAGGACTGTTGGTTACTGACAAAGGAGAAGCCTGTCATAGATTGGATGACAATAGTGAGTCATGAAACAGAGAATAGTATGTCAGTGAACAGATTTTGTTGTGTTTACAGAGACAGACATGGAAGTATTGGTCAGTAAAGACAGATTCAACATTATTTTACTGTCATTTTATCTTAAACTTAACATGCCAAAGGATTTGCAAAGAGTTTGAATTTGGTCCATTTTGGTGACACAGAGGTATCTGTGAAATGCGTGTATGAGATTGCATATAAGAAAGAAAGGCAGTAAGAAAATTGGTTGCAATTGTTTTTAAATGTATTAAACTTAAAGCACATTGAATTAATTATAACAAAGGAATAACTCGAAGTATATTTAGTCCATCTTTCACAAGTAACTGGAATTTTTCCTACATTATGTTAAAATCTGTACCATGTGTATGGGAACATCAGGACTAATTCCTGTGTTATTAACATTACTTTGATATAAACAACATTGACCACAGCAGAAGTGACTGGGTTTGCGTGGCAAGGTTTTGGTGGCTGGAAGGCTACAGGGGTGGCTTCTGCGAGAAGTTGCCAGAAGCTTCCTGCAGCTACTGAGAGCCATTGCCAGCCAGCTCCAAGACAGACCCACTGCTGGCCAAGACCCAGCCCGCCAGTAACAGTGGTTGCGCCTCTGGGATAAACATATTTAACAAGGGGGGGAAACTGCTGCACAACAGCAAACAGGAGACAGGAGAAAAAAGTGAGAGAACCAACTCTGCAAACACCAAGGTCAGTGAAGGAGGAGGGGGAGGTGGTGCTCCAGGTGCCAGAGCAGAGATTCCCCTGCAGCCTGGTAGTCCTGTGCTTATCTTGACCCACAAGCCTTTCTTTATATTTTATCTCCCCTGTCCAGTTGAAGAGGAAAAGTGATAAAGCAGCTTGGTGGCCACTTGGCATCCAGCCAGAGTTAACCCACAACAAGAAGTTAAAGAACGTGGCTTTGTCTTCCTTTCCCATTTGCCTTCTTAACTAAGAAACCCTGATAGTCTAAATGTTCCTTTAAAAATTTTATGACAATACCACTGTTTTAGAGCTGATGAACACTTCCATATGAGTTACCTGAAGTTATATCTTATGTTTGATAGGGACTGAACAGTTCCACTGTTGTAAAACCAGATGTCTGGAACAGGAATATTAGGGAATTACCTGTAGCATTGTACATTTAGATAAGTCTATTGGCTTCAAGGTCACTTCCTTCTTTCTTTCAGATGTTATTGGGCAAATGATATAAAAAAAGAAATGAGCATTTCAATTACCTAATGTTTGATTTTACATAACACAAGTCAAAGAATCTCATCTTGTAATTTCTTCACCAAAACCTTAAATTTTTTTTTGAGATTCATCATAGAGAAAAACATCCAGTTTTAACTTAGGCCACAAGTGACAAAAATCAAACGTAGCCTTCTAACTTATTAATTTCCAATCAGTTAAAAACAAAAAGAACATACCCTTTCTTACCTGAATGTTTCTTGTACTGACTTTAAACCTTAGATTTCTATTAACTCATTCAGCCTACAGTTTTGTTTCTAAGAAGAGAAAGTTGAACATCTTATTGCTATTTACAGATACCTGACTGGAGGTTGTACAAAAGAGGAAGCTACACTCTTGGAGGTACACTGTAGAAGGATAAGATTCTATGAAAATGATTAGACAGTGGAGAAGAAGTTCAGAGCAGACAAGGTGGTCCGTCCTCCCACCTTGGAGGGATACAAGACCCATCTGGACACAGTCCAGGGAAACCTGCTTCACCTGGGTATGCTTTGTGCAGGGGGCTGGACTGATTGCCTGTTCCAACCAATGTGATATGTGATTCCATGATACTTAGGTGTCTGATCTTGATTTTGCAGTTTAAAAAAATCGCGTTGCACACATTAATCCTTACTATTTCCGCTGTGTAGCACCAGGGACTCCTATACTTAGCACAGCCACTAGGGCAGGAGGGACAGTCATTTGCAGGTCTATCCTTTCAAACCTATGAAGTAGTAAAAGAAAACTCAAGAAAACTCAGGTAGGTAATTTTATGTACGAGATATGGAAGAAAAGGTTGGAATAATTAGTCAGTTGCAGACAGAAACTGATATACCAAGAATGAATGAAATGGCTTGAAAAGTGGGAACATGCCTGAAAGGCATTATTTAAAAAAAATAACTAATTCTTTATGTGATAGCAAAAAAGGAGTTAGTGGAGAAAGTCAAAAGAAAGAAGCCTAGAAAAATGGTCTTTGCAACAATATTGTGAATATTATTTCTCTCAAGAGCAGCAGAAAATTGTTGTAGGATTTGAAGGAAAAGCTTATAAGACTTTGATAAAGACTTAGCACTTTCTAGCTCCAGAAATAAGACGCAAAATAGAAACTTAATCTGATTTTCAGACCTAAAAAGTTGTTTGCATCACCTGTCTGTCT
>NW_016690332.1:2189430-2526654 GCF_001604755.1 Lepidothrix coronata | reverse complement strand
TTTCTAATATGGGGGGAGTTTCCCTGCCTTTTTGCTATTTCACTGTTACCTCCTACTATACAAACAAAAAGCACAGCAGGAGGGAACATTGTTTCTAATGGGGGGGGGTTTCCCTGCCTTTTTGCTATTTCACTGTTACCTACTACTATACAAACAAAAAGCACAGCGGGAGAGAACATTGTTTCTAATGGGGGGGGGTTTCCCTGCCTTTTTGCTATTTCACTGTTACCTACTACTATACAAACAAAAAGCACAGCAGGAGGGGACATTACGTGGATTGTTCCTGCTACTCTACTGGGAAAACTGGGAAAACCTAGCCATTCTGAGGGCAAAAACAGTGCAAATAGTTTGCATTCGTATTAAAATAAGAAATAAGATCCAATTTTTTTTGAAGACAGCAGGTAGCCTGTGTTTTAATTACAGAAGCAGTTGTGAAGGATGCAGATAACACTTTTTTCCATTTTAACATGTCCTTGATGTAGGTGGAATTTAACATATACAGGTACAGCAGACTACCATTTGCAATTGGCCATTAGCAAGAATGGAATCTTAAAATAGAAAACCATGAGACTGGTGTAAAATCTGATAATGAAAAAATGTAAACAAGGGGAGTTTTGCTGGCTGCTATTTATGTTACCTTCCTACTACAGTACTACATGCTGTGTCATCAGCCAAATTTTGAAGCCTTCCTGCAAAGTTAGAAATGACTAAAGGTTCACAAAATGGCCATCAAGTGTTCCTTGTTGACCTTCTTATGTACTTGGTGTTGTTCAGTCCCATAAATTTTCTGTCACTGAGTAAAATTTGCGATTTTTTTTTTTTTTTGTTTGGACTCTTCTGTGTGTTCCTCCAGCTTCTCAATGACAAGGTTATGGTATATGCTTTGACGTCATACTTAACATGTGCCCTAAATATTTGTGTTTTTCTTTCTGGATCACTTTGGAAGGATAGGTCTGCCAAACTTTCTGATGAATGTGGGCATGTGATACTTCGTACTCTATTCAGATATTTGATTTTGAAGAGGCTGAGATGTTTGCTTTTACCCTTTTTGGCTTTCAAGCTTTCACATACATACATTGTGGTGGAATAAATTTTCACCTGGAAAAAGGTTAGGTAGTTTCTTAACCTCTAGGTTCTTGACAACTAAATCTTGTTTAAGCTTGTAAATATAAATGATAATATTTCAAAACATCCTTTTGGATGTTCTCTTATCTTGCATGGATATGTTAGCTCAATGCTTAAGAAGAGTAAAAAAGTAAATCGAATACTTTGAATTCTTAGGGAAATACTAGAGAATACAACAGAAAACACTGTATGCCTCCATGATGAACTTGTTTCTAGGATACTGTGTGAGGACTTGCTGATCCCTTTGGCCAGTATCCCCTAAAAAAGGGGAGACTAAAACTGCAAAAGGTGTACAAAAAAGCTGAAGAACATGGAAGTGGCTTCTATAGAAGGACCAAATAGGTAGGTTAGTGCTCTTTATCCTGGAAAAGGTGTTTGAAGAGGAAATGTCAGTTTGATAAGGTCCTGAGTGGTATAGACAAGATAGGAAATTGTTAATTAAACATTATCTCTTCTGATATAGAATTAGAAGCCAACAAAGAAGGTGGCAAAGTCAATTTAAGGAAGAAGGAGTGCTTCTTTGCTAAGAATGTAGTTTAGTCCCAGAGCTGTGAAACAGTGAGAATTACTGTTTATATTAAAACTGTCTTGGGTTCAGTGTCTCTAAGCTGCAAATTAGAGAAATATCACACAGCTTGGAAACAACCATCATCTAGTCCAACACTCTGCAGGCCCAGATAGAGAATATTGTCCTGGACTGTGTCTAGATGGGTCTCATAAGTCTCCAAGGCGGAGATTCCACAACTGCTCTGAGCACCTGTTCCAGTGTCTGAACATCCTCACAGTAAAAATTCTTTTCCCTGTACTGAATGAGAATTTCCTGAGTTTCATGCTGTGTTTGTTACCTCTTGTCCTTCCACTGTGCACCTTTAAGAAGAGAGTCCCTGCCTGAGATAACTTGTAGGTGAGCTTGTCTCCAGCTGTTAACCATTGGCTCCCAGCCTGTGCTGCTGCATAGGGTTATTCCATTCTTGGTACAGGACTTTGCCTTCATCTTTACTGAAATTCATGAGGTTCCTTTCAGCCCGTTGTTCTAGCTTGCATACCTATAAAATTACACAGGAGGAAGGCATATTATTCACCATCTCTAGTTTACTATCTGCAAAGTTGCTGTGGCACTTCAGGCCATCATCCAGCTTGTTAATAAAAATGCTGGATGTTCTTACTGCTAGTATTTGCCCCTGAGTGATAATCTCTAGTAACTGACTGTCTGTTGAGACTTCTTACTGCTGGTCACTGAGCTTCAAGCCCAGGGTTCAGCTAAATTTTACCACCTTATCATGCACTTGTCCAGTCCATATTTTACATATTTGCCTAAAGGATACTATGGAACACCATGTCAAAAACATGCTAAAGTCAAGGTGTAGAACACTCACTGCTGTTCCACTATCCACACAGCCATCTCATCGTAGAAAATGAGTTGGCCAGACATTGGTAAATACATTCTGGCTAGTCCAGTCACCACATTCTCCTTCTTGTGGCTGGAAATAGTTCTCAAGAAGACTTGCTTCTTTACCTTCCCAAGGACTGAGGTAAGGCTGACAAGTCTGTACTTCCCTGTACTTCTTTCTCTTCTTAAAGATGGGTATGATGTTTGCCACTTCTCAATATCCTTAGATGCAGCTGGTCTGGTCCCATAGACTTGTGTGTGCTCAATTGGCTCAAGAGCTCCTTAACTGTACCTCTCTCTACACTCCCACTGTCTCAATAATTAGGCAATGGGAACTGGGCTATCAGAGGGAAGACTCAACCAATGAAAACAAGAATAAAAGAAATTTGAATATCTCTGACTGTTCCATATCCTTTTTCACTAAGTTTTCTCCCTCATTAAGCACCAGGGCCCCATTTTCTTCAGTCTTGTTTATGCTTCTCCACAACAGCATAGTTGTGCAAGTCCTTCTTCTTTTCCCTTCACATCCCTCACTACTTTCAACTCCAGTTGAGTTTTGGTTTTCCCTAATTCCTTTCTTTGTACTCAAGAAATGTCTCTGGAATCTTCTTGGTTAGCCTTCTTTTTTCTAATTTTTTTTTTTTTTAATTTGAGCTAGGTTGGGAGTTGTCCAAACACCCAAGCTACCTTCTGTCGTAGCTGTTCAACTTTCTGCTCATTGGAATGGACCTTTCTTGCATTTGATGAAATTCTACTAAAAGACGAACAATTGGTTTGAGTCCCTTTTCCCTTTAAGGTAGTCTCCTCTCGGATTCTACTGAGTAGATCCCTGAATAACTCAAAACTTCTGAAGTCCAGGATTGGGATCCCTCTGTCTATCTCCTCTCAGGATTTTTATCTCCATGATCTAATAGTCATGGAAGCTGAATCAGCTCACTTTTACATGGGTGACTTGCAAGTGAGTACAAGGTCCAGGACACCACCTTCTCTAAGCAGCTACATTATAATCTCAAGAAATTGTAATTGACCTGCACCAGAAACCTCCTGGGTTGCTTGCAATAGCCTTATTGTCCTT
The DNA here is from genome assembly GCF_001604755.1 of Lepidothrix coronata. Classification (NCBI taxonomy): domain Eukaryota; kingdom Metazoa; phylum Chordata; class Aves; order Passeriformes; family Pipridae; genus Lepidothrix; species Lepidothrix coronata. Next base: position 2,523,064 of record NW_016690332.1, on the reverse strand, counting down.
CCAGCAGACATTATGGTGGTTGAGTACCTAGATATGCAACTACAAGGTTTCTGGATGTCTAAAGAAAGCTGAATTTATCACCTCTTCTTGGTTAGGCAGTCTGTAGCACGCTTATAACAGTATCAGCTTTGCTGACCTGTCCTCTGGTTCTTAGTCATAAGGTCTCACCTGGTTCTTCACCTATTCCAAGGTAAAGCTCCATGCACTTTAGCCACTTCTTTTCGTAGACTGTAAACCCTCCTCCTTGCTTTCTCAGCCTGTCTTTCCTGAAAAGCCTGTATCCATTTACAGCAGCATTCCCATCCCATGAGCTATGCCACTATGTCTCTGTAATCCCAATGAGATCACAGGTCTACAACTGCATGAACTGCTAACTCTTCTTGTTTGCTTCCAGGCTGTGTGCATTTACACATACAGGCACTGAGGTGGGCCTCTAGTCATGCTGCTTTCAAAAAAGGAGTGTGATAGCCTCCCCACTCATGTTGTGTCCCAGACACTTCCTCAAATTGCTGGCTGCTGGGAGAAAATTTGGAAAAGTGTCATCATATGCTTGTTCCATTTTTGTACTCTTCCCCAGACATCTGCTTTTCATCACTGACCTTGGTGTGTACCTATAGAACTGCCACCAGTAGGAGGGATTACGTCTGTTAAATTCTGATGTCAAGCGTAAGACAGAAACCCCTCCACAAAAAAGCCAGAAAATATGCTACAGAAAAACTTATACCTTTGAGCCTAGTACCTCCACCTGCTCTTGGCAACCATCCGAAACAGGATACTGAGCTACACAGATCCAGTACAACCATGCTCATACACTTGGATTTCTGCCCAGACCAGATATGCAAACTGAATTACTTCTTTTGTTCCTTTGCCTTTTAAGATAATACTTGATTTGGAACTGCTGAAATTCTTTCTAGGTGTTTCTCATAACTGTTTTTTAACTCAATCTTTTTGATGCTGAGTAGTCGTCCTATCTTTGCTTGCGTGCTAATTGAGCTATCCTCTAGAAAAATTATGTTGCAAGCAAAATTCGAGTCTCCTAATGTACTGTTGTTGAGCTAGGCAATGTTTATGTTGCAGCCAATCGTGTCTTTTTTTTTATAATGAATGAATGACAAAACCACAGAAAATGTGAAAGAACAGTTTCCTATTTGACAGAGTTTATGTCAGACCTTTTAACACGTGCTCACCTTGATTCTACCCTAGGCTGAACACACAATGATTTTTTTTTGCATACACAGACTCTTTTTTAGCTCCATGCTCAATTTCATGACTGCTTTTAGGCTGAAAAAATCTGTTTAACACATGACTTTCTGAATCAAGCCTTGATTGATTGTTCTTTTTCTCTGTTTCTTCCATTCAAGATGATATTTTAGGAGATTTGGTGTTGTTCGTAAAAGCATAATACACATCAAAAGCTGCAAAGACACGGGTAATTTTTTGTATTATTTTCATTGTGATGCTGTTTTTTTATTGTTCCGCAAACCAGTAAGATCGATGGGCAAACCAAAAGCAAGTGTCAAAACCTCTCCAAACAAGTGTTGATTAAGAAATTATGTGATGAAAATGCTAACAATATGTCATAAAGCACAGACTTCCAAATGTTTACTAGGGCTAGTAAAAACCTTGCAGAAAATATTAAATGTATTTTTAAATGTATTTACAATTTAAAATGTATGGACTTTTATTGTCAAAGTAATGACTTCTGGAGATAGTCCAAAAGTCTGAATTATTAATAGAAGATGTCCTGTCTCATTAAATCTTACTCTTTCTTATATTATTTCGAGCATAGAAACTGGACTGCAAACCCATCCAGTTCATCAGTTTTTGGTCCTCCCAAAAATTCTGCTCAGAGCAACAAAGCAAAGGGTCTTCTTATTCCTATATTTCACACTGCTGACCTTACTCTAGGCACGGGACTCTGCAGAAAGGATGGTGGAAGCACCTCATCTGATAAAGAAGAAGCTGCCCTCAGCACCTTTTGCATAGCACGCCCAGGCAGGCCTTTCTAGCAGTTGTACCTCATAAACAACCAGTGGAATAAAGAAGACTGCAGAAATGGGTCCAGAAATAGCAGCGCTATCTTGCCCAGCTTACACCATGATCTATAAACCCTGTAATCTGTACAATGCACATACTGGCTTCTCATCTCTAACTCTTCCAGTCTACATGTCCACACTAATTGCTAATGCAGACACAGCATCAGTAGTCCCCATTTTACAGGTACCTTTCTCATCCCCACTTCTTTAAATTGGCAGCTCCATGTAATCTTCTTTACTCCGCACAGACAAAACAGATACTGTATTTGAAGCGATGTTCTCTCATCTCCCCTTGATCTGAGACTGTCTTAAAACTTAAACTCTATACTTAGAATCATTTCAAAACAGTTAAAATCATCTGAGTTTTACGCAAGTATGACGAATTTTGTGAAGGGAGAAAAAAAGCCAGGGCATTAAATGATAGAATAATATGAAAACAAAATAGTTCTAATAAATAGAGATAATTCAAGGTACTGTTGTGAAAATTCAGATGTCACTTGTTTTTGGAAGATATGTAATCAGCAAAAATAGCCTAAATAAAAATTGTAGAGCCAGTGGGCAAGTTGTACACTAAGTAGATGAGGAATACCTTGACTTAATCATTTTTCAGCTCAATAGCAGACTGAGCCTCCTCTAGTGTGTCTTCCTCTGCTGCAGATTGTTTGTATAATGAGAACAATGTCTGAGAGGAGATATTTCAGTTTCATTTCTTTTCCCACAGTTTCCAGCCTCTTGACAAATATAAATTGAATACTTTTTCTGTGACAGGGGAATATTGCATAAGGTATTTCAACCTCATTATTTATCTACTATTTATTTAACTTTTAATATTTTCACCTCTGAGAATCAAATCAGAGTCTAGGAAATGGATTTTTAATTAAAGAATTAGAGAATGACTGCAGATGATGGATGTGAAGGTGATTCTAGTATTCTGTGTGACTCCTGGCCAGTGATTTTTGCACTGTACTTTAAACCAGGGTTTAAGGTCAGGAACAGCCAGTCCACTGGACAGTCACTGCGGTGTCTACTCTGGCATTGGTTGAAGGTGAGAAGACAAGGAAGAGTGAGGTGAGTGGGGACAGTAATTTCCATGACCCCTCTAAGGTGATATGAGAACTTGCTTAAGAAGTTCTCTTTTTTCTTTCTGGGAGGCCAGCAGGACTGAAACAACAATTAGGTGTTGCTATGTGGCTAGCATTGGGAAATTTCTTCCACAATTGAAAGAGAAGGAGAACTCTAGAGCTACATGAAGTTTTTGTTTATTCAGTTCCTACTCTTCCTGTCAGCTGAGCAACATTAAGTGCAACTATTACCAAGATACTGGGAAGAAGCACGGTGATAGGGAAACTGTATTTGGGTCTGAAGAGCTGTTTCTCCTGCCTGGAGAGGTAGGACCTTGGGATCAGCAGAAAATACTGCCTCAGCTGGTACAAGAAGCTGATATGGGGGAAAGAGAAGTTCCTTTGGTTACAATGACCTTTTACTTCCATCCATTCCCAAAAGACACATACTTGTCACACATAAGTCTGAACCCTAACTTGTCTCAATGAATGGAGCTTTACAGGTTGGCAGGTTTGGGGGAGTGAGCTAGGGGACAGTCAAACTTAAATTCAATAATGTGAGTGTAAAATGAGTTTCATTGGGGTTAGAGAACTGAATCAAAAGTGAAACTTAATGAAAATATGAAAAAAAATTGATACCTAAACTCCTCTTAATCCTGTTGAGATAAGTCTCCACAAGTCTTGCTTACAGCCTGAGTTAACCAGCTATAGGTTGGATGTTGGGTAGCTGTGGTTACAGCAGTTCTGTGCCTGACACTCTGCTGAACAGCAGGATATAGCAAACTGGGCTTAGCACTAGACTTACAGTGCTTTATAATATCTCCAGCATAAAGGATAAATATAGGAGGCACGTGCATCTGAAATACACTATATGGCTATACCGTTAGTCCAATACCCTTATGGGGGTCAAGAGCAGTAACATGTAGGAGTTCAGATAGATTAGACCTTGAGTAACACAAGCCCCAAAAAAACAAGACAGCTGAAATCTATATTTACAAAAATAAAGCCAAGGATGATTGCCTGTCTTAGGTCACATAACATCTACACTGATGCTTTGAAGAAAAAATATATAGTGTTAACGTTTGTAAATAATGAAGTGGAAGATGATGTAAATATAGGAAAGGGAAGGGAAAATAAACGTTAGAAATTATCCTTGAGGGAAGGAGGAAGAGGAAAGGAATCAGAAACATTTGTTCCTTTATGTGCTTATATGAGAGGACACTTTGCTGAAGAGTGGACAGTAAATTAGTGAAGAGGTTGCAAAAAACAGTCCAGAGAATGTTACCATAGAAGAAACAATGATATGAACCTAAAGTCTTTCTATTACTGCGTGTCAGGGTGTACACGTGCATTATTTCGTAAATGTGAGGTAGTCTATGCTTCAGTGAAAGAGGTAAATTACATTGCTTAATGATATAAAATGTATAAACACAATAATGATATACAAATCAGACGTTTTTACTGTCATGAAGTAAATTATAACCCTTCCTTACCGTGTGGTAACTTATTCCTGTAGCAAAACTCTGAAAAACATTGAAGTAAATTATTGGAATTTGGATTATAATTATTGAGATGCCACTGATACAGGAAATTAATGTTTTTCCCCTAAAATTGAGTCAAGTTCTACTCTTGTGTGCCAGTCATCCTCAAAGCACTTCATTCTGGGTTTTTCATTGTCAGAAAGATGAAGACAAATCAAATTCTTAACTGTTGCTTAGTATTTCTATGTTTATGGGGTTTTTTCCTTTCTATTTTAATCCTATCACCTGTACACAGAGGAAAAAAGAAATAAACATTTTTGTGACTGGGCAATTTTTTTTATATGTACAGACAGAGTAACCCTACTGATTTCAGTGGTATTATTTCTGTATTACACCAGCAGAAGTGAGATGAAATTTTATGACAGCACATCTCTGTGCCACTAAAATAACCTAAACCCCCTTTTTTGATAAAACCTGTATGTGAACAGTCATAAAGAGATACCTGTCTTTACAGCTGCCATTAAAGTGTCATTTCTTTTCAGTCTGACTTGTCCATTCCTCCACGAGCTATCTGGAAATATTTATTTTCCAGAAAAGCATATGATCTGCCTTTGAGAATGATAAACCTCATGGGGTGGCTCCTTAGTGGTTAGAAGATTTTTAGAATATTAATCCTGAGAATCTGAATGTAAGGGAGAGATATGGGAACTATAAACTGAACTCTTATTCACTTTTTGAAGTTTCTACCTGCTTGAGGGAACCATGTTTTCAGAAAGCGGGAGGCATTGGCCATTTGAAAATTGAAACTGTCATGCAACTATAGTAAAATATCTGTTCCCTGTACTCTGGCAAGAGAAAATAGTTAGGGGTAGAATACCGTGGGTTTGCATTTTTTAGCTTGCAGTTTTGTACATATCACGCACTTTGACCTGAAGTGCCCTTCTTGTCTAACAGTGCTACAATGAGCACAGTTGCATTTAGGGTTTATTCGAAACTCACTAGATTCTTTCAGCATAGGATAAAACTTTCAGACAGGCACTGTTTGAATTCGAGACTTATCTAAATCAAAGGAGTATAAAATAACTGGTACTGGTTTAAGTAACTTGAGTTACTTGAAAATACACTGAAAATCACATATGTCTCCTGCTTTTAAAGGACAATATACTGTTGATTAGAACACATATGCAGACATATCCATATTTTTTAATTGACTAAAGAAATTCAAGCACAGTATCTAATGACTATGAAATTAGTAAGTGTTTGCAATGCTGACAAAGAAAGAAGAGACCCCAGATGTGACTGGTTATTGTGCTGCTTACTTTGATTTCTGTCTGAAACATTTATCCACTTGTTTTGTTAGCCTTCATTCAAAGGTTTATCTCAAGGCCCTTGCTTATTTTTTTCCCCATAGCCCTGAATGCAAAAATGCACACCTTCTATTGCAGGGCTGCAACTTCTGCTCTGTGCCCTCTAAGGGGTACAGGGACATAGTCCCCTCCTTTCTTCATAGCAACTATATTAGCAGAGTCTCATCTGCCTATTGAAAGCCAATATCTGCCATGGAATAATCTTGGGATTTTCAATAATAATAACAACAACAATGAAACTAACAATCTTAATAACAATAATTATATATAATTAGGAACTCTTTCTTATTTGGCATCACCTGCAGCTCAGTGCCATTGCTATCAAAAAACTCCATAGAATCAGTTCTGCCGTAATATAAAAGTTGTCTCTAAAAAAACCCAGAAGCATCATTTCTTGTTAGTCTTAAGTTCTATCCTCTCTGGACTCTGCTTATATTGTAAGATTTGATGAGAACTTAGACCTAAGTGGTGTGTCCGCAGGCAAATAAAAGAAAACACAAATATAATCTGGGAGATTTCTGTTTGCAATGGCAATACTTTAAGCAGAAGCACTAAGCTGCACTTATCCCATTTGAATTTTTCTTTTCCAGTCTCTCCTAATGAGGATCATTCATATGAGCTAAGTATTTCCCTCAGTAACCATCCTTGCATTATTAATAATCATCTCAATTTTGCTTGGTAGAACAAGAGCCCTCCTTGAATATGTAAGGTTTGGTTCAAGTAGCAGTCTTTCACAAAAGCACATATAAACAGTATTTTTCACTAATTGGTCTCAAAGCATGTCATCCATCTTATGACCAAATTCACATGATTTGGAAGCTGTTCTCCTACTCAGATGCTAAAATTCAGCTAAGGTCCTGGACAGACAAGCAGGAGGAAAAGCTGAGACAAAAGAACTGTGTGTTAGCCATGGTACACAGCCCAGACTGCAAGAATGAGGAGATATAAAGCTATCTAATACTCTTAAAAGAATAAATGTACTACATAGAATCGTAGAATTGTTAAGGTTGGAAAAGACCTTCGAGATCACCGAGTCCAATCATTAACTTAGCACCACTGTGTTCACCTACATGTAAAAGAACATCAGAAGCTAAAATCAGTAATGGGGGCTCATGACGCTGGACATAATTCTTCGACTCTTACTCCATTTTGGTGCAAAAAGGTCTGTCACTGGAGCTAATCTCTGAAGGATGTGTGTTTATCTTAAATGTTTCTGCTAATTGTTAGATTATCAAAATGTAGACATATGGGGCATAGAAATAGGTATTTTGTTTATAAGAGGATCAATCTGGTAGTCAGGACTATAGTAAGTTTATTTTTTCTTCATTTAATATACCTAGAGAAATGGTCATTATCTCTAAAGAGATACTCTATATAGTCAATGATAGAAAGAACAGGTTGCAGAAACTCTGTGCTTACTACGAACTGATTTATTCATGTCAGCTCTTAATCATTCTCAGCTTTGTTGTCCCTGTGGAAGATGTGACTCTAAATTAAAGTATTGGAGCTGAGATTTCTTTTCTGCACAAGAGTTGGTTCTTTGTGACATCAAAGTTGATCTCAATTCCGATGGACAGCATAATGGGAGTCGTGTGTCTGTCAAGCTATCATTACCCAGTTGTGTCAGAGAAATTTTCTTCTCATGAAATTCATTTCCCTCACTGCACAGAGCTAATGTCTCACGTGCCAGGGAGACATGACGTATTGACACACCCTTGAGACAAGGTTTTCTTTCAGTACAGAAGTGTTCTGTTAAAGGCTTTGGCATATGTTATGTGTGTGCATCACCTGTAGAGGTGATATGCTTAATGGCTACCACTTACTCATCGACAAGAGAAAAGTTGTCTGAGATTTTAATGTAAGAACAAGCAACATAGAATATCTACATTGAGTACTGCTTCCTGCTCCCTGGACAACATTTGTCCTTGGGCATCCTCTGGCATTACAAGAGTGAGAGGCAAAAGTTAGATGTCCTCCTGCAGAGCTGAGTTGGGCTACTCAGTTGGGCCGTGTGGACTTTTCACCTCTAGATCCTTCAGGGACCACCAGCTTCTAACCTCTCTGGCAGATAGGTGGACTCTACAGGACAGATCCAGGGGCCTCATTCCTTAGGCATGTTTACTCTTTTGGGCAGTTGAATATAACTCATCAGGCTTGAAGAGCAGCACTAGCAGCTGGAGCATGCGGAGCTGAAAACCCTGGGTAAAACCAGTGTCTTCCGCTCCCAGCCATGAGCAGGACTAGCTGTCTGCCCAACCATGTGTGAACGCAGCCTGCCATGGCAGGGGAGGCAGGAAGGGTGCCTGCAGGGTGGGTGAGAAGGGGTCTATGGGGCACAGCCCTGGAGGGGGTGGACAAGGGCCACTTCCTTCTGGAAGCCTCTGACGGCTGAGTCCACAGGTGCTTGGGCTGTGCAAGCAGCAACATGTGAGGGCGCAGCCTGGAAAGCTTCATTTTCAGCTGACTAACCTCCTTCCTTGGCAAGAAACAACATTTCCTTTTATTTTTTATAAAAAAGAGGGTGAGAGAGAGTGCATGAGAGAGAGAGTTATTTCCTCCTCAGCATCCATTCTGAAGGCTGGAGAAGGCTCTAAAAACTGTCTGCATGTGTAATGGTCTGTTAGAATGAGAGTATTTTCTTTGTGGTTGAAACAAAGATCTTGAGGCTTTTGATCAGATATTTAAGCAGTGGGGTTTCACCACATTTTGCTCCTTTTCTGGAGAAAATGCATAGCAAGGATGCCCTCTCTACTCCTTCCTCCCTGCTCTTCCCAGCTTATCTTTGGTCTCTGGGAAACACTTAAATCAGCAGTGCCACCAACCACCCCATTGCGTTTGTCTATCTAGGACGATCAGTGACAGTTTTTGGTTAAGACTTCAGGATTTAAGATCCTTTTTTCAGCAAATGAGAGGCATTTTGTAATCTGTATCCTAAGAAATCGTCAATCCTCCAAGCCTTTTCCCCTAGTGTGTGAAGGATTTTACCGAGCTTTCAGTTTCTCTCTTAACCAAATGCATAGAACAAATTCAACACTGCTTCTCAGAGAGTTAAATTGGATTTGTCCAGATGGACACTGTTACAGGCCTCCTTTATAGGTGGGATTAATTTTATTAAAATATAATCCTCCCATGCTCACATTATCCCCTTCAGACATTCTCTTTTAATCTTTTGCAAAGTAGCATTAAAACAGTTTCTGGGATTCATTAAGAATTATACTAAAACACAGACACACCTTTTTAGGCTACAGCTGCTGAGAAAAAGCAAAACTGGGATTTCCTTTACGTGAAGACCCTCTCAGAGCCAAATAGATAAGAATAAGATGCATCTGCACCAGTCCCATCAACATGATGATCACAGGGGCATGAAGTAATTCTGCGATCATTCAACTGCTTTCTTTTTGGGACAGAGGTGCAGTTTATTTGTTGCCTCCCAATCCTGGAAATCAACACATGTTGCTCTGCTGCCTTGCTTTGAAGGAAGGTCTACAGAGGCTTCTGTGATTTTCCATTTCACCACCATGCAGCACAAGGCCTGTGCACCACTTAAATCCTCATCAAAATAGGGCTTAGGTAATACCCTTGGCAGAAGAGCAAGTTCCACCCACATTCCTCTGTGCTCATCTGGGCTGGAGAATCAGAACTGGAAAGCTGCATATGTGTGGGGTTTTTTACCACTTGGAACTAAAGACTTACTGTGCACCTATTTCAGCTTTGTTTCTGGCTGTGCTTTCTGTAAAGCCAAAAACTATGCCAGTAAAATCTGTTTATGTCATAAATTTAGAATTCCAAAGTTGAGTTGAAAGAATAAAAATGAGACATCTTTGCCATTCATTAATCCTTTACTGAGAATAAGCAGAGAGAGACTTCTCAATTACATTATTTGCCCCAAAAGAGATTCTCAAGTTTCCAAAACCCTGTCAGTCAGTTATGAAACCTATCAATGTCACAAAAAGTTAACTAAATCTCCTCTGACTGGTTTCCTGATTTCTGGTAAAGCCCTGCGGTATACGTACTTTACTATTAATGATAGCATGTTAAAGTACACCTAGAAGTGAGAAATAAAGGGGAATTAAATGAATATAGTACAGTAAAAGGCAAAGGCTTGCTGAAAAGCCAAATAGAGAAGAACACAAGAACAAAGAGAAAAGCAACATGTTCGGAATTATTTCATTTTTTAACTAAAACACAAAACCTTGGCAATAATATTATGCATTTCAACATACATTAAGCCCTGAAGAAAATAACATACTTGATCTGTTTTTGTAAAAATTGTATTGCCTAATGTTGTAGTACCTCTTGTACTGATGCCCTTCAAAAGATTTGTGGAAGACAGAAACAAATTTTAAGTAAAAAAAAAAAATGTAGCCACAGGTACCTAGGAAATCTGAGGAAAAGCTGGAAAAATAGACACTGGAAAGAGGAAATGTAAAAAAGAGAGGGTGCAGCAGCAGTGCCTGAATACAGAGATAGAAGAGTTCATAGCATAGGTTCTCTTCTTTTTTATCCTGTCACAGATTAAGGCAGGTTTTCAAAACTCTCATAATGTTACATTATCAATGCCATTATATCAAAGCAAGTTCTCACTTAGTTTCAATAAAATGACTTTGTACTTAGGAGTGGTTGCTTAAGAGATCAGTTCTAAAACTGGAAAGCTCTTCAGTTACTTACTTTCTTTAATCTACCACTTTGGAGGGAGCAAATTCTTAAGGGTCTCCTACATTACCCTATCTACCAGTATTTGCTTACCCATACATACATATAACTGTATATATATATATAACACACACACACACACACACGTATATATATAAATATGTATGTATATATATAAAACATATATATGTATATCATATAACATCATATAATGCAGTTCAGCCTCCTTTGTACGAGGACCACAGCAATCTGGTTGGTGCACTGCATGACGTTATCTTGGCAGGATGGAGCTGAAATTACCTAGTATGCCCAGCTCCTGGCAACTCTAGCCAATAGTATCTTGGGTTGCCACAGCTACACTCTTACCAGAATCTAAGCTAACTAATTTAAAATCAGTCCTAGCGATTCTCAGCTCTTTTACTTTATTTCTTCACATTCTAGAAATAATAGTGAACCTGTAACACAGCAGAAAATATATCTTAGCTGCCTTTAGAATGTTCTCTCTGCTGGTTGGGTTATATTTACATTGTTACACTGAATTCCCTGTGCACTATTTTCATTAAGCCACATTGCCATCGTATGACTGCACCTGTACATCTTTGTGTTATTCCCCGTAGACATAGTCACAAGCCAGTCCAAGCTACTGGTTTGGCAACTGAAGGGCAAGTATTTCCAGGTCAGATGGTATGGCAAAGCTCTATTACTACTCCTGTGGGAGCAGAAGCAGAATGGAACTGTGTTTCAGTATTCTGACACAAATTTGACTTGGTGTGGCTTTGTATACTTATTGTCTGCCTTGTTTTTGATGAATCAAGAATATTAAACAAATTTCCTATAATGCATGCTATATCATCAAAGGGTCCAAAGAGGCTGCCTTTTATTCCAGCAACTGCTACTGCTAAAAAACTGTTTCATCCTGATAGCTTTATCGTCTGTTGCAAAGGTTTGCCAGCTTGCTGGTATAAGGAAATTACCTCTTTGTATTAGGAAATTACCATCATTATATGGAAAATGCATTTCCCTTGTGATGTATTTATATTATATATACACTTTTTTCCTGATTTTGAGATATATGTGTATATATAAGTATATGTATCTGTATTAATATTCTTCCTACAAAATATATATCTAAATAATCCGATAATGTACAAGAAAATTCTCCCATATGTTACTTTATGCTCTCCCTACAAAACTGCTACCTCCCATAACACCCAGCAATACTTTGCCTTTGTCTTGCACAGTTCCCTACACATAGCACTTCAGTGAGAACTAACCCACCAACTTGGCAAGAAGATGAACACACTGTGGTGAGCTCTAAGCTGTGTGCATGCAGACTGTCAAAAATGATTGACTTTGGACAAATTCTAAAGTTACTGGAGGGAGAAAGGGAGGAAAAAAGTAGGGATTGATAGATGGTGTAATTGCATATGGTTAGAAAATCTTAGAAAACAGGGCTAAAACCAAGGCTAGGGGAAATATAAACCATTCAATGAAAGCTGTAGGAGAGAGCTGAGACAACCTACAACAGGCAGAAACATCAAGGCAAGTGATAAGATGTTAAACATTATCATAAGTGGAGAACTTGCACTGCAGGTTATTCTGCTGGTATTTAGCTCTCAGCTGTCAGAGGATAAGGGATGAACAGATACGGTTTTAGAAATAAAAATTGCATTTTCACATCTCTGTTGATGAGGGCATGGGGCATGTTTCTGGACTGCTGTTATGTCTTTAAAGGTAATCACAACATGGCATTAAATGTAGTGATTTCTAAAAATCCTGTTCATCAGCATAACTAAAAGAAGTTGGAAAAAAAGGAACTTCTCAGAAGCAATGCTATTCACACTGCAATGGGAAAGAAATTAGAGAAAAAAAAAGCAAATTCCTCCCCTCACCTTCCCTCCCCTCTCCTCTCCTTGTAAATGAGAGGGAGACAAATACTGTGACTTCAGATCCAGTGATGGCTGGCTCTTTCTGTCCATACTTCCTTCACCATCTTGGTATGACAGTGACTTGTACTGAGTTTGGGGGATTCCCCATGGTGATAGAATCAGCATCCAGCAACAGAGATGTCTTTCCTGTGGGAGCAGAGACTGACTGACTAAAGACAACTAAAAGACTTTGCTGTTAATAGTTGTGAGACAGAAATATGACTTTCTCAGAGCTTGTCTGTTGAGTTGGAGGACCAGGCAGCAACACCGACGGGACACATCACGAAATACAGGAGTTTTCAGTGGGCTCATCTAAGAGGGAGAAAACTTGCTAAGAGTAGGAGAATGACAGGATATTTCGCTGGAAGGTTAGATGTAGGATTAGGAGAAAAGGTTTGCACTGGGAGTCTTTTACTGGAGGCTGAGGTGCAAAGAATGGGTAGCATAATGCAGTCTTTCAGGAGAGGACTGCAAGAAAAGACAGTCCTGACCTGAAAAGACTGAGAGCTACTGTTTTGAACAGCCATTTCCTTAGTAATCCTAAGCATTTTGGGGTTATTTACTTTGGGGAAATGACAACTGAACCTCTTGAAACAGTATCATCTCATTTCACAAATAAACGGGTTCAGGGAAAGACGAGATGATTTGGTTGGTTCATTATTGATGTTTCAAACTGACTGCAGACAATAAAAGAAGAAGAGTTTTCAGAGTTAAGGGACTAGCCTATGATGATAGTGATTCGGATTCAATTCTTCAACATTCATTCACCAGTTTCAACCATTCACACTGTTCTGTTACAGACTGTGGGTGACTTAAAGTGTTCAATTTCTCTACATCTTCATTCCTAATGCAACATAACAATGACATTCAATGTAATTTCTTTAGATCTTTATTCCTAATGCAACTTAACAATGCTGCTGTCAAAATAGCTGCCTCATTATGTTGTGAGGGGTTGAGAAAAACCAATAAAACATGCAATGTAAATTCCAAGGGAAGCAATGACCGATGGACATGAAACCACATAAACCTCTAAACAGTTTCATTTATGACTGGCCTGGTGCTGAATATACACTAGTTCAGAAAAAGAAATTTATTAAAAAAATGCAATAGTTTTACCAGAATTTCTAAATTCAATTATTATTACATTGTGTTACAACTTGGAAGACCCCTGTCAGATACTGTAATTGAGAGATTATTTCACTGCCATTAGATTAAGATGTAGTTGAAGTGTCTCATGTTAAAATATTTTGCTTGTATTCCTACTGAAACATAGAGAATTGGGCTCCTGTCTTGACATTGCTGCATTCTTTCCTACCATTTAGTGTATTTTCAGAGAATTTAAAAATAATCATAGAATGCTTTGGGTTGGAAGGGTCTTTAAAGATCACCTAGTTCCAACCTCCCTGCCATGGGCAGGGACACCTTCCACTAGACCAGGTTGCTCAAAGCCCCATCCAACCTGGGCTTAACACCTCCGGGAACAAGGCACCCATGGCTTCTCTGGATAACCTGTTCCAGTGCCTCACCACTCTCGTGGCAAAAAATGTCTTCATAATACCTAATCTAAACTTCTCTTCTTTCAGTTTAAAGCCAATCCCCCTATCCTGTCACTACATGTCCTTGTAAAAAGTCCCTCTCCGGTGTTCTTGTAAGACACCTTTGCACTGGAATGCTGCTCTAAGGTCTCCCTGGAGCCTTCTCCTCTCCAGGCTGAGCAACTCCAACTCTCTCAGTCCATCTTCGCAGGAGATGTGCTCCATCCCTCTATCATCTTCATGGCGCTCCTCTGGACTCGCTCCAACAGGTCCATGTCTTTCCTGTGCTGGGGACCTCAGAGCTGGATGCAGTACTCCAAGTCAGGTCTCACCAGAGCAGAGTAGAGGGTCAGAATCACCTCCCTTAACCTACTGGCCACACTGCTTTGCTGCAGCCCAGGATACATTTGGCTTTCTGGGCTGCAAGTGCACATTGCTGGCTCGTGTTGAGCTTCTCATCAGCCAACACCACCAGTAATCATCTCCAACACCCAAAGATTACATGTAAAATCTTTAAAATATTATTATGAAATGTAAAAGGCTGTAAAAATAGGAAAAGTCATGGAATTTTAAAAATAGAAACAGTGCTGGAAAAAAGGACAATAAAGAAAATTGGAGGTATCACTACTAAAATAATCTCTCTCTCCTGGAAATAACAAACAAACTGAGCTACAACTATTTGTTTCTTTAGCATTGTAGCTCTTCTTTGTTTAAAGGTTAGAAAATACCTTTTTTGCAGTCCATTAGCTTTCCATTTTCAAGGAGGACAAATTTAGACAAGGTACTTTGTTCTTCTAGTTTAAATGCTAGAAAATACTCAGTATCTGTGTACATTAACAAAGCTTCACTTCTTAGATCAAGTCAGTTTAAAACCAATTTAATTGAGTGCAAACCACTACAAGGACACTTTATTTCAGTCAGGTATATGCCAATTCCAAGTGGCTTAAAATCAACTGAAACAACGGGAGATTAAGCTAGCATTTACACAAATGTTGCACTATCTTAATTTAAATTGGACTAACTTTCTTGACAGGTTCTCCCTAAAACATTGCTTACTTTCTTAGGGTAAGCCTGACAATATTAAGTAATAGAACTATGTAATGTAATGAACTGTCACCCTTCAATTGGAGGTTACTGCCTGTTTAGTTGAAGTATGATAACTGAACTGAATGCCCTACCACAAACACGACACAGAAAAAATTAAATGAAAACACATCATTGATGGGGACATGACTTCTACCTGAAGGCTCTCATCTAGTCCTGCTATATAAGAGCAGGGGAACATAACGAAATTGATTTTTGGTTTAAAGTTAGTGATATTTCATGGACAATTACTACTAATAAGCTATTCCATTAGCAGAAGAACCAACAAAGTCTGCTCTCTTACACAATAATTAATAATTCTGTCCTTTAATAATTAAGGACAGAAATCCCAGCTCCCTTATGTGACTCTCTTGAGTAGTCCTCCTACATCCCTAGCTTTCTCCTATATCCCTCTACGGGATGAGAAGAAACAGCATAGGCAGTGGTTGAGACGTAGCTCCCTATGTGTAGATGACTCAGGTCTGATGTACACAACAGTTGCCATATCAGAAGGACAGGCAGAACACCTAACTGTTGGGATCATGTACACTGTAACATCTCCCTGAAGGGGCAGTGAGGAGGGAGTGGAGGTGCTGATTCGGCTCTCTCTCAGCTTATTTGACAATTTTCAGGAAATTTTGGTAATTTAAGAATTACAAGTAGTCTTAGTTTCCTTCTAATTTAGTTTAAAGTTGCTGATTCAGTAAAAAAACAAGTGTGAAATGAAAAACATCTCAGCCTTAGGGAAAGATACTTTGCACCTGCTTCACATATATGTTTAGGTGTTCCAATCGTTTTGGTATATATGGTTATCATGAAGTTTTTGAAGTTTTTGCAGGTGGGCACATTGAGGAATGGACACACCATACTTGCCAAATAGAACTTACCTAAAACAGGTCTGTGAGGGGAAAATGTAGTTTCATTTCCAGTTTCATACCCTAACCACTGGATAATGCTGGTCTTTGACATTCACTTCCATGATCAATGAGCTCACTTTCACTGGGAAGATGGAAAGAATGGTCATAGTATTCCTTGAATTTTTATTCTAGTAAGCAACTTAACATGATGAATGGGTTTCCAATTTCCAGTTGTCTTAGCTGCAGCAACAATGGAAGCACTGACCCAAGGATAAAATGTCAACAAAATTCCCAGTTAAAGAACAAGGCCCTTCTGGGAGACCAAATTTTATATCAGTATTTTGATTCATCAGAAGCCGAAAACTTGTTTTTTAAAAAATTTCAAAACATTTCTGTTCTTGGTTTAGAAATATTTGAAATGGAGTTATTTTGCAATTTTCTAAGCATTTTTAATTAAAAATCATGAGAAGTCTTACCCGAAGTTTTCAAGTCTTGTAAAATCAAATGAACTAACATGTTTCGAAAATGGTTTGGGAATTAAATTTAAAAATGCCTTTGCGTGTAACTGATTTGTTTACCAGTACTGATAAGAGGAGTTTGCAGAGGCAAAATTTTTGACAAACCTTTCCATTATTCTGTTAGAAACTCTAATGAGCACTTGATGTAATGGAAGCCACACAAGGAATTTCCTACTGTTGGCATTAATTGAGTCAGAATCGTCAACCAGCAATACTCAAGATCTTTGCTGCTTTCAATGCCATTGATTTGGGAGGAGGTTTTGCAGACCTGGCTGTGGGCTGCAAAACCTCATCAGGATGAGCAGTTAAGACAGTTTTGATCATCCCTGCTAGAACAGCAGTTACTCCTTTGACTCCTGACCTTTCACCGTTCCTATTCAAGAGCACTTCAGCAAGACTTCTGGGAAAGAATGTGCAATGCCCTGAGCTACAATGCCAGCAATACGCTGACAGCACCCAGCTCTGTGCCTCAAGGCTGGCTTGTTCCCGGCTGCTCTTCTGGCTGTAGGAAATTAGAAGCCTGTTGAATTAAAGGCAGATAGTGTGATGGACAACCTCTGATCCCTATCGGCAAGTTACACAATGTAGACTGGTGGGTCTTTTCAGTATATGATAAAATGAATTGTGCTTTCGCTGCCACCAAATTAATTCTTGGTTTTAGTGCTTGCAGACCATAGGAACTGAATATGGCTTGCTAGTCCTCTCTATAATACTGGAAAGCAGTCATGCTGTCAGACTGATTTGACACTCTCTTCTTTTTTTTTTTGTTTAATGAGAAAATTATCAGCTCAATTTAAAAAGATTCTAATAAGTATGGTGAAAAATTTGCAGGGACTAATTTTCATAGTCTAACATTAGGTTAAAGATACATATGCAAAAATAACAAAGGAAAATAGAAAGTAACTTCAAAAATAAAGCCAAATTTCCTAAAAATAAGAATACAGAAGTTTATTATTCGGTAAACTAAAGAAAAATAGATAGTTTCTGAAATAAAACAAAACCAGAACCACTGTCCATGAACTGGGTAGAATTGCAGTCTAAGACACTTGTTTTTCTGAATAATGTGATTGAAATCTATTCCTATATACATAAAGCAGTTTGTCTTCTCTTTCCAATACTTGGAATACACCTCTTGGTGAGGTGAGGAACATTTAGTATCAGATCCACTGACGTATATTCATTGCCTGGAGAAGTACAGTTGCATCTTTAATCTGTACTTTAGTACACTTTCTAGATCAGCTCAAGATTTTGCTTTTATTACTCGAAAAAAGCTCTTTACCTTATATTTCCTCTGTGAGAATATCTAGAAGCTCCATCCTCCCAGTTTGCACATTTTGAGGATAAATAAAGTGCCAGATGATTAGACATCATGCAAGATGATACACTTGAGTAGACCCCAGTGTTTTTAATAGGGAGTTTGGAGGGAATAGATTTCCCCTCTCCCACCAACACTGGCTAATGGAATGCCTCTTGCCTCATTTCAATTACCAGTGTCAAAGTTGCACACAACCTAGATTTTTGACGCACCACAAATGGGGTGCATTTGTACAGACACGTGTAGGGAGAGGTTGTAGCTTGACTCGTGCTGCAAAGGGAAGTACACAAGGCAGACTGCTTCTCATCAGCATGGAGAACTTACGTCATTTTCCAGAGTTGCAGAGGATGTGATGGCATTTGTTTCCTATGTCAGATAAAGTATGGCAAGTGGGAACCAGGAGGTGGGTGGGAAGAATCTCTTTCAGTTTTACTCAGGGCCTAGTGCTGGGAGTCTGGTTTCTGAAAGGGGTGTGCCTTCAACTGCTGTTTCTCTTGTTGCCAGGAGGCTCAGAGGAGATAAATGAAATGGAAGAGCATTCCAAGCCCTCATTCGGTCTGCGGTTGCTAGGTGGTTTTGGTTCTCAGATTGGCTGTCTCCCCTGTTTCTGTGACTCCCATAAGAGACAATGAAGATGGATGACATGGCAAAGTGCTTTATAGCTTCAGGGACTTCCCCATTCTGGTAAAAGATTCCTCAACATCTGAGGAAAAGACTGGAAGTGCCTGATGTGTCAAACTCTGCAACAAAGAAGATAGGAGGGTAAAATTTCTTATAAATGTTGGGAGTTTTCCATATGCAGAGACATGTTGGCATGTCATCAGCCTTCAAAGTTGGTCCCAAAATACTGTTATTTAGATAAAGGGTTTAAGGATATGTCTTCACTGCCTTTCCTGGACTAAAGAAGAAGGGAATTAGCTTAGAAAGGACTGTTACTAGCTCAGTTGGTTAGAGTCTGGTGATAATAATACCAAGCTTGTCGGTACAACTCTATGGCTCTATGACCCTGTAATGGCCTCTATGAGCCATTTACTTAAGAGTTGGACTTGATGATCCTTGTGGGTCCCTTCCAACTCAAAATATTCTCTGATATTGTGTTTGTACAGTTTCTGTGAGTGCTTTAGAGATGAAGAACATTCAGCTCTGCTACAGCCAGCTGAGGAGAGGAGCAGGAGAGACAGGCTGAGGCATGAAGAGGTAATCCTACTGAGAGGTGGCAGTGGGAGCAGTACATTCTTTTTTCTCATTCCTGGTGTAAGACCCCCAAGGGCACTAGGAAACTGTAGAGCATGGCTTGAAGCTTCCTGGTATTCCAGACCTTCAAAATAATCAGTAGAGAACTGCTAATAGCCAAAAATTAGACTACTGCCTGTTCCAAGGGGACAAGTATTTTTTCATGTGTGCATATGCATATTTGAAAGTAGACTTACACATGGGCACACACTGTGGTGTCACTACTGGATTGCTTCATCACAGTTTTAGTCTTTCTTTTTTTAATACTCATAAAAAAATTATCACATCTAATTGCCAGTTTTAAACAAAGACGTGATGGTTGAATTGTGAGGACTACATATTCTGCTTTAATTATCAGATAAATAGTTTGTGGGGATAATATCAGGGGACTTGACTTTTCTTCAACCACAGCAGTAGCCTAAGAATCCTCTGCTTCTCCCTGCTACTGCACACTCACTTGTGTTAATAGGACTTTTGCTGGAGTTACATTATGTCACTTGGCAAAAAAAACCCCAAACAAAAACCCAAACAAAAAACATTGGTGAAGAAAGAATGCTGTTTTTCATTGGAATAAGCTTCAAATCTAGATCACCCTGCAGCTCCAGGAACAGTTACAGTGGCACAGCTGAGGAGCCACAAGGGACTACTCCAGATGGCTCCAGTGGTCCAAAGAAACACTTAGCTGTGCTAAAGTAGGCAAGGACACTCAAATTTATCTTTGGCGTCTTAGTTTACAAGTGATGTCCCACAGCCAGTGGTGGTCCCA
Organism: Lepidothrix coronata; assembly: GCF_001604755.1. Classification (NCBI taxonomy): domain Eukaryota; kingdom Metazoa; phylum Chordata; class Aves; order Passeriformes; family Pipridae; genus Lepidothrix; species Lepidothrix coronata. The sequence goes on along the minus strand of NW_016690332.1, from coordinate 2,503,231 downwards.
AAAGAAGATGAATGAATGGCCAGGAAGGAGATTTCTCCATTTTGGCAGTGGTAGGCACTGCTAGTTCAAGATGTACTATAAAACTCACCCTTCAGTGTTAAAGAGTGCAAAAAGGGAATTTTTCTGTCAGGGCAGGATTATCTTTTTAATGTGTTTGTAAAGTACTCGAAACAGGAAGGGTGGGGTCTTCCTCTGATAGAAATGGTAAGAAGAATAGAGCACTTCAGGAAATCTCACGCTCAGCAAGAAGAGTTTAATCTCATTAAGGGGACATGAGGATGATACACTGTATAAGCTGATTAACATTTACGCAGAGAACACTACTACTTGTACAAGATTTTGAAAAAGGATGCCTATTTATAGTGTGAGGAAACTGAAAAAAATAGCTTCTATTAAAAAAAACCAACCAAACCCAACAATTATAAGTGTAAGAAAAACCATGTTTACTGTATTGCAAAAGAGTTCTCCAGTAATTCAAAAGAGAGCTCCCTGTTTGTCTTTACACACTGAATTTTTCTTTCCATGTATTTCTCATAGATTGAGTGGTTTAATAAAGTAGAAAACAAAATGATAAACAGTCAAATGACTTCAGACATACCTAATTGAAACTTAATTTAATGCTTCTGAAAGGCTCTGAATTACTGACATTGGAAATTGAATTATTCATCTAAAGAACAGGAACTTTCTGTGCAGTACTGATGACATCTTTTCATCTGATTCTATGAACAGGCCCCCAGAAGGAAAAACAGAAAACATTCAGATGAGAAATATAGTTTTTTACTCTCTGATATAACAGCAGCTGGCACTTTTCTGTTTATTTGGGGCTGAAGGAATGGAGCTGGGTTTCATAATATCTGCTTCCTAGGATCTGAACTGAAATGACTAGCTTATTTCGTATTTGGTTCTAGAACACATCAAATCAACTGAAGTTCCTAGGGGCTCCTGTTACTCACTTATGGTGGGTTTCAGTTGGTGACTTACAATGCAAAGGACCTTGTTGCCATTACTGGCTCTCTTAGCAATTTGCAAACCATTGTTTTGCCAAATCAGCATTTGCTTCTGATATAGAAAACTATCACAGTTGGGATACCCTTGTAATTTTAGAGATGAAATCTACTATAATCTCACACAAATGTGTAATCATATAATCAAGCTAGCTTAGTTTTTAAAGGTATCTTCAAAGACTTTTTAATGGGCAGTGCTTGTTCTTAGGTAAGATGAGCACTTCAAAAAGGGGGAGTTAGGGCATGGTCAGACAAGCTCTGACAAATCCTGCATTTGGTTTCACAGTGTGAGAAATTACTGCCCCCAGCTCTCTGTTCAGCCTTTCTCCTTGAAGCTACCATCCCTACACTAAGTTTTGTAGGGAATTGCCTGAACCAATGAAAATCCATTCCCTTTTGCTGACTTAGTTATGTGTGTACTAACCTCCAGGAAAGACTTGGTGCAGCTTCAGCCAAAGCTGCCATTTCTGTTGTGAAAACAGAGAAATGTGAGGCTTATGTGCCTCACGTTGGCCTCTGTGTACAGCAGGGCATCTGGAGAAGGCCAGATCAATTAATACACAGCAAGAGCCAGGGAGACCCTTGTCAGCACCAGCAGAGGTCTTGTCTCCATTGGCTTCTGTATGTCCACCCTTTTTGCCATGAAGTTCTATGTCTATGATCTGTGTTTAATTTAATTTTTTTTCTACACAATTCTCTTGTGTAAAATAGCCTGCAGTTCCCATCCTTTGGTTATTTCTACCAAGTGGGGATCCCTGTTGCTGTCTCTCATGTCCCTTCTAACCCTGCTGGTATGTGCAATTCACCTCTGACAGTGTCCGACTTGACAGTGTTCTTAACCAAACGGCCAGAGTTGATACCACCTTTATGATAGTGCTTCAAGGTCCTCATGAAAGCATCCAAGCAAGAAGGATCCTAATCAATTGGCATGGATAATTTTCATAACATGGATAATTTGTTCATAACAAATTTGAAGCATAGCACAAGATTTAGGCTAGGTGGACAGTAAAGCAGTCTATTAGGAGTGAGAACTGACACTTAGCCTATTGAAGCACACAAACAGTTTAGATAGGTAATAAATTGTTTACCTTAATCAGAAAAAGGCTTGTAAGGCTTTGAGAATATCCTATTTTGTAGTCGATATATAAAATGTTTTCTAATGGGAGTGAAGTTTACGAGGGGAAAAATATTTCTTCTAGGAAAGGATATTTGTGAGAGGAATTTCAATTGGGGACATTTGATTAACAACAGGATCTCTAAACATCCCTTTCTGCTATGTTTTACCATGTGTGAAGGTACTTCTGAATAAAAATAACTGAAATATTAATAGAAATATATGATCAATTTGCAGAAATACATAAGTGAAACCTGAAACACGCTTCAAGCTTGTGCTTCAAGCTTGCCTGCTTTCAAATGTTCCATAGGGTCAAATTAACTACTGTGGTTTTCTGTCAATGGCTGGCATCAGGCATATTGCTCAGTAAATCCAAATATGACATTTCAAATTGTTATTTAATCCATACGGAAAGGAGTGATTGTCACATCTTGATATATTTAGTATGTGGAGATTGATAAAGGTTCACTCTACTGCTCTTACAGAAATAGAATGTTATTGAATCAAGTGAGGCTCATGCAAGGTGTACTATTGCTGCTGTAAATTATAATTACAACCCATATGGTGACAGGACCATGGTGGAATTGTCTCTCTAATCTTGGGTTGTCTTTACAAAGCTGCCTTCCTGAAAAGGTATGCATATTATGAAATATTTCTGTTTCTTGCACTTAATGTATAAGTAAAGTATGTGCTAGTGCTCTCCGTGAGGCTCTAGGATCCCTGAAGCTGTAAAATATATGTTGAATTGTAGTCTTATTAGACTGCCCAACACATGTTGAGTAATGATTTATAAAATGGCAATAATTTTTTCTTTTTTCAATGTTGAGATTTTAGTCTTTTTTTTTTTAAATTCTAAAATAAAAATCCCCCAAACCAATCCCTCCCAAAAGAAAAATTAATGATGTGACACTTTTCCCCCTTCTTTTTGTTAGAAAATATATTCTATGCTACTGCACTTCCCGTCTCAGTTTGACAGGTGCTTCTTGTCCTAGAATTACTTATATCCTGTTAACTAATTTAATTCAAGTTTTGCAAGGGATGGACATTTCACAGATATTAAGTTGCTACAAAGTTTGTAAAAATTTTTGACCAAGTAAAATAGAGAGATCCTTGTGACAGAGAACCTTTTAATTCCCTCTGTTGCAGAAAAGGTGCAATATGAGTTGAAACTTTGGTAGACTAGGCAGGACACACATGCAAGATCAATCTTGAGATCCAAAGAAAATCTCGTTTGTATTTGTTGTTCACAGAGCTACCTGTTAGTTGATCAGTCTTTGTTCTCCCTCTTTCCGCCAAATGTCTCACTTTTCTGTGGTGCCTCAAACCAAATAGTGCAATAATATGTCTGGGCAAATCTAAAGTTTTACTGCTAGGGAAAGGGGCATTCCTACTCCTTGATCCTCCCATCCCGTGCCGATGTTTCCGACCATCCTGTCATATCCCATCCATCATGCTAGGGGTTCAGCTCACCAACGCTAGAAAAAAAGTCATTTGCTTCTCTGGAGGTTTTTGGTGGGTTACTCAGTGGAATTAGTTCAGTACATGTCTTATGAGAACCAGGGTTCTCCCGAGGGAGTGGTGAACACATGTTAACCAACAGGGTAACAGCAGTGAGCTGCTAGATTGACTACATTTGATGGTAAATTTTATTTTAAATTTAAAATTTTAAATCTTAAATGTACTTCTTCCACAGATTATCCAGACATGAGGTTTTGAATTGATGTTAATTAATATTAAATCTTCAGTTAATTTGATTTAGTTTTCCTAGGAATTTCTGTTTCATCATGAGACCAATAAAAAAGGAGGCTACAGTTAAGGTGTAGAAAACAGAGGCTTCTTCTATATAAAAGAGAGAATATTGTAAATTCAGGAGGTGAAAAGTCATACCACAACCACTTACTACACACTTTGATGGAGATAGTGGTCTGGTGCTTACCAGTGTCCTACCTATTCGCATCACTTGCCTGCTGGAAATTGTTGCACCCAAAGATGGTCAGAGCAGGAAGGTGGTACAACTGCCATTTGTTGCTCAGGACCATGACTCTGGCAGGCAATTAGCTCTGGGCCTGTTCTGAGAGAGCGTTGTTACCCTGAAGATGTGTCCATTTAGATTCTGGAAAAGATCCTTCTGTGAAGGAAAAGCTGGGAATACTATTAATGGAAAGACATTTCTTAGAAATTGAAAGAAAAGAATAAATGAGAATGAAAGACTTCCCACAACTAGATGTGAAGTAATCACATCTGTGAAAGCGTAATTAAAAAGCCACAGGGTTCTAGCCAATATTTAAACTGATTGTAACAGTTGAAAATGACAATAATTCTTCTACAAGAAAACTAAATCTTTCCAGTATTGGTAAAAAATATTTCCATGTGAAACACTTCAGGCATTGACATATTAGACACTCATAGATTATGCTGTATATTTAGTTAGTGATTGGTTTTGACCTGTATAAAATAGTGATGGCAATCATTTGATGGCTTGAACAAACTGGACTTCAAGGATTGCTGAGAGTTTATTACTACTTTTAGCCTGGTTTCTTAATGGAGGTCCTCAGACCCACATGTGTGCATTTATCTGTGTCCCTCTCTTCCTCTCGATATACATCTTGAGTATGTTGATTGATTTCCACCATCAGAAGGGTGATCTCACAGAAATTAAGACCTTTCCATGAAAAAAGACAAATATAAAAAGCACTTGCTAGGTGAAAGTATAGAAAATTAGTTCAGCCACTACTACATCCCTATCCAGAATCCACATATCAGAGAGAAACAGGACTACTTCACCTTTAGGTAATTAGAGGTCACACCTTCTTAGACATCAGAAAATTCAACCATAATGCACAAATCTGTATGAAAAAAGGCTTCTGCCGTTTACATCATCATCATTATCATGGCTAGGCTTCGCGAACGAAGATTTGGGAAGGACTCTACCCACACTTGCTACAGGCGCGCTGGTGGCTAAAAAGGCCAATGTGAGATAGACAAGTCTGGTTGCAAAAGGCACAGCGGAAAGACTCCTTAGGTGGCATTGACAGGACATGGTTCTTTCTGCATTGTCTTTTCTCCTCAAGAGTGATCCTGTGTGCGTTCTCAAAACAAGCATCTGTGTTATAGATGGTGTGTCTCCAGACCTCCCGACTGGAGGCCAGAGTAGACCAATGATGATGATCAGTATGGCCAAGGCTGAGATGTTGTTTCAGGGAGTCCTTGTATCTCCTCTTCGGCGCTCCTCTCTTGCGGCAGCCGGTGGCAAGTTCACCGTAGAGCACGATCTTGGGGAGGCAGTGGTCCTTCATCCTGGAGACGTGCCCTGCCCAATGCAGTGAGCAACATGGCCTCAATACTTGTAATTGCTGCCTGTTCTAGGACAGACATATTAGTCACATAATTGGACCAGTGGATGTTTAGGATTGTACAGAGACAGCGTTGATAGAAGTGTTCTAGGAGTCACTGGTGGCAGCAGTAAATGACCCATGATTCAGATCCATATAAAAGACTAGACAGCACAATGGCTCTATAAACACTGATCTTTTTACTTCAGGTGTTTATTCCTCCAAACTCTGTTTTACAGAGTTTTCTGAAAGCACTATATGGCTTTGCTAACCTATTGTCTATCTCTCCGTCAATCTTACCATCCGAGGAGATGAGGCTACCTAGGTAATAAAACTGTTGGACTGATTTGAGCTCTGATTGGCCAATAGTGATATGGGGATGATGGGGGACTTCCTGAGGTGCTGGTTGATAGAGAACTTCTGTCTTCTTTAAGCTGACTTCCAGCCCAAAGAGCTCAGCAGCGTCTGCAAAGCAGGATGTTAAACGCTGCAGAGCTGCTTCTGTGTGAGCGATGAGGGCGGCGTCAACAGCATAAAGCAGCTCCCGCACAAAATAATTTAAGGGGGGGCCTTCAGTTGCCTTAGGTTGAATAGGCTTCCATCGGTAAGATATCGAATGTAGATACCGTCCTGATCCTTGAGGTCTGCCGTGGCCCTTTGGAGCATCATGAAAAAGATTGTGAATAGGGTTGGTGCAAGAACGCAGCCTTGTTTCACACCATTCTTTATTAGAAAGGGCTCAGAAAGTGCATCACCATATCTGACTTGGCCGTGCTGATCCTCATGGAGTGAGATGATCATTTTAAGGAACTTGGGGGGACAACCTAAACGTTTCAAAATCTGCCATAGACCTTTTCTGCTCACAGTATCAAAAGCTTTGGTGAGATCAACAAAGGTTAGAGATCTTTGTTCTGTTCCCTACACTTCTCTTGCAGTTGTCTGAGAACAAATACCATGTCTGTGGTACTCCTGTTGGTTCTGAAACCACATTGGCTTTCAGGTAGAATTCCTTCTGTTCTGGCAGGTATTAGTGTGTTCAAAAGTATTCTTGCAAGGATTTTACCAGCAATGGAGATCAGAGTAATACCATGGTAATTTGAATAGTCTGATTCAATTCCTTTCTTCTTATACAAGGTGATGACGACTGCGTCACAAAGGTCTGATGGTAGTTCACCCAGTTCCCAACAGTGCACCACAAACTCGTGAAATTTAGCATGGAGTGCTTGACTTCCATGCTTCCAGTCTTCAAGTGGAATTCCATCAACCCCAGCTGCCTTGCCAGTTTTTACCTGCTGTATGGCCTTAAGGGTTTCTCCCATAGTAGGGGCAATATCTAATTCATTCTTCACTGGTTGTTGTGCAATGTGCTGAATTGCTGACTCTTGAACTACACGGCTAGTACTGAAAAGAGTCTGAAAGTGTTCAAACCTTTGATTCAGAATGGAGATTTTATCTGTGAGAAGCATTTGCCCATCTGCACTGAGTAGAGGGCTTTGGACCTGGTATGTAGGCCCGTACACTGTTTTCAAGGCCTCATAGAATCATCTGTAATCACCCGTATCTGCACATAATTGAGTTTTTTCTGATAGATTGACCCACCACTTATTCTGGATGTCATGAAGTTTCTGTTGGAGCTTGCTGCATGCAAGACAAAAGGCTGTTTTTCTTACATGACAAGATGGCTGAGCAAGGTGTGCTTGGTGAGCAGTTGTCTTCTTCCTTAACAAGTCCTGGGTCTCTTGATTGTTTTCATCAAACCAGTCCTTGTTCTTCTTGAAGGAGAACCCTAAGGATTCTTCAGAGGACTGCAGGATGCTATTTTTAATATGTTACCAAAGTGTTTCAGGAGAGGGATCTATGGAATGATCTTCAAGCCTAGTTTGAAGATTTGCCTGGAAGCTCTCTCTCACTGTAGCTGTTTGAAGATTGTTAACTTGGAGTCTCCTCCTTGGAATACTGCTCCTTTTAGGTTTGAACTTAAGGTTGAAGTTAAGTTTACAAAGCACGAGTCGATGGTGTGTTTGGCATTCTGCACTGGGCATCACGCGGGCATGACAAACATTGTGAACATCTCTCTGTTGCACCCAGACATAAGCAATGAGGTGTCAATGCTTGGATCTAGGATGCATCCAGGTTGTCTTCAAGCTATTTTTCTGCTGAAAGATAGTGTTGGTGATGGTGAGCTGCTGCTCTGCACAAAACTCTAGCAGAAGGCATCCATTATCGTTGCAGTTTCCAACACCATGCTTGCCTAATACTCCTTTCCATGCTTCAGAGTTCTTTCCTACTCTGGCATTGAAATCACCAAGGATAATGATCTTATTATCTGTGGGAACTTTTTGGGTAAGGCAGTGCAGGTCAGTGTAAAATTTATCTTTTTTGGCAGGGTCAGCTTGAAGAGTTGGGGCATATATACTGAAGAGGACACCATGTTGCTTGTTGTGTAGTGGAAGGTGTGAGGAGATAATGCGATCAGAATGACCTGTCAGCAGATTTTCAAGTTTAGAGACAATAGAGTTTTTAATCATGAAGCCAACTCCAGAAAGATGCTTTTCAGTTCTGGGTTTACCTGACCAAAAGAGTGTGTAACCGGCACCCTGTTCTCTAAGGCTGCTTTCCTCATGGAGACAAACTTCACTGAGAGCAGCATAATCAGTTGCTATACTACCATAAAGACATAAGACCAAGTATTTTGCTTTTCATGCAGTGTCTTCTGCAGTATTTGCATATTGTAAATTGTGGGTTAACCCCAGAAGGGGGCTAAGTCAGAGCCAGTACAGTCTACTGATAACACCTTGTTTTCAATTTGGTAATGAAGATGATTGTTCCGGTCATAGTCATTTTTGTAGCTGAAGACTATGTCTAAGTGAAGCAGCATCTAAGTCAGCCACACCACAATGTGGAGGAACAAATGAATGAGTGCCCTGTAAAAACACAATTTATACAGAACAATGGAACCTTTACAGGCTCCAAAGCATGATACGAAAATTGGAGCCATACCAGCTGCCTTGGATTCCAGCACTGCACATTTTCTAAACTGCATTTTGTAATTAAGCGGCGTTATCAAGCTAGTGTTAAAGATACATTGAAGGTCAGAAGCAAACAAACTGCAGCAGCACAGAGCTCCTGAAAGCTAAATTTCCCTGCCATGGAGCAGTGTGAATTGACCTGTGTTGCTATGACCAAAATTATTATCGTATTCAAACTAGTTAATTTAACTCTATTTTGGGTATCTCTGTGCTACACCATTGTTTGCCACGTAGACACTCTTGACTGAGTCCTGGTAGACAATAATAATAGGGTAGTACAACCTATTTCAGGTATCAACTCAGTGTCTTAACCTTCCTGGATGTGCTATTCATTAGAGAGGCTGGAAGAGAAAACTAGTAAGGACTTCTGATCTCCAGCGAATCAAGAACTGTTGTGGAACTCTGTGCAAAAAGATTATTATATTCTTTTTAATTTGTAAGGATCTTCTTTTTACTAAGGTGAAATTTTCTTGCAGGAAACCTATAAAAATTTACCATTTTGTATGCATATAAAAAAATATAGCACCACTGATTTGGTTTTTTATGTTTAGAAAAAGCAGAAGCAGCAAAAAAAGGTTCTCTTTTTATTTGTTGTTCACTAGTTTTGGTTTAATACATTTAAAACTTACAAGCTGCAGACTTACCCATATACATATATTGATAAGGTCTATTATAAAGAGCACATATTGAATTTACATTGTCTCAATTATGTCTTTGCATTTCCTTCATAACTTTTCATTTATAGTAATGCATTTATCAATGAAAATGTTTTACTGTGTATATGCAAAACAATTTAAAACATTTTGTTTTGTTGAAACCAACACAAAACGTATTTAGCAGCAGTCAGGATTTACAGAACAGGACAGTATAACAAAGCCAGGCTTATATATATAAGTTCCATATTGTGGAAACATGTCTGAGTACCTAAGACTTACCTGAAACCCCAGCCCCTCCTGACATTTGACAGAGGGTTCACATCTCTTTTCTGCCCCATAAGGAAAAATGTCTAGTCTACCTGGTAACTTGCATCAGTTTAGCTCATTCTAATGAATCTTTATTGGCACAGAAGAAAGAACATCCCAGTGATTAGCATGGTAGCCACAGTCTACTTCTGTGATCTTGAGCAGGTACTCAGATGCAGAATTGTTAAGAAATGTAGTAATCAGGCAGTAGGATTTCAGAGGCACTTAAGAGCCTGTTTGCCAGAGAGCAATAGAAATTAGGCACCTGACGCTTCAAAAAATCCTGTCTAGGCCATGTCTAGACTGCAGAGCAGTTGTACTCCAGGGTTTTACTGATTTCCTTCCCATGGAAACCAATGCACAGGGTGGGGAGAGAGGGATACTCTATGAGTCAGAAGTGTGCCCTGGCAGCTAGGAGGGCCAAACATGTCTAGGGGGGCATCAGGCACAGCATCACCAGCTGGTTGTGGCAGGTAATTGTCCCGTTCTGCTCTGCACAGGAGCGGCCTCACCTTGAATATTGTGAACAGTTTTGGGCACCACAATATAAAAAAGATATTAAGCTGTTAGAGAGTGTCCAAAGGAGGGCTACAAAGATGGAGAAGGGCCTTGAGGGGAAGCCGTATGAGGAGTGATTGAGTTCACTTGGTCTGTTCAGCCTGGAGAAGAGGAGACTGAGGGGAGACCTCACTGCAGTTACAGCTTCCTCGTGAGGGGTAGAGGAGGGGCAGGCACTGATCCCTTCTCTGTGGCGACCAGTGATGGGACCTGAAGGAATGGCCTAAAGTTGTGTCAGGGGAGGTTTAGGTTGGATATTAGGGAAAGGTTCTTCACCCAGAGGGTGGTTGAGCACTGGAACAGGCTCCCTAGGGAAGTGGTCACAGCACCAAGCCTAACAGAGTTCAAGAAGAGTTTGGATAGTGCTCTAAGGCACATGGGGTAACTCTTGGGGATAGTCCTGTGCAGAGCTAAGGGTTGGACTCAATGATCCCTGTGGGTCCCTTCCAACTTAGCATATTCTATGATTCTGTGATTCAGAGATTGCACTTGGACACAGCTGACGTACTAGGAAGCACTCTTGCAAACTTTGCTGCATCTTTAAGTATCTGAACAGTTTTAAGCTTCTAAATGAAGTGTCAAATTTGCTAAAAATCAAGCTCTTTATTCCTGTGGGTCTTGTTTCCCCATCAGTAAAATAGAGATAATAATTATTTTCTCACATGGCCATTATAAAGATAAATATATCAACAACTTTGCAGAACTCAGATCCAAACAATCAGAAACCAAGAAGCACGTGACTCAGTCATGTGCAGGGGCAGTATTGCCAGCAGTGGAAGAGAGGCTGAGGTAGTGCTAGTCCTCCTACTAAAGCAGCTTTTTACAGCATGTAAACCCCCATTCACAGTGCAGTAATGTTCCTCCCTGTAATGTGAGCAACAGATACAATATTCATATTCTGGTGTCACTAACAGGTTGCCTCTGACGTCTTTTCCATCCCCAATTCCTGTATAAATTCTCAGCAACAACTGCACATAAACATTTGATCTACCATGGACTTCCATTTTTCCAAAATAGTGTCCATCTTATGCCCAGTAAGTTCTATGGCTAAGCTCCACTTTTTTACTGAACTGTGGGAGTTATTTATAGTGATAAATGAGGACGATTTTTGAGAATACAGTCTCTATAGAAACTTGTGGTGGACTAGAGCAAAGAGGTTTCTTAGAGGAAATTCCCTGCTCTTCTCTTTTTATAGATGATGCCAAAAAGAGCTTGAGCTCCCTGTTGGCAGGCAGGGCAGGACGCATTTGGGATATTTGGTATCATTAATTTTTCTTCCATGAGTCAAAATGTAAACATTTACAATTGACTGTATTTACTTACATAAAAAGTATTTTTCAAATTGTATTTCAGCTGGTTCCATGTGTTCGCACCATTTACATTCCAAAAAAACAAGGGAAATTCCAGCACACACACACAAAATTGCATAAAGATGGTGTTAAGGTTGCTGACTCTCATTCCTAAATAACGCAAAAACTAGAAGTACAGGAAATCCTGAGTTAAGGCTGTTTTACAAACTTAAGACATAATTTCCTTTTTCATACATAATACTTCCTTCAGTGCTGGTGGAATCAATTTGTGGCTGGCTGTTCTGGCATTGGGACAATGATGTGGCAGCGGAATACAGCAGACCCATTTAATTTCCACTTATATGTGTGGTATTACCATAAGGCCAAAGCTTTCAAAAGCAAGTAGTGATTTTGAGTACTTAAAGTTGAGATGTCTGAAGTACTTCCACTTTTGGAGATTGCTGCCAGAAGAAAAACTGAAAACTGGAAAATCCTACATGAAGTAGGAATCCCGACAAGAGATTAACTTTCAGGTATTGCCAGTCATGGTAAAATTGCTTACCGTATAGAGATTTTAGCAACATTCTGACCCCTAATAATTCACTTTTCTCAAGACATCTCATGAAATCCAAGTATTACAATAAATATCAGTCTTTCCCTGAAGAGAACCTCCTGCTATGAAAGATAATAGTAAATTGCATTAGCACGTTTCCTGTAACAAAAAGGGTCTGCATTATGGGTGCAATCATTAAAAACCCTTCACCTACTGAGGTGCTATCAGTTTTGGAGGGCAGGTTCCATACTTTGAGACCTGCCAGTGAATTGCAGTCGTTGCTGGGAAAGGAAGCATTAAATGTTTAGATGCTGATAGCAACATTCCACTCTATTTCAGAACAGGAAGTTAACAAGCAACTTGTAGCTGGAACAGCAAGGAGTGCCCCAGTAGTCATTCTGGATTTGGTTACTGCTTGGAACTTGCCCAGCACAGCAAGGACAGTGCTGCAACACATGTGAGAACCACCATCTTGTGTTTTTTCACACTCACTTGACAAAAAAAACCCAAACCCCAGCCTACTTTGGCACTACTCTGGCACAAAATAACCTGATTGCAGAGCTATAAAAGAGAGCTATTACTTTGGCATCTCGATGTGTTCTGAAATACATTTAGCTCTGTCTTCCAGTCTCAAATAGCACAAAATTTTCAAGGCTTTCGTTAATAATGAAGACTCATTTATAAAATGGCAAAACAAAACCTGATCAACTAGATGTCAATGAAAATTATATATACACTGAAAGCCTTCTGTACACACAGAGTAATAACTGAAGTCATTTTGATTTTATATTGCAGCTAAGATGATGCAGCAATACAGCTGAAGGGGTGGAAGAAGTCCTGTACCCCAGTCTGTAGCCATGTACTCACTCTACTCTACTTCCTACATATCATACCTGACAAAAAACGTAGCTGCAAGGTGAGTCCATTCAACTGGCTGATCCAGTGGAAAACTAACTCCAAAACAAAAAGAATATTTCCTCACTGGGTCAGTCAGCCACATCAGGTCCCACTGAGGCTGCATGACTTACATCTAGTAACAATGGCTGGGGGAGAAAAGTGCAAAGCAAGACCATGTTTCCCAGGAGCTGCCATCAATAGAGTCCTTCATCTATAGCATAAAAACTCACCCCCAAAATAACTGGAGAGAATGGTGGAGTTTGGTGTAAGGGCAGCTGGCAACCTCCTCTCTACGCACAAATGAAAGCAGTGGAGCACAAGGCAAACAGAATACAGTACCAGCACACGCTTACCTGTCATACTGAAAGCAGGCTGTGGCAGACTGCTGAGAAGAGCTAGTCTCAGGCTGGGAGGCCTTAATTAAGTCAGCAGCAGGATGCAGCTACAACAAGGCCTAAAGACCTGAGGGATTTAAAAATAGGCATTGTCACTTCACATTGTCACAAGAAGCGTATTTCAAATTAGGATGGAATTTAGAAAAGCAGTGTCAGGAGCCATCTTGTCCCATCCTGTTTGTGAGTTGACCAACTACATTTCACAGAAGTGTTGAAATGCCTGTCTTGTGTAGTTCCATTTATCACAGACATTTTTACTCACATGTGGAAAAGACATCTGTAGTGATGCCCTCCTTTGAAAAAAAAATGAGGAAGCCATTTCACCTATGTCATCACAGGTTAGTTACTTGTCCTAGACAGCCATTATAGGCCACATCAAAAAATAGACATCTCAAGTGTCATTCTTTTCTCTTACTTTGCACATCTACATTACATGAAGTGTATTGTGCTCTACAAGATGCTTACTTCTTTCCCTTGACAGCAGAAGGAACTTAGGGTGATTAGCTCAGGTGCAGGTGTTTGTTTCTGACAGCAAAAGTTAAGAGATTCATCTCATCTGAGGAGCTGTCACCTTCTGTCCAGCTGTAGATGATGACATATCATCTATCATCCAATATTCAGGATGACATGATTCAGGTACTATCATCCAAATATTCAGGAGCAAATGTAGTGAGACCCAATTATTTGGTTATGCTACTTCTGTCACCCCATTCCCTTAGAGGCTTTACCTGGTTAACCTCATATCAATCTCAATGTGTCAAGACAGCCACAGAAAATTCGTATCTGCCTTAACTCAGTACTGTAAAGAAAGAGAAAGACTACATTTTCTGGATTTCAGTAACAAAATTTTGGTAATTAAGGATCAGAGCAATTAATTTCAGTAACCTTTCTGCAGCTGCTTTGTTCAATTTAGCTCTAAAAGTTTGAAGAAGCTGAATGTCTATTGGTTTCCTAGGCATCTTTGTGAATCTCATCATCAGGGAAATGTTACCCTAATATTTACATGTAATAGCCTCTCATTTAATTTAAATCTGCACATTCCTCTAATAGCTTCCTTTATAGCAATAAACAGTCTTTTCCCTCTCTTTTTACTTAGATACCCCAAAGATTTTATGCCATTAGTATACAGTGCTTGGTACTCAGTGATTCAGGAGTATCTGTGTGGATCTCTTAACTTTTCCTTGCAAGACAAGTCAACATTCCACAAAAATATTACTTTGAAAAAGCTCCCCTAAAAGAAATTAGCTTAAATTAATCCAGTTTGAAGAAAAATTTCTTTTTAATTTGCAATCATAGACTCTTTGACCTATGTGAAATTTTAATACTCCTGTAGCTTTTATAGTCTGTTGGGATTTAGAATCCTTTCTTTGTACCAGCCAAAGCAGAAAAGCTCAGGTGCTGCTTCAGGTTTGCCCTGTACTGAGCCTTCAACACAGTTCTTCCATTTTCAAATATATACAATATACACTGTAACTGTCTTTATATTTTTTTAAAGCAGTATGAAAAAATACAGAATTTAAACCCACTTGATAAGTCAATGGAAAAAAAAAGGCTCAAATACACAAGAGACTTGCTGCATCTCAACAAGCAGAAGGTGTGCATCAGTTGAGCACTCGGTATCCAGAGTCTTAGACCATAATAAATGAAATGGAAAAGGCACTAGCAAGGGCATGGGGCTCTGAGTCCAAAGTCCTGACAACCTGCAGTATGTTTGGCAATATTTTTAAAGTCTCTGCTTCTGGTTCAAATCCAGAATATAGTTTGGATAACATGAACATGTAAGTGAAGTGAATTGCCTTTACAGTTACAGAAAAGGAATTCAATATATTGCAAAAAACCTCCAAAGCTCAAAAGGAAGAGAAATCACCACTTTTCCCGCAATCCTCTTTCAATCTCACAACTTTTGAATCACTTTTTTGATTTTGTGAGATCTGGTTCAGGATCTCTGAATGACTAGAGTTATCCATATGTCAATAATTGAAGCTATTTCATAATAATTAAAATAATGTCCTTTTAAATGAAAACAGTGCTTTCAAAGTAGTCTCATTGTCCCCTCCTACAACAACTTGGGTATGCAACTTGACACTGCAATGACAGCAAAGCCACGAGCTTTTCTCTGGTGACTACGAAAAGGATTTTTGCTCCAAATTTTAATGGACATTAAAATAGACAGGCCTGGATGCACACATGCCTAGCAAGGTTATCCAACATTTCCCATTATGAGACTCTGTTTTCAGTTATTTGTAACCTTGCCAAAGTTTAATTATTTGCACTGAAATTTTCCACACTGAGCATCTGCCTCAGGCTGAATTTGTTTGTTTTTTTTTTTTTTTTGAAACAAATAACCCAGACATTTCTGAGATCAAGAATAAGGGAAGATATATCTTTTTTTTTCTTTCTTTTTTTTTTTTTAATGCAACAGAATTCTGATTAATTTTTTTAGGGCTACTACCACTTGTAGAATGGGTTTAAAATTGGGTGGAGGCTTGCCTTTATTTCAAGAATGTGCCTATCTCCATCTCTAAGTAGAATTCGTTAGATTTGGCTAAGTTCTAGTCCTTCAGGGAAAAAAGAAAAAAAAAGCACTTCACACATGCTCAGTACAGAAGTTTCAGGTGTCAGCAGTTACATTTCTCAAAGATTCTGTAATTATAGAACCTGTTCCAGACTGAGGCTGAGCAGGATTTTCCTTGCAACTACAGCTCTACGTCATACTGGGCTACAGTCCAAATCAGAGCGCAGAAGCTCTATTTCTTCCACCTACTCCAAACAGGAAGTGAGAAGGAGGAAGCTGCACTATTTAAAAGCAGAGCTTGCAAAAAGCTGATCTGCCTGGAGGTGAGGAGCAGACAGGAACCAGGATACAAAAAGACAGAGATGGAGTGAAAGAAGAGGGAACCAAGACATTTATGGTGATAGAGATGGCACATGGAAAAGGAGCTGAAGAGATCAGAGCCAGCAAGAATGAAAAAGTCAAGAAGTGGAGAAAAAAGTTGCTAAAATGGCAACTGTGAGAATGATAGAAGGATCCACTCACTCTGGGTGAGGGTTTGGTGCTGGACATCAGTCTACAGAGAAATCTATGGTGGAGAAATAAAAGGGGTCAGGAGAGACAGAACAGATTAAAAGCTAGAAAGGAAAGGAACTAGTGGAAGGAACTGAAATGCGCTGAGAAATGGAAATGGAGTTGGAATGAGGACTGAGGTTAAAAAGAAAATAAGACTGAGGCAGCGACTGGTAAAGCCAGAAGTGGTTATGCTTTGCAGGAATAAATTCAAGCACCTATGTCCTCTGGATGAGCATTCAATCTGGATCTTGTAGTGGAGCTCAAGAGCCTTGACTTCAACAATTCAGTCATTGTTCAAAAATAGTCTATAAACTGTCCATTAAAATGTTTTATAATTTTTTTGGTCCTCAGATAGGACAGAAAATATTATTCCTAGTTATTCTGTTAGTTTAAATGTCAGTAGACTATGCAGGGCATCTGCATTTTCCTAATCCATTGATAAAATCTGCACATTCAGGCATGACAGATGGAACATGAGGGAGATTTTTTTTTTCTAGTTTGGAACAAAAAAGAGAAACATCAACACATAGATAAGGAAGATAGAACATTTTAAAGATTTTAAATCAAATGCTCAGAAGTCAGAAAAACTAAAGCTGTAGAATCATGGAGACTGTATTTTGACTCCTTTGTGTTTAGGTAGACACATTTCTCAATTACATGTTTAATTTATTTTACCTGGCACTGTACATCTTCTCTCTCAAAATCCCTATGTAGTTCTTAGCAAGTCATCTACATGAAAAGCTTTTGATATGTGGTGCTTTTTTTACTAGGTGCCTCATTCACCTGGGTTACTATGATCTGGCTTACAGAAGTGCTGCACACTTGAGACATCAACAAAAATTACAATTTGAATAAATAGATTGCTCAAGATCACACACCTTGAAGTGAACACCCTAAACTACAGGATAGTTTTAACTTCATCTCTGCAAAAAGCAGGAGTAACAATATAATTTTTACTAATAAAGGTGTATCATAAAAATATACATACTCATACTTGTGGGGATCTCAGAGATTATAGTTATACACTTTTATCCACCTGAGAAGATCAAGTGGACATTAACCCTTCTTTTGTTAGATAAGATTTTAATACTGTGAAATAAAAAAGGCAGAGGAACTCAAACTAAACAAGGACAAGAAACCAAAAAATCAGATATATTTTAAAAACTTCTAGTCACCCCTGAGTGCTGACTGAGGCTTAGATCTTGAAGAAAAAACCCTATGAGGATGTATAACTAAAGGCAGATGAGTCCAGTTTGCATACAACCTGACTTCTGGCATTTCCTACCTTTTGATTTCTTGACTTTGCAGCTTTAATGACATTCTTAAAGCCTATAATTTAATAAGATTTACACAAACATACATATCCTTAGGAATCCTGCATATTATAATTGCCAGTATCACCAAAACCCCAAGATGGCATTATAGTTTTGTTTTACAAAGATGTTTGAAAACAAACATACTTTTGTTTTTAATGCTATATGCAGTTAGAATGCTTCAAACCCTTTTTCTCTTCCCTTCTTTCTGTTTCCACCTCTCTCTTCATTCTTTACAAATGCCTTCTTTCTTATAAAACTGCAGGACTAGATCTGGCTCAAACAGCTGCAGAAACAGCTTGGCTTCAGACATTTACCACAGCAGATTTGCTTAATCAAACAACCATCAGAGCAGCTTTGTTCCAAGCAGTTGCCAAAAGCCTGTCATGCTACAACTTCAAAAAGCTGCTCCAGCAGTTTTCTGCACACCAGAGATGCTCATCATGCGTGGAGGTGACATCATACATTTCTAAGTAGGAAATCCAGTGATATTAATGTTCAGTATATTTCCTGGTACACTTTTATCCACCTAATTAACATATTTGTAGTAATGAATGTCATACTTAATCTAGCCACTTTATCTAGTTCGTATCTTTTACTAAGAAGGTGTTACTTTGTCCCAGATGCTTTCCACAGTTGGCCTCTGTCCAAACATGAATTATTTCATAGTTTGAAGAAAACTCTTTCAACAACTTTCCATAGGCAATTGAAACCACAAAACCATCAGAATGAAAGACTAGGAAGCATGCTGTTTGGTCATCAAGTTCCAGCCATCAACAATGACTACCACATTTTTGCGGTTTCAATAGATTTTTTTTTTGTTTCACCTGTATTAAACAAATAGTGAGAACAACTCTACGATCTCCTGAGGCAAATCTACTGCAGAGTGTCAGCACCCCTACCTTCAGCAAGTTTTTCCCAACAGCTGAGCCAATACTTTCTTCCTGCAATTCAAGTCCACTACTTCTTGTCACACAAGAAGTCTTGTCTTCATGGACTGGTAGAACATCAAACACTTCTGTCTAAAACACTTCTCTCTAAAAGTCTTCTCTCCTTTAGGGTACATGACAACAGTTTGTTCAGTCTAGACTCATTGAATGTGGTTTTCTTTGCCTTGCAATTATTGTCACTGCTGTTCTCTGCATTGCCTTGACTAATCCACTCCTTTCTTGAAGGGCAATGCCCAGAGCTGGACACTGTGGTCCATCTGAGACCTTGCCAGCTATGAGAAGAGTGGAAGGATATCTCTCTGTGGTTTGTAGGCTGTGCTCTTTTTAAGAAGACTCTGCACATAATTAGAGCCAGAGAGGATAAGTACTGTGTTGTAAATGTCACAGTCACTTAGATTGCACTCAGCAATACTCAGTAAGCATGCAAAAATATATTATTAGGTCAGCTAATATTAAATTGTGAACATAGAAAAACTTCTGGTAAATATAAATATTTGTAGCTTTCAAAAAATGTACACACCAGTTACTCACAGTGGCACAACTATCTGAGAAACTAAGCACTGATTTGTTCTTTTGAACCAATATATTTTGGAAGTTTGGAAATAATGGCTACATCAATAGCAGTTAAATGTTGAGGTTTAATTCAAAAAGACCTGTGTTAGATTTGTTAAAACTTTCATGATTTCTCATTTTTCTGTCACATTTTTTGCAAAGTATATACAATAGATGACTTATTTTTCATGGCAGGTGTCATGTTTGGGCATATCTGTTGTTCTGGGCAATTTCTGTCATGCTTCTCTCTTCTAGACAGTCTTTATTACGTATGCTTAGCTGTTTGTACTCATCTTTTGAGGATAGGATAAGATACAGTTTAGTTATTATATCCACCAGGAGATGCAATTTTTTATTTGTAAGACTGGTAAAGTTTCCCTTGAAAGTTATGGAGCTTTTTCTAGTGGTCATTCAACTAGAGCAAGTCATCAAAGCTGTTTTGGTAGCACCACTTTTTGAGTGTAAAATACCATCCAGAAATGGATAGCACTTCTGTTTATTCCAAACTTTCTGCTTGCTCTTTCCTTATTATTGCTCCTTCCTTTCATTATTTAGAATACGCTCTTGGCAGAAAATTCTCTTCAAGTCTCTATTTTTCACTTAATGTACGGATGATCACATTTCTGTGTGTTTTGTATTTCACTTGGGAACTAACCACTTTGGAATGAGGGATCATAGCATCACAGGACCATAGAATCATCAAGGTTGGAAGAGAACCACAAGATCATCAAGTCCAGCCATCAACTCAGCACTACTACTGTAATACCTAAACCACTAAACCATATCAATGAGTTATAAACAAAGCTTTAGATCAATGGATGAATCAATCTTTCTATGGGATTAAATCTGCAGGAATCAATGTCAGTGTGTGTGTGTCTGATAATCTTTATATCAGTAGTGGTGAGTAATTTGAATAGAAATAAATCAAATGGAATTTAACTGAGAATAATTATGGAAATTGGATTGTATGGTGACAGACTAGGATTTGCAACTTGATAAAGCATATTTAAGTACAGCTACTACAGAACAGTTAGGTGGCTAGGGCTCTGCCCTGTCTGCAGTCCATGGTTCATGGGTTCTAGCCCATGTTGTCAGCCAAAGTCAGTGTTTTGATCTTCTGCAGTTTTTCCACGCCAGCTGATTCCCAGAAGATATATTCCTTGCCAAAATATCACATCTGTGGAGTTCAGTTGCGAAAGAACTGTGTCAAGCTGACATCTGAGAATACTGAAAAATGGTAGGTATCCTGCAGGTAAAATGCCTTCTTTTGACAAGCTGCCTTTTACCTGCTTTATGGCCCCTGAGAATCTGAAGATTAGTGTTTATGCTCATGTAAAGACATTTTTATTTTTCCTCAGAAAAACTCAAGTCTAGTGTCTTTTCCCTCATCATGATTCTCTCCTTTAAGGAGATAGTGTCTGATTTCAAATTCCCAACAATGTGTCTCTCCCAAAGGAACAGGTAATCCCAAAATCTGTCTCTTTTATGAGTCCACTCGTGTTGGCTCCAGCCCTCTGAGCCAGCCACTACCTGTTGTGGTTGCGAAGGACCAGCAACAGAGTTTCTGACTGACATGCTAATGGTACAGCAGACCCATACTAACAGAGCAATTCAGGATATCTGTGAGTTGGATGCAGGTCTCAAAGAACAATCAGCTGGGGACTACAGGAGACTAACAAGCACTGGAGAGAGGAGTGGGTCGGCCTGAGCTGCTTTACCAGGAAGCACCTCTCTTGGCAAAATGACTGTCTTATGGAGAAAATCCTGTGGATTTTCGGGCACTAAGGGACAGAAGTAAGAAAATTAACCTAAGTAAATGGCCCAAAGGTTTTGTTTCCTCTCATTTTTACTTTTATAATTTAACACTGACTATTCTAAATGCACATGGCCCTTATATATCTTCTATTGTTTTTTTTTAAGCAGTGTGGATATTATGAGCTAGACCCCTGTGGAACAGAGGCAGCTATGCATTGTATGTTTTAGAATCTGACTTTCAGGTGTCATATACCAGCCCTGAGTTAGATGCCTACAATGCTGAAAGACCTAGAGCACTCTGAGAAGAAAACCAACAGAGTAAGGGTATGGAGACCAATCTCTCTGAAGGATTTAAGAGCTTAATCTCAGGCTATAGCAAGAAGCTTCTTTCTCTTGGTGGTTACTAACCACCTTTAATGCACAGTTGGGCTCACAGTTTTCGAAATGGGACTTAGCCAGGAGCTCAGTTTTATTGAATATCTGCGATTATTTTGAGGACAGATAAAGAGCCATAATTCCTCTTGTTGAAGCTGTTTTACTTCACTGAAAATAATTAAATATTCATTAGGCAAAAGAGAGCAATATTGTATTGTCTAGCATTTGAGGCACTCAGCTACAAGAGAAAAGGCCTTAGTGCCTGCACCGATGAAATTTTAAGTATCCCATATTAAGTAATCATGAGAGTGGGGACTGGGATTTAGTCCTCTCTTTACTTAGGTGAGAGAGCTAACCACTAAGCTACACTATCACAATAGTTTTTATATTCCTTTGGTTTCTTCCCTGCACTTTCTTTTTTCTAGTAAATATTTTGCTAAGCTGTGCACATTGGAAAAGTATAGAAAGAATGGATGTTGAGTGCCTTTGCTCTGGAAAGCAGACTATGCCGCAAGCTAAAATGATCTTGGAAGGTGGGAAATGCCTATTCAAAAGAGAGGCATGAACAAAGGCCATAGTGTCTTCTATGTCTCAGCTGAACTCTTTAGCTGATAAGTAAAAAGACAGGAAGAGTGATGAGAGATCCCCAGTCATGTTTCCTATATGGCCCAATCCAATATGTCTGTACTCAGAGAGTTTTCTGGACTGGATTTTTGATGCAAGCTGAGGGATGGATTATATTCCTTGAGAAACACAATGCTCAGATATCAACTCTCCCAATTCCATTAATTTAACCAGGTAGTAAATATCATCTATGAGAACCTGGGGGCTTAGTGATTTTATATGCCTTCAGGGAAAGAAGCATCCAAGTGAGGACTTTGAATGCCTATATTTGGGATTCAAATATTTAAATATTCCTGGGGATCCACTATATAAACAACATTTCTCCATAAATGTCCAGAAGGTACACATGAGAATTTGCTTTGCTTGACTTCAATATAATTTATCTTTTAAAGCTACCCATTTTTTGTCAGATTGTTTCTGGGAGCCAAAGACTGAATAGCTGTTTTTTATTCAGTGACTAGGTAAAAAAGTAGCTTGAGGAAAATGATACATTGTCCTGCTTAGTACTTGGAATGTTGATTTAGTAACAGTCATGCAATTTAACTTATTATTATTTTGACATTCCTTGCTAAGCTTTAGTAACATGTATATCAGCTTCTCTAATGGTCTCTCTGCCTAAAAATGTTGGGTTGCTGTGATACTGTATTTTATAAAAGAAGAGGCATTTTTTATTTGAACAGGATGATTATAGAAGGTTGGAAGCACTGTAGAAAATCAGTGTACTTCTTTCATCAGTGCTATTTTCATTGGGCTTTGAAAAAATGGATACTTTATTTTAACAATGAGGTAGCACACATCTAGTGAGTCTGTATCCTGATTCTGTTTTGATTAGAAATAGATTTGGACAGTGCATAGGACTATCATTCATCTGTCCTTGGGTTTGCACCAATCAGCTCAGTTCTTGTACAAAGAACCCATCATCTAAGTGAGAAAATAGGGCATCAGGCAAATTCACAGATAAATAAGCTGAAATAACTGGTTTTATGTGAGTATAAGGATCTGCCTACATGGTTAAGTGGAACCAAAATAACAAAATGGCTCATATATTATATTACAGTTATGGAAGTTCAGGCCTTCATGAGTGCTGTAATTTTAGAACAACAGTGCTCAATTGTGAAACAACATAGATTTTAGATTTCAGAAGTACATTTTTTAGAAATAGGGCAGCATTTTTCTAAATAAAAGCACTCACAGACAGTCAAAGTCCTGCATTTAAACAAAGCCAAATTAATTTCCTGTATATTTGGCATTAGCTGTTTATGGGATGTTTAACAGACACATGGAGTACAGTAATAAAAAAAGGCTGCTCCTGAAAGCTTTCTGCCAGTCTTCTGCCTTTGGAGCATCAGTGCCTATATTCTAAGGTCCAAAGTGCTCCTTTAACAGGAATGTTGGCAAAGTGAAACGGACCTAGGAAGAAAGTTCAGATAACAATGAAATATCATCAATGGCAAAGTGGAAAAATGCAAGCAGATCTTTAAAAGCAGAATATGATTTGTTGATGGCTAAGTGGAAAAAGACGAACTATTTGAGCTATTTTTCATTTTGTTACAAAACAGAAGCTTTACAAATATCTGTATTTTAAAAACTCTTTATGTCTGCTTGCTGAAATCTTGAGATTTCAAATAAATCTCTTTTGGTTTTGAAAAAATTCTCGGATGGCTGAGATGGACAGGTGTGGATAGGAAGACTTTGGCCATTAATCATAGGGTTCAATTTTTCACCAGAGCATCTTTTCATACAAATATTTGAGCTGAATAAGCGTGTGAAGTGAAAGGAATTTGAAGCTGACTAAAACTATTTCCTCTTTCAGTTAAGTACATTTTTCTTGCCGGGTTGCTTGTACTAAAAATGAATCACCATTATTTTAGGGCAATCGAGATCAGACTTTCTCCTTTAAATATACAAAAAGATAAGGGTCTCAAATATTCTTCTGTAAAATGTCTCTTTTTTGGGAGGAAGGAAACCCTCCTTCTGTATGTGCCACAGAGCAGCAACAGAGAGACACAACCCAGCTTCACCAATCTCAGCAAACACAGTCATGCCTAAGCTTGCACCTGCAGCCATATCAAGTTACACTTCCAAATTCCCAGGAAAATACATGCCTAACTTTTAGAATGTGCATATTTTTCACTGTCTGCTGAAGAGCTTACATATATGTTAATGAACTTTGCACAGGAATGATTTCCTGAAATGGGACCAAAGTCTGTCACCAGGTGTTACAAGTTCCACAGATTCCAACTTCCCACAATCTTAAAAATGAAAATGCTGCCTGTGCCAATCCCCAGGCAGCACCTTCTCTAGTGACCCTATAGCTGAGAAAAGTGAGGAGACTCTACAGCTGGAGGAACTACATTCTGGATGGGGGAAAGAGGCTGAATGCTTCAGATAATTCAAGGTATGACAGGATTTGTTATAGAAATGGTGTGTATGATTAACCCAATACTATTTGTCAAATTCCAGCATAGTCAATGATAACCATTACCACATAGGACTAAACCAGTGATTTGTAACCTGTCCTTGGGCTTAGATGCGTTTGTGTCATCTTCTATGAGAAGTGAAGACAGTCTTAGAGCAATGAATGTTTTTAATGATTCAGGCACTTTTGTGTTAGGAACATCTTCAAGAAAATCGTGGTTTTCTTCCTGTTTGCACAGCATAACTTAGAGCTGAGTCTGTTTGGTGACTGATAAAGGTTATCACAACTATCAGCTGCAGAGAGGGATTTGGGACATCCTTTCTGCTCAATTTAACAGCTCAAGAGAATCATGATGTTCCTGGGCTGCACTGCCAGCCATAGAAAGAACCATGGACACCAGGTTCACTACTTTATAAGGAACTACATATCTGCTGGAGGTCTTACTTGCTGAAAAGTTAGATGACCAAATGATGTTTTGTGTAATGAATAAATAAAGACTGTCTGCAGTAATCTCTAGTCTTTGACTAGAGACTGTAGGCATGGAGAGGAGGAGGCCCTTGGTACTACTCTCCCTTTCCTAATGAATGGTGCAAGAACACTGTAGAGGCACCTGCACAGGCTGTGCAAGCAAAGGTACAACTTGCTGAGGTATGAGAGAGCTTCGTTACTAAGTTAGGACTTCACTTGACAAAATATTTTATTGCAGACAAAATCCCTGCACAGACACTGGCATATAAGGGAGCACGTGGAAATAACGCTGCACTGAACTTATATAGTTGCTTCCATATCAAGCATATTCTTTTTGAATTGTGTTTCTTTTCACCTATGATTATTTACCTTGGTGCATTTTAAAACTATACATAAAAAGCTTTAAACACAACACCAACATACATTAGTAAGCTAAATATTGTTTTAAGGTAACTTTTTATAAGGTATTGGTACTTGCTACCTTAAAATTTTTTCTTTTAGTAGATATTGAGGTAAATCTTTATACTACCATGTTGATTTCAATTTTGGAAAGCTGAAAGTTGTGGTTCACAGTAATGTTTTGGCCCTTTCAATTAGACTTTCAGATATAACTAGGCCTAGGGGTCAACTCAGGAAAAGCTATGTTTTAAAGCCCTTCTCACCCCAGTATTAAAATACTTTGTGATAATTCGGATTTTTAAAAACCAAAATAAACCCAGCAGAATAGACTTAAATGGAACTTAGGGAACTAAGTAGCATTAAGTGTTGTCGGCTGAGAGACTCAAGTATAAAAGTGATTTGAGACTGCAGGCCCTAAGCCAGTGGAAGCTGAAAAGCTTTGCAGATGTGATGTGGTCATTCTCTGTTGACGTTGGTGGTCATGCTGTTATCACAGCACTGCTCTCACAGCTGTCATTGGAGTGATGTTGGCAGAGCCTCTGCTGGGAGACATCTGCCTTGCTCTTCTAAGTGGAGTTGAAATGCTATGATGACAGCTGCACAGAAAGTGAAGAAAAAGGGAAGACAATAGAAACCCGAAAGAAATACTGAATATATAAATGGAAGCAACTATGCTAACTACTGTAAATATTCAGACCAGAATTTCACAGAACTAAGAAAATGCAGCTAAGAGATGTCATTTTTATTTCAGTAGCAGTGCTGTAAACCTGGGATCAGGTTAAGTGGCTCTATATTTACACCAATACAATCAGGATCTGCCTTGGATCCCTAAAGCAAATTCACCTTCCTTGTCTATTTATGCTGCTGTTGCTCTTCACAGCAGCAGGTTATGGTCACACAACATACACATGACATTTTATGGCAATGCTACAGAAGAAGCCGACCACTGAATGTAATAGCTTGCAGTAAACTATGAATGTTGAGAGAAGAGAACTTGCTTTCAGTGTACTTTGATCTATTGGTTTTCATTGGAAGGATAGCAGTGATACATCAATTTTTACCCCTAAGAAACATCCACTGTTCTGGCAGTTAAAAAAAACTATTACAACATACAGAAAATGATATTTTTGCTGAGAGCACCAGGTCCATTTTTTTCCCATTGTTCTATCTGTTAAGCCTTACCCCTACTTACATCTAACTTAATACCAGTCAAAAGGCTGTTGTAACTGGTATGTATTTGTTATAAAGGCTTGGAACATAACAAATACTTTAACAGCACATATGTAAGATAGATAAGCTCAGAGAAACACCAAATATTCTGCTATATTGCCAACATCATGAACGGGCCGAGGCACTGTTCAATTATGACAACTGAACACCTCACATGCTAAATCGAACAGCCACCCTTCACATGCACACTTTTCAGGCGCAAGAGGTTAAACTGTAGCTCAAAGCATGGCTCTCTGCAGTAAGTGAATTGAGGCCTAATGCAAAAAAATTCCCACCTCCCTCCATTGCCTTTACAGCTCTGGTATTAAAGAATTCGTACATAAGGGCAACCTTGCCTCTGTGCTTGCTACAGACTGGACGGTGCTGGAAAAGTGGACTTTTGAGGGACACGCAACTTGAATTTGTATGACTTAGAACAGATGGAGAATAAGAACAGCCTGCTGTGCATGCTACATTACCTTACCTAAGTGTACGTGGCAACATGCCAAATGTGTGGGTGTCCTGGCCCTCAAATATATGAGGAGAATGATTGTTACCTTTACAGGCATAATATATTGCTGTATTTTCATGTAAGGAAAGCGTTTGGTTTCCTTCCTTTTTTTGGGCTGGGGCTTGGAAATATACATAATGGGATATGTGCATTGATATACAGCAGTCTCACTCCTCCACAAAATACTATTTTCTCTACAGCCAAAGTAACTGTGGCTGAATACTTGCACAAAACAAAACCATTTCAACACGAAGTGAACATATGTAAAAGCATGTAAAAACAGAGAGGAGACATTGAGAGAGGTTGCAGAGACTTCTTTCTGTGTTAAAAAAGTATTTAGAGTTTCCTGCAATTGACTAATAATTAATAAATAAAATAGTAGAGGAAAATAATAAAACTGTCTATAATCATATTCACATTACCAAATTATTCAACAGACAGTTCTTATGGTTATTCCATTTTGTAGGCAAACATCTGTTAATGGTTCTTTTTTCTCTTTCTGAGTATCCACATCTTCCTACTGAGATGTGGCTTGGATTATTTCCAAAATCTCTTTTATAGTTTCTGTTCCCAAAACACAGTGGTTTTGTTGGGGTGTTTTTCCTCTGTTTCTTGAGGATGCAGAGGGCCATGGTTGTGTTTTCTAGCCCAGTTTCTCCCCTCACATCCAGGAGTCCACTCTGAAGAGCTGAGATAACCAAATTCAGGCAATAGAAGAACAGGATCCTGTTCCCTAGATATGAAAGTTCTTGCTGTTCTCTGGTTGCTCTTGACAGAGAGCCCTAATTGTCTTGCATCAAGAAATGTAACAATGAAGATGCTGTTATTTTCTCAGGATAATGTAGCTTGCTTTGGTGCCTTAAATGGGGATTATTACAATTCTTATTTGTGAACAGTTTCCCACAATAACTCCTTCACATTGACCAATAGACTCCCAGAGCCTCTGGACTTCAGGTTGTGCCATGGACCAGGTCGTGTTCACCTTCAGTTTGTTTATCACCATGGAAGAGCAACAAGAAGAAAAGCAAAAGTCCTCAGCAAAGGTGAGAAGTCTCGAGAGTACTAACTGAGAAATGGAAAATTGAATAAGAAACACTATACTATAGCAATGACTAAACATCAGAGAATAATTCAAGGGCCTCGAACACCATGACAGCAGTGTTACTGGACTGCTCAGGTGCAGGTCAGTCTCATACAGAAAAGAAGAAACAAATGAGTTAACTTGAGAGCAAAATGCTTGTGAGCAATGAGACCTTTTCTGTTTGAAAGGAAAATTCCATGCCTTCCCTTCTGGTTGGCCTGCCGTAGTGGATATGCTTTTGGAGTACAGCATGTACAGTGCATAAGCAACTATTGGCATTTATGGTTGGCTTCCAAATCAGCAGTGCTTAAAAATATGAAGTGCAAACTTGGCTCTCTCTTCTATCCTGGGTTTTATTATTGTTGGGGTTTTTTTGTTGTTGCTCTGAAATAGTATTTGCTCACTTTAAAAAAAAAAATTAAAATCTGATTTTAACTGAGTGGATGTATTTCTGCTTTGTTCAGTCAAAATGCTCTTCTTTTCCTTCTGATGTCAGTGACAGACAGTTGGCAATTTCCTGTAAAGAAGCAGCACTGTAGCTGACTGTGTCTTCTCCTGAAGACATTAAATATCATCTCAGACCATCCCTGAAGCAATAGCAGAAGAAACATCCACTACCACAAATACAGCAAATATTCTGCCCAGGTACTGGAAGCTCTGTGTGAAACATGCTCTAGAAAATATAATTAAACTGAGTGACAAGCAAGAATCAGCCTGAGAACTTCGTGATTATCATGAGAAATTGTCTCTCCTAATTAGCAAAATATTTCATTATCCACAATCTCTTCCCAAAACAGAGTAACTTGTTGGAATGAAAAGATGTGGCTGTAGATATTGTTTACATGATTTCAGTATCTACATGTGCTGGTGGCAGAATAAGACGCCCAAGATGTCTAGCAGTAAAAACTTTCAACGAGAATGAAGATGATAGCTAGTCAGAGCCAAGCAGCAGGTCAGTATGTCCTTGGACATGGATAATGTTAACAACGTGGAAATGTTCAAGAATGGTCAGAACAGCTGTGCAACTGTGAGGAAATTTCTCTCAGAAAATACAGAGACAGGATGACAGCAGGGAAGCTCAAGCGAAGGACTTTTTTGCGTTCAAAGCTATCCTCTCTGTTGTAGCTATAGTCTCCTGTGCTAACAGATTCGCACATACCATGGCTGCAGTTTGGGTAAGTTATATGTACCAAACAAGGAGGGTGGAACAAGGTTTTTCAACCTTTATGCCCATGTATAATTATAAATATCTGTCTATACAGCAACATTTTGGATTGTTTTAGTTATTCAGTATTCATAAAGAAGTATAGGAGAACTGAAATATGTATAAAAACCCTAATCAATACATCAGAAGAAAATGAGCATGTCAAACTCACTTTATGAGTACATAAAACCCCCTACAGTCTCCTATTAGCAACAAAGACAGAAAGTCCATAGCCTCAGTTATTTCTTCAGACCTACCTTCATTTAACTTCTAGGCACTCAACCAATGATTCTATCCCTCAGTCATTCTTGCAGAGATGATCACTTCCTAGAAAAAATGGTCACACATCATACCTTTCCTAGTATCTTATCCTATGTTATTGAGAAGGGTGGACAAACACCTATTTCATACCAGCCTGTCCTTCACTTTGGTGAGACCAATGTAGACTCACCAATGAAAGCCCTCTTGCTGTGTTTGGTTTGGGTAAACGAATTACAATAGGAAATGTGTTAACTAACACAATGTTAAATACAGTTTTACTCATACTGCAGGAAAGAACAGTACTGTTTAAAACAGTCTGCTGGTCAGAATTAGCCTGTGAACTGGCTGAAGAGAAACATGAATAAAAGTACTGTTGCCCTTTCTGTTCCTACTCAAAACTTAACTCTAGCATGGCTGAAAACACATATGTTCTTTTTCAGAGTGGGGAAAATGCCTCATGTCTAAAATGTGCAGACAACAGTCTCTTGTCTGTTCTATACTTGTTAGTTGCTTGACTCTAATAAGATTGTTATTAAAACAACTTAGTTCAATGTCTTTCATGTTGTATTGACTTCATGTCAAATAATGTTTATATAAATAATCTTTGAGGCATGGGAAACTTGCAGGATGTTTTCACAAAGTTCTGGTAGTGTTTGTCTCAGGAATTGTAAAGACACATGATGATCATAAGAAATTCTAAAAAAAAGGCAAATTCATGAAAAAGAAAATTTGGGATTTTTTCCTCCAGAAATGTTTTGCACTTTATTTGTAACTGGATTTAAACAACACTTCATCCATCCCTGCCTTTCATCGGAAATCCTGTGATCTCGGATACCAGGCTTTCTTCAGTTTTTCATAATTAACAATTCTACCCATCAGAGATTTTCCAGCTTTCTTCAGAATTTCTCCTTTTTCTTGCTTTCCAAAGTTCTTGTCGAAAGCCTTCAACAAATCAAATACTTGTCAACAACTTCTTTTATCTTCATTTTAAAAACCTGTCACCTACGTTTCTGTAGAATGATATTTTAAACAAGTCTTGCAGAGTGATTTATAAGCTTAGAGACTGCTTTATTTGACCTCCTTCACCTTGAAAGGACATGTAAAAGGAAATAGAGATTCATCTTGTGCCATTCCATGAGCTCCCAAGCTCCTTTTCATTGAGAACAGGACGTGACCCTTTATCCTAAGTAAAGTATTGCAGGTTGCACACAATCTGCTATTTCTATAATCTATTGTTTTAATGTACTTTTTTCTCACAATGTATTAATGTTAAATGCAATAACTGGTAAGAAACTTAATTTTTCCCTTCACTGGTGACTTGCCAAAACATCAATACTTGGTTCTGCCTTCATGACATTTTACTTTGTCACTCACACTGTCAAATAAGTTAAAATAAAAGAGCCTAGGTTTTTCTTTCAACTTGATAATCTAGATGAAAATTATGCAGTGTTGGAAAGGGATTTCAGAAGTTTTGAACAAATATATCTCTAATAAAGTGTGGCATCAGGAGCAACAACAGTCAGCTGTAATGAGTCATGTGTTAGTTTCTATGGAATAAGTGAGACTTCAGTCATAGGTGTTGATGTGTTCTTCCCAACTTAAAGTGTTAAACCATTTAACATTGTTCATGGTTTTAAATACAGACAGTTTAACCTGCTCAGTCACATGGCAGCTGCACTAGAAATTCTGCCAAATTTGGGAAGTATATTGATTAGTATGTACAAAAACAAAAAACAAAGCATTTGGAAATTGAAATCAAGTGCTTAAACAAGACTAACAATCAAAATCTGTCAGAGTCCCTTTCCTAGACACAGGTTAATCATTTAGAACCCATTATGCTCTCCGGAAGTCCCTCTCAGCAGAGTAAGAAAGGTTTAATTCTCTTATTCATCTCTTTGATCATGGCTATAGGAGTAAAGATTGATTTGCTGCTTCTAATAATAAACATAGACAGGAAAAGGAGAAAGGATAGGAGAGTGAAAAGCAATGGAGATGTAGCTGTTGCTGAGCTTTTGAGGTTACAAAACAACTGAATAGTCACGGAAAACCGTTTGGAGTAGCCAGTTACTGGTCCTGGTAACTGCTGTCCAGGAGCCCAATTGCCTTGCCTGCATGGAATATCCCCTGCCAGGCAAAGTCAGTCTCTTTCCTTCCATCTTGTATTTGACAGAGCAGCACAGACCAACTCAAAGTGTGGTTAAAAGCTGAGTGACAGAAAAAGAGATCAAAAAACCTTTTTTAAAGATTCAAAAGGTGATGATGTGAAGTCACACAGGACATCCTTTCTGTTTCATTCACCTGTTTGGGTCCACTAATTTTTCACTTCACCCATTTCTTATCTGCCTCATCTTCATTCCACCCTTGATCGGATCAGGAAGATCTCTCTGAATGAGTGAATATTGTCTCAATTTTTAACCCTTCTGCCATCCTTAATTCTTGCAGCAAATTGAAGCACTTTATGAACTCTTAATTTCAGACATGACTTCACAATTACAATAGACATACAATTTCCAATTATCACAAAGGTAGGGAGAATCAACAAGTAAGTGACAAATTGTGTTTAATATCAGTCAGGATGCTTACTGAAATGTGAGGTTCCACTAGAGAAATTAAATCTCCTAATAAGGCAGGGAGAAAATGAAGGATCCTGTTGTAGCCGTCATGGCTAAATCTGGTTTACATTCCAAGAACAGACTTCAAGATTTTCACTAATCACTATAAAGTTCAAAACAATCCAGCCAGCCCTTTAGGCCGATAAGTCTTTCTCCATGGTAAACATGCCCAATGTTTCATAGCACATTCTCTCAGAGATGGCAGTTAGCCACCTGGAAATCAATCTTATGAAAAGTTTTCTTCCCTTTAATTATAAAAATATCCACACAAATTTCTCCCTTGCCTATCATGCTGTTTTCACAATACAGTTCAAATTGATTTATGAAGAAGTAAATTAAAACATTCCTACTATAGTCAATAAAACTATAGTTGATTGTGCATTCTCAAGTGCCACATTTTTTGCAGTTTAGGTGCAAGAATCATTCATTTGATCCGATTTACACTAATGACATTCAGTACTGTCACTGTTATGATATAGAAAATTGTCACTGCCAGCTATTTCATTTTGTAAAGCCATTACCCCAAATTTATTAGTAATGGGTCTTAAATGGCAATTCAGTCTTAAATGATGAGGGCAGTGAACATCCTTGAAACAGGGTTCTGTTAATGTCTTATATCTTAGACTAAGATCACCCACAGGGAAAGTAGTAGCTGTTTGGCTGAGCTTTGCAGGTGCTCCCTTTTACTAAAACCAGCAGAAGGAAATATTTAAATTGCCATAATTCAAAAAATGAAAAGTAGTGGATTGAGAACTAAGATTGGGTTTTCCTTTTGCTTTCATGCATGGTTGTATATAGACACAGATCAGTGCTTGCTGTTGCCTGTGTGAATTTTGCTATTGACTTCAGTATATGTATGGCTGGTCTTCTCTACACTAGGGGGTGATTGACTAGTTATTTAATTAACTAGTTTAAGCAGCATTAACAATAATCTCAGCGGTACCCAATGGATTTTCTGCTTTAAATATACTGTGCACTTCTCTATTTATAGTAAACACCAGCAGTGGGATTCATCTGTCCAAATATAGATTCTGCATTGTAGGTGTCTGTCTCTGAGTTAACTGTCTAGGCTCCCTTTATAGTCAAGGCAACAGGCCTTCTGAGGGCAGAGCTCCTCTCATCGCATTTCCGATGTCTAAAATAGATTAAATGAATCACCTTCATTTAGCAGATAGAGTAGGAAGGCCTATTTCTGTTCATTCACTATGGAAGGAGTCTTGACAACTGGCAATGGTACAGATGCCTATACTGTAGAGGCTACAACACAGAATGATACTCCCTGCCCTAAAGTGATATGAAGAAGGCCATCAAGCAGTCCCTGTGTTTCCTCAGATGAATAATTTATCACTTTGCTGCCTTGCCATAATGTTAGTTTCTGTCTCCCATTTGTTTCATTGGGAAGCTTAAAATGTTTAAAAATAGTATTTCAGCCATGGGAATGTTTAAAAATGGTATTTCAGCCCCACTCTTCTTGCTGGCTTTCACTCTTCTCCCCATAGTTTCAACTCCATGGACTCATTTTACTGACAAGGAGGTAATGAGCTATTGAAACGAAACAGTGCTGCTGTGTAGCTGGTTGAGGAGATCATTGTTGAGCAATGTAACATGCTCTTATCCTTTGTCCCCAGAGGACTGAGCAAACGTTTTGTGAGGCAATCCCATTTACCGCTGATGCCAATGCCAGGAAATGAACAATCTGTGTTAGCTTTTGACTTTTAAAAACAATGGGCTGGATGCAATGCCCTCTGAAGTTACCAGGAGTCTCGTTCTTCCTTTGTTGTGAAAGGGCACGGGGTCGGGCTCAACACCAGGATTTGTTTCCATACTTAATGAAAAATAAAAGTTAAAAGCAGGTGTAGTTGTGATTATCAGCAGTAGGTCTATATAGCAAAATCAGAAGGTGATTTTTAAGCAAACAACTTTCCTAATTAAAATGTTTTTGTACTAATTGTAGATGAAATTTTAATCACAGATGCCTTAGTTTAAGGTTTATATATGTTATTGGCCTCTGCATTATAAAAGTTACACACGCACCAGTTTTGTTATAAAGTTCTTGTTATGTTTTCAAAGAAGAATTTCCCAAAGAATATGTGTACTGCTGATCATTTGTGTGGTGGTTCTTCCTTAGTTTTACAACATAATGTCCTTAGGTTACAGGAGGAGGATGGGTATAACTGTCAGGAAGCTCTCCTTCAGGAGCCTTTCTTATGTATGGGAACATATATAACATTTTCATAATGTAACATCTTTCTTAGTATCTTTCAGCACCTTTATTGTAACCTGGAGGGGTGATGAAGTAAACACTCAAGTTTGCAGACGACACCAAACAGGGGTAACCAGTTGATGCACTTCAGGGCAGGGCTGCCAACCAGACTGACCTAGATAGGCTGGAGGAACAGGTCAACCACAACCTTATGAAATTTAGCAAACAGAAATGGAAAATCCTTCACCTGAGAAGGAATAATTTTGGCAATGGTACAGGCTGGGTACTGATTACCTGTGGAGCATCTAGTTGAGAAGGGGACCTGGGAATCATGGGGGCCATTCAAGATGAGCCAAAAGTCTTCCTGGTAGCAATGAAAGCCAACAGCATCCTAGACTATTTCAGCAGAAGCACAGTCAAGGAAAGGGATAATCTCCCTTTACTCATTGCTTGTTAGACAACACCTAAAATGCTCTGTTACAGATTTGGATTCTGCAACATAAGAAACCCACTAATACATTGAAGCACATTCAGCAGAGGGCTACCAAGGTGCTTTGGAGCACTTGTCCAGAAGGGAGAGGCTCAGGAAATGGTGATTGTTCAGTCTGGAGAAGAGACAGCTTTTGAGGCACCTAACTAGCTCCCCTCCAGTACATACAAGGAGGTGGCTCCAGGCTCTTCATGGCAGCGCATGGTGTGAGGATGGCAGGCAGTGGGCATAAACTGAAACAAGATATGTTCAGGATGGATATAAGGAAAAACTTTTCTGTGTGTCAAGCAGAAAACAGCTTAGCAGGGAGGCAATGCAGTTCCCATCCTTGGAGCTTTTCAAGACCTAACAGGATAAATTTGATAGTAACATTGGTCTTAACTTATAGGTAAACTGCCTGAGAAAGAGGTAGGACTAGAGACATGAGGTTCCTTCGACTTGAATTATCCTACAGTCTTATGAAACAGAGTTGTCAGCAAAGATTTTTTCTGGGAAGAACCAAATAATATTTCCAAGGTGTGAACTTCAGGAAGGAGTGTAAATGCATACTAAAATCCTACAGCAGGCACATAATAGATTCTGCACAGAACAGTTACTTCCCTTATATAAGTCTTTGCATTGTTCCTATTTTTAATTCCTTTATTATCACGAGTCACCAATAACGCAAGTAGTGAGACAGAAGGAGTGTAGACTGCCATACTGCTTATGATGGCTTTTGGATGCACTGCAGAGCACACAAAGTTGCTTATGTTTATGGGGAGATATTTTGGCCTCTGCCTCACTGCAAAAAGATGTGCTTCACTTATGCAAAACTCTCACACGTCTAAAGTAATTGAAGTTGTAATATTTCTGTCTAATATTTCACAGTCAGAAGTGTGTGAGCATGCACAATGACACACCACAGTGAGTCTGACACACTGGAGAGGTATCTGAGATGCAACCTGGTTATTGTGCAAGCACATACCATCTGTGCAATAAAAGGGAAGGCCAGTATATCGCTATTTATCCATGTTTACTATCCAGGCCAGAAGCACGGAAACCTTGGCAAAATTGCCATATTTATCTTTTTCCATTTGGACAATAAAATAGAATAATTGACAGAAAAAAAGAAAAAAAAAAAGAGGATGGGGCAATTGCAGATGTAAGGTATCCCTAGAACAAATGTGCAAGGTCATCTCTTTCCATGGTAGACCTTAAAATTTTAAGACACACCTCTTTTGCTTCCCATGCTGAAGAAGTGTCACCACTGCCTTATCCAAGGATAAAAGTAAGTCCCAGAACTACAGCTTTCATTTTCTGTTCTTTTTAGTCCTGGAATGGAATGACAGTGAGGAGGAATGAAAACCATGTTGGTGGGATGTGCCAGTTTGAAGCACAGTCTCAGTACTATTTCCTGTATTGGCTTTCTGACAGCAGGTTCTGCTGTCTGCTGCCAGTCATCTTCGTCTGTGTGAAGGCAGCTGTTGTTCTTCAGGTGGGTGGGAAGCATCACTGTAGCACAGATTGATTTCCAGGTCCCATAGCAGACCCAATCTCTTATGCTTACAAGGCTGTCTTGGGCTTTCAGGACAGCATTCTCCCACATGGTCAATACTCTGTTAAAAAAGTGAAAAGGGTAGTGATAAAGCTGATGAGTGGTTTCCAGATTGTTTTCTTTATTCAGGTCTTGTTTACACTCTAGTTCCCAGAAGCCTCTATGACCAGTTGTGACCTAGTAGCCTCATCCAGAAGAACCAATGAAATAAAACTGGAGCAAAATGTGAAAGCGAGGAAGTTCTCACTGGGTTCTCTGAAATCCTTTGGGCTTGCCTATGCATGGGTATTTGTGCTGATCCAACAAAATTGAATTGGGGTTGCATTAATTTAATTAAATCATTGCAAAATCTATGTAATCTAATCCTTTGTTTTGGTTAACACCTTTGCAACTCAAACATCTGAACAATATCTACGTAAAGAGCTCAAAGGCACAAAAAAAGACTCAAGCTCTAGTCCACTAACCTTAGTTTCAATTAAAGGCTAAGAAAGTATGAACTTCATGACCCTATCCTTCACTGTAAAGGAAAGAGAAACAGGGAAAGTAGCAGATGTTCTTAAATAAAGGAAACTAACGCCTGGTAGAGATAGACTAAAACAAATCAAGTAACTTTCAGATGTCATTCTTCCTTCATAAAGTAGCACTAAATGGTAAAGCCTTTTTTTTTTTAAATATTGTATTGCAAGCCACCTTT
Organism: Lepidothrix coronata; assembly: GCF_001604755.1. NCBI lineage: Eukaryota > Metazoa > Chordata > Aves > Passeriformes > Pipridae > Lepidothrix > Lepidothrix coronata. Next base: position 2,466,377 of record NW_016690332.1, on the reverse strand, counting down.
AAGAACACAGGGAAAGAGTCTCCTTGACAATATCTTATTAGTCTCTTGAGGTTTTTCCAACACTTCATTTTGGTAATCTGGAACAATTTATTGATACATAGTCATTCCTTTCAGAAATTTCCAGAGAAATTAACCCATTATTACTCACATTTTAAATCCTTAGGGATCAGTCCTGTTGATGCTTTTGTGTATGACTCCTGCCATGCTCAACAGTGCTAGACCATCGAAGTTTTCTGAATAATCAGCAAAAAAGGATTGTTTCCTGATTTTGCCAGTTGGCAGCTCACAGCAGCCCTGATGGTAAGTTGGCCACTCCTCTCCCTTCCATTTGCCTGAAAGGGAAAGCTCAAGGAGCCCAGGAGCATTAAATTAGGTGAGGTGGAGGTTATCTGTTGATTTCCAGTTGCAGCAGAAAAAGACTTTAAAGGCAACATGGTTAACTCACTAAAAGTCAACAAATAATAGCTTGTGTTACTCTGCTGTGTAAATGAGGAAAGAGATCAGGAGTCTTTCTGTCTTACACTTTTAAATATAGACTAATCAGAAACCCTCTTTGTGCTCCCCTGAGAACAAAAATGGGGCTGGAAATTAGAGAATCTTGGACTGGCTCCAGCAAGAATATATTCTGCCCTCCTTCACAGTTCTGTAGCTGTTTCTTTGTCTACACAAGCCACAGCAGAGCTCCCTGGAAGCATGCTGACCACCGCTTCTTGTTGAAATCTGATTATTATTGCTGTGGTTGGGGGCATCCCTCCTTAGCTTGCCACTGCCTCTTCCACTGCAGCTTAGGTTGGAGGAAGCCAACAGCCTGATGAGATAGCTTTTCCCCACACTCACTAAACACACAGCTGGTCAGCTAGCTGGGCTGTGGATAAACATCCTTCTGAAAACCAGTGACACCAGCTACAACAGTAATGGACTACTCAGAACATGCAATACCTTCTCGGATAACCCAGCAGTTTGGAAGATGACACAGAAGTCTTCAAAGAATTTTTTTACAATAATTTTTATAACAATTTTTATTTTTTAGAAATCTTTATCACCATCACTTTCATTGCTTCCAAATTCAGAAAGTATTTTTTTCCTCTTCCCTTATGTATAAATTTTTTGCTTGGTCACATCTGTGATATCATTTAAGGTATAATGGAGTTATTAAGGTATAAGTGTAGTCAGAACTGGCCTCTGTTCTCATTATTTTGTTCTGACATATGTGAGTTAACAAACAAAGTTCTGTGCAGTTTCTTGGCCCAGATCTGTTCTTCTGGTCCTATTTTCATTACTCTTGTGAGGCATGATGTATATATCTAAGTACCCTTGTTTCCACTGAAACCTTTTTATTTTTTCTTTTGCCAAATAAGCATCTCTTCAGTGCATAACACCAATAATGCTTCAGCAACTTTAATTACTTGCACATTACAAGGACAAACACTTTTTGGTCTTTTGTGAACATATGCACCCCCCTTAAAGCCTTGTGCACATACGTGCAAGCAAGCACACATGCAGGTCTACACTGCCATTCCAGTGGAAAGAAATTATCTTTGTTCGTAAAAAATTTTCTGTGTTTACAGAACAGACATCTTTAGGCTCAGTTATTACAACGCTCCATTATTTCTTTTGTTGCAGAATGGTAGGGCTGGCAGGGACTTAGGTAAGCCTCATTAAGCAACTCTTGCAGTATGCATAATTATTGTGATGGAAGTTATAGGAGTGTTTATGATATTCTTATATGAATCAATTAAATACGGGACTTAAAATAACTCACAATGGTTCTGCAGCATTCACTTCCCATCTGTCTGACCTTTGTTCCCTACACAGGCATGCTGGATATTCTTCCCACAAAAATCTGAATCTGGTATATAACTGACAAGAATGCTGTATGACTTACGTCCATCACAAAATGAGGGCGTGCCTTAGGCTGCAAGGTGTGCTACTTTGCTTTCAAAAATATACTCACAAATCATCTCCAAACTGTACAGAATATCATCTCTGGAAGTACTAGTGTTAGTTATTCATAAACACTAACTAAGGTTATGTGTCTTCACAGCTCACCGGCTTTATCTACTCATAGAAGAATATCTCATCCAAAGCTTCACTGCCATCCTGCCTATCAGTGTACGTACCATTGCACACAAGAACTGCGCAAACACTCCTCCCTATATGCAGTTGTTTTTCTCTGGATGAACAATGTCACAACTGTGTTCTTAGTCACAAATGTAGCGACAGTAGGAGGGGCAGTTCTGCCAGTTCATTATGGACACTCAAAATCCCTTCCCCTACTGACCACAGAGGAAAACATGACTCATAGCCTATGCAAGAAGTATGGCGTGCTCTCTTTGCATAGCACTCAGTTGCAGGAGCATTAAATCATTAATCATCTCCTTTTCCTTCACTATCTGGAATGTGAAAAGTGGTGATCAGCTGGGAAGACAAATGAAGACAGATTCATCTGAGCAAGGTCAAATCAACACACTTTGGTCTATGACTAAGGGCTTGAAGAACAAGCAGAAATGCGTCGCTGACTGCACTTGCACAACACAGCAGGTTCATGGCAGGAAGCTCTAAAGAGAATCTGTGTGCTGCCAATGTAACAATTAATTCCCTAAACTGCACTGTAATTCCGAGACAGTTGGGTAAGCATCTTAATATTTCCCATTGAAAGGGGAACAAATTTCCCAAGAATTTCTATCAGAAGTTTTCTCATTTCCAACACTTTCCAGGTAAAAAAAAAAATAAATATCATCACAATGTGGTAGAAAACACATGGGAACATTTTGTACTGCCACAGCACTGATAATAATTACTACTTCATTGATAACCCACAGTCCTACATTCAATAACACCATTTGCCTTATAAATTAGGTAAAAATTCATAGATAACAACCTACCACTATTATAAAGAAACTACTTTAAAATGAAAGGGACTGCTAACTTAAGTAATGACTGTGAGCACTCCACAATTATCATCATTTTGAGTGTGCATGAGCTTAGAATTTTTACTGTCACCCCTTCACGTTCTGACACTGGCATTCTCTGTATGCACAGTAGTAACAGCGCGGACATTACAATCACTTTAGGAGAAATAGAAAATACTCAGACTTGATGCTGCTAAAATCCAAGTGCCACATTTGACAAGAATATTGGCTAAAAATAAAAAAAAATTACTCAGAAAAAGTGGAAAGGCTTTTTCGGTTGCATGAGTTCCTTCATCCGGTTCTTAGCGCAGACCCCACACGCAGTTGTTCCAGCATAAATAAGGGATTAGTCAGTGGATGGAAAAGATGCCAGTGACAGAGATACCAAGGACTGTTCATACAAACACGGCTGCTGGGAAAATGTATGTGCAATCACAGATAAATTCAGTTTGTATTTATATATGAACTTGAGTTCTTGAAATGAAGTGGATACAGAACACACATTGCCTATCTCTTCTCTCACCAGTATAACACCAATACTTATTTCACAGACAGCAATTCCACTTTGATATTCCACCTTGGGCATTGCTCACAAAACAAAGGAGAAAATAAATTGACTTGAAGGTCAAATACTTTGGTCGGCACCAATTCTTGCATGAGAAAGTCAATAGCAATACAACGTATCTCCTATAGACTGAACATTTCCTGGCTTCCTGAGAAAGAAGCACTCTGCAAACATGTATAGTAGTCTCACTGCCGGTACGTGTTGTAGCTATCAACCAAGGAAGAAACCGCCTGCATGCTGTGTTATCAGTATGTTGCCTCTATAGCTGTGCTGCTTCCTTATTGCTGCTCCTGCAGATTTGATCATTGCTTTCAAGTGTATGATTAAAAATGCATTATATTGGGGCTGCAAATTAATCATTAAGTTTGAACTGCAGTCAGACAACCACTTCAGTTTACAGTCACCTAACAGCTCATTCTGCCAGGTATTTGTTTCTTATATGGATGAAACTGTCTTTCAAAATCATCTAGGAATGCCTTCAGAAAATAAAATAAAAAAAAAAAGGTAAATATGTGAGGCCACTTGGAACTGCAGAACAGACATTGTGAATGACAGTGTTTTAGCAGACATGAATCCAAGACCACTTTTCCCAAAGGAAGCAAACACTGAAAACATGCACTTTGCCTGGCACCCCTATGTATAAATCAACAACTTCCTGTGATGATTCACTAAGACTTACATCATCATCACTGTTGTTATTTACACTGAGAGCTCTTCAGAGGAAGAATTATCTCTTGCTGTACATGTGCACAGAATCTGCCATGGCTGCCACATTGGAACATGAAATTGCATTAATTCTTAGTTAATACACCTTTCCTACGGCACATTTCTGAGCTTATATAGGAAAAACAAGGGATAAGAGAGCAGGCACAAGGATTCCATTAACAGCTCTTGAGAAACCTGTGAAAATATTTTGAATGTTTCTTCAGAACACTGTAATTTCCACACATACTTGCATATCAGCAGGTCAGTAGTTGCCTAATGCCAAAGCACCTTTGTTGGGACTGGCCAACGGCTCCTGGGAATCTTTTAGTGATTAGTGCTTTCATCTTGGAGGTCTGGTCTGATAAAAAAAAAATGTCTCCTTCCTCTTCCCAGGCAAAACATTCCCCATGTAACTCATGACTTGAAAACATTCCTGACTGACCAGCCAGTGCTTTCAACCAGGCCAAAAAGCCACAGATATCACCATCCTGCAGAACTGTACTGATTGGGCTATTTCTGAGCTGGGCTCACGTGGATCTGAGTGAATGCTTCCAGAATGCCCTACATCAGTTTGATGTTCCAGCTGACAGTACAGAAAATCCAGCAGAAACTACTTTTTTTCCTCACCATGCATAGAGTAAAAGCTGAGTATTTTTCCTGTACTCTGTTTTAAGAAAAGAAGTTGGCAATGGTGATGAAAATTTTCCTGGCAACTCAACAGGATATAATCTTTCCTCTCACAGTTTCACAAGGCTCTGAAGGACCCTTCAAAATTTTCAATAGCTTCAGAGATAAGTGCCCAGTGAGTAAAATTCTGCAGGTTTGCGTAGCAGAAGGGCAGGCTGAGAACAGCAGTGAAGTGAAACAGAGTGGACATACTGCATCATTAACACTCATGCATGCATTTTCCTGATCAGCCAATCACACAGAGTATAGAGATCAAGTGGACCATTAATTCTTCACAGTATAATTAGAGGTCACCTGCATTTTAAAACACCATTTTAGTAAGAGATATCTAACAATGGGAGAGCGAAATAAATACTGTATTATTAGTGGGTGCAGTCTACATTAGATTCATCAATTTAGTAATCGACTTAAGTATTCTCCCATCCTTTTGTACTCTACATAGGCAAGAGTTGCAAATATAAATACTGGGACAGAGAGATATTGTACATAAAATATAATTTGCCATCACTGTACTTAGAGAATAATATCATACAATAAATATAACCTAATGTATATTATCACTGGCAACAGGAATTTGCAACTGTGGAAATTGTCCTGATTCCACAAATTTATGGCATCTGTGTACCATAAAGTATGCCACACTACTATTTTATAGATTCCTGAGGTCTCTTCTATTAAAATAGGCTTATCTTATGCAGCTTTCCTTCTCCAATAAGTTGCATAAATCAGTTTTCCAACCTCCTCACAAGCTCACAGCAGAGATGGTTCCATGGTACCAAAGGGAATCAGAACTGCCCTATTCATCTTAATGGTGTGCTAACTTGCTCAAGTTTATCCATTTTAATGTTTAATTTGCTGTCCTGTTCACTACAGTAAGACAAAGCAGCATGCATGCATAAAGAAAACAGACATAAAATCCAATATTCTGCTAGCTGCTAAGTAACATGAAATACATGTGGAAATCCTAATTAAGAAAGCAACAATTAAGCAGAGAAAAAGTATTATTCTCACAGCAAACCAAGATCCCCTTTTTATTTAGGACAGAGATTTTTACATTTTAAAGCATTTTTGTGCCTGAGAGCCCAAGACCCTTAAGACAGGAAGATGTTTAATGATTCATTCATTTGTATGAAGAAAAATAAGTTTTCTTTGGCTGTTTATAACCATTATAGGCATTCTCATGAGGCAGAGAATAAGGCTGTATGAGCTGTTTAGTGCTCCACTCTCATCTGAGACCAGACTCTGACACAGGCTGGATCTAATTCACCTCAGACCAGCAGCCACCTTTTGGTTTTTGGATAATGTCCTCTCAATTTTGAAAGAGAGAAAGACAAGGTGAAATTTGGAAAGAAGGGATCACAGAGTCATAGAATGGTTTGGGTTGGAAGACACCTTAAAGTTCATATAGTTTCAACCCCCCTGCTGTAGGCAGGGACACTTTTCACTAGAGCAGGTTGCTCAGAGCTCCTTCCAGCCTGGCCTTGAGCACTTCCAGGCATGGGACATCCACAACTTCTGTGGGCAACCTGTTCCATTGCCTCACCACCCTCACAGTAAAGAATTTTTTTCTAATATCTAATTCAAACCTACTCTCAGTTTGAAGCCATTCCCCCTTGTCCTGTCACTACATGCTCTTGGATCAAGAGTTAGAGGAAGGTATAGAATCACAGAATGGCTTAGGTTGGAAAAGACCTCTAAGATCATTGAGTCTAACCATTAACCTCTCAACACCACGATCACTGCTAAACCATGTTCCCACATGCCCCATTCACACATTTTTTTAACACTTTCAGTATGGTCATGCCACCACTTCCCTGGGCATTTTGTTCCAGAGCTTGAATACCCTTTCAGTGGAGAAATCAAGGACAATACGATAACTTAGATATCAAAGAAAAGCCCTTTAGCAAACAGTTGAGGTTATAAACTTACAGTGTGTCTGTGGGAAGGGGCTACATACATACATATCTACATGGTAGCCCATGGAGGACCTCACGGTGGAGCAGGTTGATATGTCCTGAAGGAAGCTGCAGTCCATGGATAGCCCACATTGAAACAGGGGCTTGGCATGACCTGCAACCTGTGATGAGGAGCAGGTCTATCCTGAAGGACTGCAGTATGTGAAAATCCCACGCTGGAGCAGGGGACCAAGTGTGAGGAGGAAGGAGCATCAGAGAGGAGCTGACGGGCTGACCCCAGACTGCCATTCCCCATCCCCCAACACTGCTCAGGAGGCAGGAGGCAAAAGGCAGAGGAGCTGGAACTGAGGGAGTGAAGCTGAACTTGGGAACGAGTGAGGGTAAAGAGTTTTGGTTTCGTCTTCATTTCTCACCATTTTAATCTAATGTAATTGTCAAGAAATTAAATCGATCTCCCCTGAGTCTGTTTTGTCTGATGGTAATTGTAAGTGATCTCCCTGTTTTTATCTTGACCTATGAGATTTTCCATCTTATTTCCTCCCCTTGTCCCATTCAGGAGAGGACAGAGGCTGAGTAGGCATCTGGCCGTTGGTCAACATAAACTCACCACAATGAATAAGAACTTTACAGTTCTGCAAGATACAACACAGATAAAGCTAAAGAAAGACATGCGGGAAACACAGTGTAAATACATTAAACTCTGTGTTAAGTAATAGAAGGAGTGACCTTCTTTCTGTCCGTATTATATGAGGAGCTTGTCTCTTCATACCAGTCTTGTCATTATCCTGTACAGTAGAAATCCATAAATAAAGCATCCATTGAGCATTTCCAATAGTAAATTTCTGCCAGCTTTATTTCTGCTGAGTATTCCTGCTACTGGTCATAAAGCTGGCGGCGTTTGCCCTTATTCTAAAAGCCGCTACTTCTACTTCCATTAAGATTAATAAATAACTGAATATTTTCCAGTGAAGCTTCTTGCATTGAATGTAGAAAGCCAACATACTAGACAGCAAAACAACGCTTGCAATTGTTCTATGGAATACTCCCTATAGCGCATGCAGCACTGGACTTCTCAGTATCAGGTAATTTGATCTTGGGTGAAGAGCCAAACTGCAGAATGAAATTGAGGAAAATGAATATGAGTGAAGTTTAAGTGTATGGCAGAACATGCTTACTAGGATAGAAGGTGGCGCATAATTCATGCCAAAAATCAACTTTTGGTGCAGTTGTCACAGCCTACATGTTGATTAGGTATAGTCAAAGACTTAAGATTAATATTAATTCTTACCTGTAATACTATCAAAAAATGACAGATTAAAAAATGACAGATCATTGTCACAAAAGCAAAGCAAACGTTTGTCTATTTTGAAATTTAAACTCAATGTATTTAGGCTAGTCTCATGACCTTTCACTGACATAAATGTTCACAAGAAACTAGCCATTGAAAATGTTGAATCCAAGGTAATCTTGGGAGTAGAATTTTAAACTCAGGTACAGTATTATTGCTCAAATACTTCCATATTTGTAAAATGGGAGAATGGAAACAACAGTATGGGACTTCTTTAATCAGTCTGTAATGTGATATGAAAAAAATCAGTAGAAGACTGTGCTCCAGCCTCAGAGTCAAAGACATCTACACTAATATTTGTCAAATATTCTAGAATAATGAGAACAAGCAGTGAAATCACAGTCTATTCACTGACAGTCATCAAGCAGAAAGAAAGGTTAATTTTCTTGTCATTGTTGGTGACTGCCAGCAAAACACATTTGGATAGCAGGGAAAAAATGTCCCATGATGCAATTGACCATGAACACTAAATCAAAAAAGACCTAGTAAAGGTTTGAGAAGTAATGGCAGCTGTCACAGCCCCAACTTCACCACCATAGCTTGCAACATGTTAGTGTGACATTTATAGTAATGACTGAGAGTAAGCGTAGTATGGCCTTCATTCATCAGCCAAGAGTAGAATAATGAACAGTAAACCACAGCAGAGTTATAAATCAATTATGTCCAGATCAAAAGATACTCATAATACAAAAGGTCATTTAAGGAATAGTTCTGAATTTCTTTATTTCTGTGTTTTTCCATTTTTAACACGCATTTTGAAAGTGAACCTTTATCATTACATGGTAAAAGCATGGAATTTTCCATTGCATAAAGAAGGAAGGCAATTCAACCAGAAATAATTTTCTGTTATGCAGTGGCCCTTTCTATTAATTGTCTATGGTTGATTGTATTATCAATGTGAGGATTAAAAAAATACTGAGGAAATGTAAAGGGATGTCAAAAATCCTCATCCAGTCTTAAAAGACCTGTCGTCTTTATTGTTGTAATCTCTTTTTCTATGACTTCCTTCTGCCAGTATCTTGTGAAGAGTCTGTATATTCCAATGAATCTGCAAATGCTGGAAATTGGTGTCATTGGAAAAATCAAATACTCAACACTTCTGTGATTTTGAAAAAGCTGTAACAGTGTAAAACTGTCAGCAAAAATTATGAATAATCATTTTATTTAGGAGAATTTCAAACAGCTACTCTAGATCCCTGCTGCTATCACTAAAGTAGAGGTCAGAGGATGCATGAGAAAAGCAGACATATTGTGCCAGAGGCCCACTGTTACTGCATTAATACTATAGTAACTATGGATGTTTCCTTCCAAGCTCACATAGATATATAGCCTACAGGCCTGAATCTCCAGAAATGAATATAGAGTTTCCCTTGACAGGGAGTTTCACACTGGAGTGTGAAACACAACATTTTCCCTGCTCATAATTTCTGATTTATTCTTTCCCTCCCAGCATTACCTCCAGTGGTTGCCTTAGGTTAATAAGTGTGCCATGTAACTGTACTAAAGGATTCTAAAGGAATTAGCAGGAGACAGTTGTCACCATGGTATCAAACTGCACCTTTTTTTTCTTGAAGAGAAACATCAATAAGATTGTACAGAACAGGTGAGAGGGTTAGTTACCAACAGTAGTAATATGTTGTTTGACATCCTGAACTTAAATGAAGGAAATTTTTGAGAACCCAAGACTTAAGCATCTAACAACTCATTCCCACTTGTGTTTACATGTTGTCCACAAAGTCTTAAACACATCTACTGAGAAGAAAACAGTTGAACGGCTAGTATAAGCTATTCAGATGTGACCTGCAGTAAAAACTAAGGAACAGATACACTTGAGTCATACAATCACATATTTTCCCTGTTCTATTATCACTCTCCATGCTTTCTTTTGGAACTTAAATGAGTTTATCCTGCTATGTGTTAGCTCTGAAAAGGTATACTTTCAGACAAGATACTTATTTGGTCAGGGAATCAAACTTCTGCCTTCAACCTCTTGCTGAAAAAAGGACTCTGAAAAAGTGAACTTCTAAGCCTAATGTGGAAACACTTGATAACTTTCTCAGAATAAACACCCAAACTGCAAGGCAAATATCCATTATTGCATTCTTTATTAACAGGTACTGACTAAAAGCAAGCTTGTAACAGTAAATATTCTTTAGCTGTATGATATTTAAAATCTGAAATGACATCTAGATTCATATACTCCAATTTTTTCCTGTCTTTAACATATACAAAATATCATCCCTTATGAGAGTGGTGAATATCACACAAATATACAAGTAGCTTTTTTTAAGGTTTACTCATGATGTCTATTGTGTAGTGTGTCATGCAACAATCCTGTATAGGGGATAAGGCAGGGACTTCTGCAGAATTGAGTCCATAAATGAAGTGGAAAAATTACAAAAATATACAAAAGTGGATAATTCTGTAAATATCATCTACTCAGCATATTCAGTCTTGCAAAACTTGGAGACCAGCTGCAGATATACTGCAAGTTGTAACAATCCAAAAGTTTTTACTCTATGAATTCAGGAACTGAGAGCCCTTTGGATATCTGATATTTGGAACTGACTTTTGTCTGTGACTTACAAACCATTTTTCATGTGGTTTGACAGGAAAAACACAGACTTTACAGTTAGTTAGGAATAACAGGCTTTCACACCTTAACATGCCAAAGTAGAAAGAGAAATAGAGAAAGGACCACTTCTCAGAATGAGACAACAAAAAGCTTTCTCTTGAAACTATTTATGATAGAAATTTACTTCCCCTCTTCTGAGATTGATGCTGAAGATGCAAGTAGTCATGGGGAAAACTAATTTCAAAGAGGCAAAAAAATGTCAAACCTTCAAAATTTCTGATATTTATTTTCAATGATGCTTAAGACAGATTTATCAGTAAGTGCAAGAAGAAATTCTGGAGCACTTCTGAGTGACCAGAGATGACACTCTCAGTTCTGTCAATGCTGGTTTTTCATGCCCCCACCTCTGTTTGGTAGTAGGCCATAGGTACCAACCTATCTCAAAGTCATATTCTAGAGTGGGCCAGGTTGAACTTCAAAGACGTCTATCTATGAAGGGAGCTTAAATGATTAGGTCACACTAAATGCTTAGCTTTTTAATTCCTACAATTGGAGAAGACAGATCTCATGTTAAGAATCCTTCAGCAGTTCTGCTGGTGAAAATCCTCTCCCATTCAGCCACTCAGGTAATGTCTGAGCTCTAAGAGACAAGACTTGTGCTTAAAATAGAAATTTTCCTCTGATGATCTGATCAGGGTGATTTAAAGATGTGATGTGCGATATCATCATTGTCTTTTAGATCTTTCCCATCTCCTTCATGTATTTTTAAACAAACTAGCTTGGTGAGAACAAATACAAATATATAAAGCCAAAACCAAGCTAAATATTCTTAAAAGACAGTGTCTTACATTGGTCATTCAATCTTTCTAAAACTATTCATATTATTATTATTTTTAGATCAGATTTATGTAAGTTACATAAGACTGTTTAATAAAACCACTTATATTTGTTGCCTTTTTTTTTTCTTCCAGTGTGTTTTCTTTTGCTTCACTACTCTGAAAGAGCTGCTGGTGTTTTAAAAGATCTTTGTATATCTTATTTTCACAAATGGTTGATTTTAATAATAAATTACTTTCTGTAATGCAAAAAGGATAATTTTGAAAACAGCTTCAGTTCTCACCAGGGCCATTGTTGTAATATTTACCATTTGAAGTACCTGACTCTCAGAGCAGTTTAACAGCTGTCTTCACAGGCCTCTTATTTCAGTGGTCCTTTACATCATGGAAAGATGGTAAAGCTCCCATGTTTGCCAAGTGATGTGCCAAGGGAAATGTGTGTCATTTCAAGGCAAAGTACTGGATCTCCTACAGAGGAGCCATTTGTCTTTAGACCAATGAATTTTAGTGTTTTCCTTTGAACTTAGAGCAAATAAGGCCTACATTTAAAGTCCTATAGGACTTTTCATTTCAGTGGACAACAGAGCTGTCATACAACTTCAGGATTTGACATTACTCCACAGCCACTGGGAATACAGTCCTGCAAAGGGAAGACCTCTCTCTGTCTATCCTCAGCTTACAAATAATCCAGACAACTACACAGAAGAGTAATGGACCCAGCTGGTGTACAGAAAGTTTTACCAAAAAACCTGTTAGAAGATTCTATAACAGGACCACCCACATAACAGGGATACTATGAACAAGCATCTGGAATGCATTGTATTTAAAAAATATTCATGAGGAAAGAATGTCTCTCCAGTCCAAACAGTTACACAGATAAAACATTGTCAGTATCAGGGAAAGGCTCTGATTCAGTAAATTTTCCTGAATCTAGATCTCAGGGATTTAATATCTCCAGTATTCCTATATTTCTCAGTCTTCTCCTGATTGTTTGGGAAGCAAGTGCACAGCACTTCTGCAGGCTTCCTGACTATACAGTGCTGCAACTGCCTTCCCAGAGCTCAGGAAAACTATGTTGTGGATCTTGTACGACAATATGCAATACATCAGTCTTATTCTGAATGAACAGCCATTTGCTGCTTCCTGTAGTCTTTTGGGAAGGAGGTCTTCATGATCAGTTGCCATAAGGCTACTTTATGAGATGACAGATGTCTACTGTCTCCCAGACTCTGACTTCAGCTTTAGGTAGTGCAGCTCACTCCAAACACACTGTTTTAATCCCGTGTAGAGTTCTATCAATCTCTGTGCAGCTTCTGTGGCTGAAGCACCTGCTCTGTGAACCTCATCTTTGATAATCAACATTCACCAAGGTCTTTAGGTATGTGTAGAAGATACTATTTTTTTGGATTATCCCTGCTCCATTTCAACACTTTACATATTTTCCTTCTTCTAGATACAACCATTTAATCTTCAAGGCATTTATTGGGAATCCAAGGCAAACTATAACAATTTTCTAAAATAGCCAAGAATCTCTCATCAATTCAAATGTGTCTGCCAATTATATGACATCATCTACACAGGCTAGGAAACTTAACTCTCCATCACAGGATATCAAACAACAAATTTGTGGACCAGATCCAGCCTGTCAGAACAATTTTAACCGAGTTAATTGCCCACTATCTACTTATCATAGGCCCTTCAGACACAATTTGGGAGAAGGATAGAAGCTAGATGTCCTGAGTTTGTTACTCTCTAACCTCTTCTCTAAAATTCTTTTGAGACTGAAGTGACTGGACTATATTTGCCCCACAGCAACAGTGTAAGCTTTTTTGCATCACATAATTTGCATAACCTACAACAAAACACATATGAATGTTGGAGAAAAAAACAGGACTACTTACAGGAGCAGTCATGTAACTGGAGACTCCTAAGGATCAGACACACAGGAACATCTCCATTTTGGTCATGACACAGCACTGAGGTATGCGTTCCTCATAAAATGGAATAAGGCCTTTTCCAACAGAATGTTTGAGGAACAGTGTTGCACATTGGACTTCATTAGAGCTAGGTAAAGAGACTGATGAAGAACAACAGCAGCTCTATGGCCCTTTCTGTTCTATCAGTCTTTGGAATTAATCTGTTGCTCGGTTGCCCATCAGTTGTTATGAGACTGCAAGAATCCTTATACCAGCTTTTAGCATTGTTGTGACCTTATCTATGGCCTCAATTAGTCTGCTTTAGTCACTTTTCATAATGCTCCCTTTTGAGCTGCACCTAATGCCATTATAAAATGTACAAGAAAAAGAAATGGATTTTTTTTTTAAAACAAGGCTTTAACCCTTATTCTTGACTTTTTTTCCAGGCTACTGTCAAAACACAAATATTCAATCAATATAGTTTTGGCCAGGCCATGCTGCTGTTTTACTTCTCCTCTTTCTTTTAAAAGTGGCCATAATCTGTTCACAAGTACTCTTAAAATTACTTTTCTAATACTGATGATAAATTTTATTTACATAATTATTTGGATTGGCAAGACATTCTTTCCTCTGAATGCTTTCTAAATACTTTGCATTCCTCATGCTTCTGCTACCTTAGTGGCAATATCGTGTGTTCCAGCAGCTTTTGTATTGTTAGTTGCCTCAGTCTTGGCTCTGTTTTTTCTGTGGATGAAGGAAGATTCAGTGCTGAGATACTTTACTGTTCTGAGAGCCATATCATCCTGCCTTGCAAGCAGTCTTCTCCCTACTACACACAGATAGTCTGAGGTATTCTCTAGTTGCTGAGCTTCTCTCTCCCAAATCTTTGCTTGTGCTGTCTTTGTGATCTCTTCACTACTTTGATCACAGTCTTGCTTTGCCAACAGACTTGGCCTGTTTATGCTTTTCTTATAACCTTCCATTTTGTTGCTTGTCCAGCTTATCTTTGTTTGTTTATGACTTCCAATAACTTCCTCTGAATTATTTGGTGTCATTTTCTCAAATATTTCCCATCCAAGCTATAATGAGATTTCTTCCTCATCCCAAAGTAATGGCCTGAAATGCACTCTCAGCTTCACCTTGCATGTCTCCTTTGCCAAGCTATCTTAGCACTTAAAAAGAATCAGAGAGATGGCAACACCCAATCGTCCTCCTGGGCTGCATCTTACTCTTTCCCAGAACAGAACAGAACAGTTCATGCTCACAACTACACTCTGTACTTCTACAGATGGTAGCATTCCACCATGGCCATATCTTTGACTGAAAATAGTGTGTTTAATGTGGTTTTTGGTCTGACAGCTTAGGGAACACCATATGACTTCATGCATATATATATATATATCTGAGAGAGCCAAAACAATACTATGCATGGCATTCATGATCTGGCTCTTCGTTGACTTTCTATTTTTTTAATTCAGCCCTCACATTTATACCATCAATTTACAGATTCTAGAAGCTTGTCTAGACTATGGTTTCATCCATCCTTCTTTGTGTCTTCTGCTGCTTTGGTTGCTCTGTACACGGGCATATCGTACCTATGCACAGTTCAGTATACCAGTTGTAAACATGAAGTACCAATTTGCCTAGAATAAGAGTTTCCAGTGGCTCACTGAGGAAATTGTAATGCTCCCTGCTGCTGTAGCAATACTATCGGCATGTTTTTCTTGCCCGCTTGTATATCTGAAGTTGGAAAACTGTAATTTCTTATTGTGACCTCTCCTATGTTCTGTTCTGATAATTACTGAATTGTCTAAATCCTGTTGCATATTGGCATGCTATTGTAATATAAAGCAATGTGGCACAACTTTGCAAATGTTTTCAGCTTTTTTTAAGCCAAATATTTTGACCCTCTTAAGTGATTTTTTTTTGTTCTAAATTTCATTTTGCGAAGACTGTTCTGTTTCCACTCTGAGTCACACCAGAGCAAATCAGGAAATATCAGAATCTCCTGAAAGAAATAAAATGCAGGGCTTTGACCATATCTACTAAGTCAGTGACACAGACAAAAGTATATCCTTGCAGTTCATAAATTTATATGCAAGCTATACCTGGATGGGATATGAAGGTGAGATAGTGCTGCTGACTCACTGTGATTCTAATCTTTATGCTCACGAAGCCATTGATGTATGCATCTTCCTGCAATGCCAGTCTGGTCACAGAAGGTTGAGTACTGTCAGATTCACTACACAAAAGTCCCATGGACTTCTATGGGCTCTCTCTTGAGGGAGTGTCTGAGGAATAATGAAGATATACAGAATCTCCCTGAGAAGATAATTCTACTTATTTAATTTTTCTTCCTCTTTTAGAAGACGCAAGGGGGATATCCTACTGTTGCATTCAATGAAGATCCTACTGTTACATCCAATGAAGTGCAAGCTGAACGTTACAATGAGTTTTTCAGCAGAAGCACTGCCTTTTGGTGCTTGGGTAATGAGGACACCTGCTTATATGTAGACTAAGCAGCAGAAGAGGGACAGAATGTGTGTTGGAATCCTAATCCCCTCATTTTTCACAGCAGAGACTTGGCTGGGTAGCAATGCTCCATTCTGGGCTATTACAGTCACATTCCCTTCCCATTGCCATTGGGAAATCAATATTTGGGAAGGACCGTGTCTGGATGGACAGGTTACATACACTCTAAAGTAAGGTTGGGATGCATCCAACACATGTACCTGGACTTGAGATTTATGATGCACTCTAGCTCAGACTTTCCTCCCCCAGAAAAAGGTGACTAGAGCATTTTTGTCATTCTGAAAATGTGGAAAGACTCCTATTTCTATTGATCTCTCAAAACTCCCTGAAGGGAATTGGAAGTCTGAGCTGTTTGTGCAAGATACCATCAACAATGTGAGACTCTTTGGGGGATGAGGTATCGAGTAGTCTGAAGGCAGAATCAACATGACAGCAAGGAGTATTTGAAGAGTTGTCACTTAAATATCAGAGTAGAGAGTTATATGAATCAGCACAGATTTGTATTCAGTCTCAGGATTTGATTCTTCTCTCATCTAAGTGAAAGTGTAAAGAAACCACTAAGAAGCCAATGGGGTATAACCAGTGAAAGATGAAAAGCAGAGCAGGAGGTATTCTGTACTTTGTGGGCCCTGATTATCAAGTCTGCAGTATTACAGCATGACAATTTCACTCAATTCAACAGATCAGCATGAATAGAACAACAGAGAACCAGATCTAACAACAGGCAGACAGTGACTCTAAAAACATCCCTAACCAAACTGTGTTCTCACAGATAGTAGTGAAAAATCAAGCAGAATGGCATGGATTTCAGAGCACAACTTGGCCATAAGTCACAGAACTAAGAGACAGTGTGTCATTCATACATGCCAAATGTCATTCACCATGTACAGAATGTGTACTGGAGCTGTTCTTGCTGAAAAAGGACACATTAGCTCCTGGTACTGAGATACAACAACAGTGTCTGCATCTGATACTGTTCAGCAGTATTAATATGAAGAAGAACTGCAGGAGTTTTCCTTCAGGAATGGTCAAACTACATTTAAATCCAGATGAAATGGCTAAAAAGTCTACTTTTTAAAAAATCAGAGTGAGTTTAGCCAGTGACACTCCTCAAAAGTGTAGATGTTTCATGTCATTTACACCCCAGATTTGCATTCTGCCAATTTTTTTATACTGGACCCCAGATGTTGGAGGAAAATCACTTAAAATAAACGTGCAAGGTAATGCACCATGGCAAGGTCTATGAGGGCTCTACTGCTGATGAGTTTGTTGCTAGAAAATTGATGGGCAGAAATGTTGCCTAGAAAAATGCTTGCACTGAGTGTGAAACAAAGTTTAAGGAGTAAAATAGTCTGTCCCAAAAACATTGCTACTGGACAGCAAGTGACTTTGCCCTAGAAAACAGTCTATTTTTCAAGTCCATAAAGCAGGTCAGTACTATGCACAGCTTATCTTCAAGATAGACCTGAAAAAAATTTCTTGGTGAAGGATAGGCCTGGCAATCCAAATCAATCAGCACTAATTACTTAGACTGGAAAATAATACTATTTAGGAACTCATTTCTGATTATTGATGTCTCTGTATCACCTATTTTTGTAACTGCATATTGAAACTAGACAATCCTCCAACTGACAGGTTTAATCTTCTCACCACATGAGGGGAAAACAAGTCTTACAAACAAGAATACGAAGGCCATCACTACAGCAGGGCTTGTCAAGAGACAATATCACGCAGCCTTGTGGCAGGGTCATCTCTCTGATAGAGGAAAAAGCAGGATGAATATGAATCATGGTTCTTGAAAGTAACATCAGCTCTGCTTCTGCACTTAGCTGGTATATCTCCCATCATGAGCATTTCCACTTAGGAAGAGTGAGATCAAGATGTAACCTTGTTTTGTCTGTAACATATACTTGGAATGACCAAGTATATTGGTGAGCAAACTAGAAGAGTGTGGTGCAAGACTACTCTATCAGGTAACAGATTCTTGCTCACTGAGAATAGGCTGGAAAGCAAGAAACAGCAGCTGAGGGAGAAGGCACTTGATCTGCACCATCCTGAAAAAGGAATCCCAGTAACTAGTGTTTCTGAAAAGAAAGTCCTGGGTTGTCCGTTTTCTTGCTTTCTTTTGAACTGTATCTGTAACTTGAACCAAGCCACTTCATTATTTATTAATTTTACACTTCTGTTTCAGTACATGTTGGGAACTGATCTTCCATCTCGTATTTTACAACTGCCCCTAAAAGTCTCCCTCAGTGCACTCTTCTGCAGTGATAAACAACAGTTTGTGTCTAGATCCAGGATAGTGGTATTATATAATAGAGCTACACAAGGTAAAAAAATAGCTTCCATCCTTTTTTCAGGCATCCCTCCTGTGGTGCCTGTATGAATCACAGGTTGAAAGCAGGCTCTGAATTCAGGCTATTCTCTTTAAGTACCACATGTGGGTGAAATTATTACAACTTAATCGATTTATCAAGACAGCTAAAGGACTGGAAAAGAATAATACTATTTTATGGCCCTGCCGTCTGAAGATATATGTAATAACAGAATCTAAGAGTACTAGGAGATGTTTTGCTTTATTCAGAAGCATTGATCAGAGTAGCCTCAGATACTATGCTCACTGTGGAGACTTTCATTATCAGGATGACACATTACTGCAAAGTGAATTTTGAAAGAAATCTTGCCTGATACTTTTAATAAAATCAACTTAATCTAATTTTGTAACTATTTACAATGACAATTTTAATAATTCAAAGACATCCTCTCAGATTATGTTTCACCATAAATAATTGTCCAGAATTTTTCCTGCCTTCCATGACCTTGGCAATGAATACGATGACAAGGAGAATTACTCCATGACAGTTTTATATTTTAGATTCATAAGGCAGGTTCAGGTTACATCACCTGAAAAGCAATAGATCACACAGACTGCAAATCCATACTATTTGTCAGAAGTCAGAAAAAGGAGTTTAGTTTATTTCTGCATTGGCCAGCAATGAAAACAACTTTATCTGGGGCAGGAAAGGGTAAGAAGATCACTTTCTGTAATTTTGGTATTTTTTCCTCTAATTTGGTAATTAAGATCTCTACTACCCTTTCAACAAAACTGATAAAATTTGGCAACTCAGACTTGACCCTTGACTCATATAGCCATTTTTTACTTCTTACATGTTCTACTAGGCTCTTGAATTAGGGTTATACATATAATTTATTAATGTTTATATAAAACACTGGAAAGAATTGGAATTTTTAAGCATATTTGTGATATATGGAGCACTGAAGCTGTTCATATCAATTTCACATTGATATAAAATCCTGTTACACCTTATTGAAATCAACTGGGATCACACATCTGTAAATCCTTACAGAATTTTTGCTGATGAGTACATCATATCTAATTATTCCACCTTATCCTAATTATCTTTAATCCATCCTGTTTGCAGCAGTAGTTAAGAGGCACTGTAGATTCCAAAGATGTTAAGTAAGAACTAACAGTGATACTTACGTGGCTTAAGGTCCAATTATAGTTTTTGTTCAAGCTTTTACACTGCATTACTAGTGATGTTCACTAATGATGTTCTTCCCCACACTTCTTAAAAATTGCAGTAAGGAAAACTGATTTTTTGGACTAGGCTTATTGCAATTGTGGGCTCACCCTAGCTGGGACAGGCTTACACACCAGAAATAAAGCCAGCACAAAGCAGGAAGGAAAGGGGGCTTAGCAGAGAGCTCACATGTGAAAAAGAGGAAAGGAGAGTGTGTAGCTGGCTAACAGCTTTCTACCTTGGTTCTGGCCGGGAGGGCACCCGGGCCCCTCTGGGGGCAGGAGGAATGTTTGGTTTCCTCCTCTTTCTGCCCACCTAATCCCCAGTGTTTGCAATGTGTGCTCCCTCTCCTGCAGTGCTGTTGGCTGAGGTCATTGCAGCAGAGCATGAGATTGCCCAACCTGTGCCTTTCACTGGCTCCTTCCCTTGCTGTTCCACCTCATGTTCACCAGGCAGCTGCTTGCCTGGCACTTGGTGAGGAAACACTCAAGCCGCAGGAGGGAAGGGTTTCCAGCAGGTACAAAACCAGAGCCTGCAGACATGGTGAAAGGTAGCAAAAGAGCAATGTACTTATTTCTTCTCTCTTTCTGAGAAAAAGTAATGGGAAAAGCACGAAGCCTGGCTGGTTAGACAACTGGCTGTTACGATGGAGGTGCTCGGAAAAGGTGTTTGCTGACTGTTATAGAAGCATACAAACTTTTTACCCCCCAAAAGCATGGCATTTCAGTGTTAAGAGGCTTATTCACATTTTGCTTCTAAAGCATTCAATGATCCATTATTGAAGGAAAAGTATATGGGACACAAGTCCAGTTCACCTAAAAAATTGCTGCAAGGGAGTAATCAATAGGTGCCAGCTCAAGACAAAGGAACAGAGGCAGCAGAAACAAATCAGCCAGAAAGAGAGACAACAGTCTAGTAGATTTCTTATGGAGAATAGTACAGAAAGAAGACTGAAATATGCCTGGGGATAAGGAAGTTATGGATGTTGAAAATAAGATTAATTTCATACCCCAGTGATGTAGCTGAAAAAAAAGAAAAATAAAAAAGAATATAAGTAGTAGTTCATACACCAAGTAGAAATATACAGACTTGCCATGAAACAGAGACTGTTTGTAGCATACCTTTAAGCCACCATTTGTGCTGCAAATAGCATGCACTCAGTTGCTTCTTTTGCAGATGTAAGGTGAGATTAGTGACCTCTTTGACTGTAGCAGAATTGTGGGGGCAGCTGTAACATGGCTGTAATGCCATGTATAAGCTGTCCTCTCAACCTATAGCAATGTTACCAGCTGTGAATGAGGTGATACAGGCACAAGGAAAAGTGAGACTTTGCAGAAACACTTAGTCCATAACATAAAAATTTAGTTAACCCAGATGACCAACTGTGTTCCTAAAAGGAACTCACCAAAGGGAAATGAAACTTGGTTTGGGTTGCAAGGGACCTTAAAGACCATCCAGTTCCAACCCCCCTGCCATGGGCAGGGACACCTTCCACCGGACCAGGTTGCTCCAAGCCCTGTCCAACCTGGCCTTGAACATTTCCAGGGATGGGGCATCCAAAACTTCTCTGAACGATCTGTTCCAGTATCTTGTCACCCTCACAGTAAAGAATTTCTTTCTAATATCTAATCTAAACCTACCCTGTTTCCTAGCTTTCCCCCTTGTCCTGTCACTACATGCCCCTGTAAAAAGTCCCTCTCCAGCTCTCTTGCAGACCCTTTTAGACAGTGGAAGGCTGCACTAAGATCTCCCTGGAGCCTTCTCTTGTCCAGGCTCAACAACCCTAACTCTCTCAGCCTGTCTTCAGCCACTTGACCATCTTTGTGGTCTCCTCTGGACTCACTCCAGCAAGTCCGTGTCCTTCTTGTGCTGGGAACCTCAGAGATGGATGCAGTACTCCAAGTAAGGTCTCATTAGAACAGGGTGGAGGGGGAGTATCACTTCCCTAACCCTGCTAGTCATTCTTCTTTTGATGCAGCAAGCAATGTAGAAGAATAGAAAAATAGCTATTGAAAGTAAAAAGAAAATATAAGAGACACACTGTTTCTGAAGATTGATAGCCATGCAAAGCTCTCAGATCTCCAAGGAGACCTAGGATCACATTATGCAAAGATAATGTCCAAATAAATTACTAGTTTAACAGGGCTCTGCCACAGAAAGGGGAAGGATGCTTGGGAGTAGCAACTGTCACCTACTTGTGGAAGACTATGAAAAAGAAGATTATAAAGAATATTATAAGGATATAAAGAGAGGTCTTCCCTTTATGACAATCTTCTGGCTTCTGACTGTCAGCCATTTAGGAACTTTCTGTGCCAAAGGCTGCATTCAGAGCACAGTGCTTAACATGTTCCTTGCCCTGTGAATGTGTCTGATGCTTTTTGAATTCAGTTTCCCATTTGCTGTTTGCGCTCTTTGGAGTGAGATAACTTCATCAGTTTACCTTGCAAGGCTGACTTGTAATGTAATCACAAGCAATTACGAAGCATCAGGAACTGATTTCAGCTACAGCTCAAGTAATGAAACTACACAAGATAGTAATGTGAGGCTGTCACAGCCTTTGTCTGTGGTTGGAGATGGTGACAGCCAGCAATTCACTCATTCAAGACAAATGAAAGTCCATCATCAAAATTAGCATCAAAGTTTTCCTCAGGAAGTTTTTTGTTTTGGTTTGGGTTTGGTTTGCTTTGTTGGGTTTGGGTTGGGTTGGTTTTCTTTTTCTGGAAACAACAAACAAGCCCTGTGTAGAAAATCACTACATGTATCAGATTATATGATCAGGAGATATTTTTCAGAGAGTAGGACAACGATGGTTCTACACAATCAATGGTAGACTTCATCCCCTCACCGCAGTATGTTCATATTTGTAACAGAGAGCTCCAGCCAGTTCAGTGAAGCACTGCCAAAGATGGGGTGCCATATGGCACAAAATTGCTTTCGGAATCTTTTGTTAGGACTGGATGATGGAGAAGGCTGCCTCCTGCTAAAAGTCCAACATATTTCAAGTTGAGGTTTTGTTTAAAGGAAACCAAGCCCTAATCCTCGTTAATCAAAGCAATATACCTACAGAATAGAATACTCTTAAAGACAGATTTAGAAGGGTGTTTAGCTATTTAGTAATACAAATAGGCATCCAGTGTATTCTGAAGAAGAGCTTAAGCACTTAAAGCCCATTGGCTTTAAGTATTTATGGGAGGAGTCTGGTCCAATAGGAGAGTTACATCACTCTGCTGGCAAACAGAAAGCCTCTGTAGCAAATATCAGTAAATTAGTTGCTCAGGCATAATAAATATTATTACAATACTAAATGTATTACAAATAGGAACTAAAACTTTAGTTGACCACAGGTAACCAAAAAGGAAGCCTTACTCCTACACACACAGTTATATCTGCAGTATATACTGAATGTCTAACTTCACAATTATGGCTGTTCATAAATAACTTCTTGGTTTTTTTAAACTTTTGGCTTCTAGTGCAGTCCCATTTTTAACCTTGGCTGCTACTTTGAGAAGGGCTTTCTGGATGGTGCCATCTGTCTGTCAGCAGCTACTGCTCAGTGATACGCAGTTGTGAGATTATGTCCTAGAACAGCAGAATATTCTATTCCATCTAAGTTCTAAGTTCATGCTTATAATACTGTAATATCTGATAATCTCTTCCTGTTTTCTCTGGTAGCTTAACAGTTATTTTGATTAACTGTTCGATTTAAAACTACACTTGTAATTCTTTACCTGTGAATTATGTCTTCTTGCCCATGTTTTATCTTTTCATCTGCTACAAAAAACAATATGATACATTTTTATGTGACTGACTGCATTTTGAATTTTGGTTGTCATGAGTGGTACAGACTCAAAAGATACTGAGTATTAGCATACATAAATCCCTTTAATATGCCAACAGTCTGTTTCTAGCATTATCCATGGATAAATATCAGCAGTTTGTAAATCCTGAGTATTTTTCTCCTTACAGAAGTGAATGTGTATCATAGTACAAAGATAACAATTTACGGAGATTATGTGGTTTTGCCTGCATATTGCTTTTTGTCTAGATGAACTTCAGTTAATACAAACTTATTAGCACTATAATTTGTGAAAATCCTACAGTCAGATTTGTTAGCCTGGTCTCCATGCAATATACAGCATCCCATTAAATTCAATGGCATGGCTGTACATACACTTTTCATACATACTTTCAAACTCATTACACAATACTATAGCATTCATATAAAATACAGTTACCCACAGATTTGATCTGAACATAATTGTGGTTTTCACTAAAGGAGTTTGCAAAAATACACAAGAGAGCTTACAGAGGGAATGACTTAATGCATTTTTACAGAAATACCTAGGCCTGGACCAGTATTTCAACATACCTACATTTTACTTAGGCTTGGACTTGGATCTACAATTGGCAGCTCAGCCTGATCAATAAAATGAGAGCTTTTCCCTACTTAAATGTTGCACAAATTGAAGCACAATCAATGATTTAATTTAGTGACAGTGGTGCAAATTCCTTTGGGCACATGGCTGAAAACCAAATACCCTGCAAGAACTGTCTTAATTCTAATTAATTTATGATAGATTAAAATCTAATCAAGAATATCCACATGGGATTTTGTAAGAATTTAGCTAAATTTTAAAATGTACATATGGATAAACAGATACAACTTTTTGCGTAAGTGAGCATAATACTACAAAATTATACTGAAATAATTTTTCAAGTCTTTCAGCCTATTTTCAAGAACTGCAATTTTATCCCTAAATTCACCCTATTTCTGATGAAATCCTTTTTGCTGCATGCTGATCAGCTGTTTGCATCAGACAGAGTAAGAGGAAGGATCATGAATAAGATTTATAACAATTTAAAATCTATCAGCCATTATACGTTCAGTTTCTCATAAGTTTTAATTATTAATGTCCTGAGAATAGCAGATGGTCCCAATTCTTTTTAAATTTCTGTAGTTAGAAATACGTATTTTTTTAGTCCTCCAATATGGCACCAAATGTTACTGCTTCTGGCTCCAGTGCTTTCCTTCTTTCTGACTTACATTCTCCAGTTTATTGCTATTCCTCTGTTCTAGCTGAGAGACAAGTTGAAAGCAATTGTCACTCCAGACAGAAGCACAGATATGTAATTTCTGTTTAGTTTTAAACATGCAGACAATGGACTACTGAGTTCATTTGAATCCATATGTACCCCACAGTTTGGAAATGGCACTGATTCAAATTCCACCAAGGAAGACTTACCAGCATATCACTTCTTGTTAGTAAGTGATAGTCAGTTCCTCTAGTTTTTCTCTCAGTGTAAACATTCTTGTTCCCAAATCAGAGTATCACCTGTCAACGAGAATTTCATGGTCATACTTATAACTGTAGTAACCATAGAGTACACATATATTTTATAAAGTTCCATAGGAGCTCCATAGTAGAACTCCAAGTACAATACACCACAAACACTTCCTAAAACCTTCTGACAAATGTAAAACCCGTGGTAGTTCACAGCTATAGTGTACTGCAGGAAAAAAATCAACATTATTATCACTGTGCTATGACCCTGCAATAGCAGAGTGGTTCCTAAACAAAACTTCTAGAGTTTTGGAAGGCAGAGAATGGCCCTCATAAAAGAGAATGGCAAGAAACCCAAAGTTAACAGTCCCTACCAATCTCTCCTAAATGAAATGTTTTTCTTTCACTCTAAATCTGACCAGTGGTTTATTGCTGAGCACATGAGCACAACACACAACTTTCTGACCTCTATAGGCAACCAGGGGAAGTCAATAGGTGAGATTTTTACTGTACAGGGATACAGTAGAAAAATAGAGAACCAGTCTCTCTCAAATCAGTCATTTTTAGAGACACAAATACCTTGGGTACTCAAGGGATCCTAATTTCCTATCCCCAGAAATGTTCTCATCCCATTTTATAGTCCTGCACTGATGTTTATTATTGGCTTCTCACCCTCACTGCTATTATTTGCAAGATCACTTTAAGTTATGCCCTAGATATCTGTTAGAACTTTTTCCATCATTTTTGATCTGAAGTTCTTTGATTTTGTGATGATGTTATTATTCAGTTTTTCTCCCTTCTTAGTATCTACTACAATATATTTTAATAGTTTTTGGTCTTCCTTCCTCTGCAGCTATTCCATTTTAATCTCCTGTTCTTGAACACATGAAAACTTGCATGCAATACTGCAAAAAAGTTCTAATTGGTGCTTCGTACAATGCAGCTCCTGCATCTCTAGCTCAGCTAGAAATACCTCAGTCATTGTATCCTAATACTGCATTTCACAGCTGCTTCAAAATGGTCATCAGCAGCCACCTGCAAATAACTAATACACTGAGATCTTTTTCCTCCCCTTGATTCCCTGTGATGGATGGTGTGTTTAAGCAGTTTCTGCTGCTCTGTCCTACTCCTTTAAGAAACAAATAACTGATCACATTGGCCTTGTGGAGAAGGGGAGACTGCTCTTAGACTGGAGCAAATTCCTAGCAGAGAGACAGTTCCATGGGGGCAGGGTGGGGCAGGCAGAGGAAAAGAAAAAAAAACGTGCAGAGCAGCAGAGGGATGATGAGACTTCTCAACTGCTCTCTAAGTAGCAGGGAACAGAGCCAAGGCTAGAGCTCTATACCTTCTTCTGATGGTCCAAGAGACGATCACACAGAGTTTTGGCAACCTAGAAAGCCACTCAGTGGACTGAAATCACAGCTAGAAGGAAGGATCCAGACAACAAAGTTACTGTGGGCAGGAGGCAAGCGGTTTGTAAGTTCATTCTTATTTCTGTGTACCTTACCTAGCCCATGAACTGTCTGTTTAAAACACAAACTCTTCTCTTGTACATGCAAGTAAAACCTGGTCTTTTAAGATTAAAATATTTTTTTTCTACTTTGGAGAGCTTACTATAAGAAGGGTGCCTAGGTGGACCCACTGTAAAGTTCTGGCTGGCTTAGCAGCCTACATGAGCATGACTTTGTTCTGCTCAACCAGCTATTGTTTCTGCAGATTCTACTTGTCCTTAAGTTGAAAATTATTAATGGGGGAGGGAAAAGTCTCAAGATTGTTCTGTGAGGAATTGTCAACAGATCTCCATCTTCATCTTGAAAACTTCTCTTTTCATACAAAGAAGTCTCACATTAGTCAACGTCTTTCTGACCCAATCAGTTCTTGAGGTAATCCTCATAATTTCCATTTTGGTAATAATTTGCCTTGACACTACAACAAGTGTTGCTTTAACGTATATGAAAATTCAGGCTATCACATTGTCCCTGTGTAAAAGGTCAATTATCTTATCTGAAAAGTTTTCTGACACCATCTACATTTCATAAAGCCAGGATTATCCCACTTTGCATTTGCCTTCAAGGCTTTAATTATTTTTCTTTCAAATATTTTCCAATACTTCATACACTATTGCATTCAAACTAAAAGACTAAGAGTTCCCCATGCAATTTCTCTTTTCCTATTTTTTAGAATGTGAAAATGAAGGCAGATAGAGCATATTGACATGATTATATTTATTCTGTTGATAAGGCCTCAATTTCTATTCAGTTGAGAAGAGTCATCTTTTATCAAATTTTTGGCTTCATTTATAGGTATAATACGGTGTGATCAAGGTTTCCAAGGTTGCCAAATCTTCATCTGTGCAAGAGTTGCCTGCCTACATGCCAGGTTTATAACAAATATAAAAGATTTTAGAAAGAACCTCATTTCAGCAAAGCCTCATTTTTCAACTGAACACTGTCAAAAATATTAATCAGCCATAGACCATGGCCCAGCCATAGATTTCTTTTACTATATAGTCTTTTCCATCATCTCTGTAGTCCTTATGACAAGCTTAACTAGCTGAATTTATGTTGTTTGGGTTCTCATACTGTGACCATAACCTTGCCATCTAAGCTATTGCTTAATCATTTAAGTTTTGGGTAAGCATAGGTTAATGTCACTGGTGCATTATGCAAGTGCTTTTATGTGGTAGTATTTCATTAGAAGACAAATATTTATGAATCTTTCTGTGTATGAATTATCTTCATTTCAGTAATATTCACAGTGACTGACGAGTAATTTAAGATATATTGTCATAATTTTAAAAACATGTTTTCAAAACACTTTTCAATATGCTCAAGCTCAAAGAGAATTAATGGTGAATGCAGAAAAGTGGTTAGAGACCTCTTACTTTTTATTTCAATGAATACTTGGTAATGTATTTGTCAGGCTATTCAAAATGTTTATCAGACTGTGAGTAGATCTGTCTACTAACAGCACAACTTCACAGATTTTGAAGACAGAAGAGAATACTGTAAGACACAATATTGTACCATTGATTCCCTGTACCACAAGAGGCTACAAGTCTTACAGTTAATTCCTGCTTCAATTCCAAGAGCACACTTTCTTTGAATATTTCCAGTGACACACCTCGCATAATTATTGCTTAGATGTTCTGGTACTGATTTTTCTTATCCTGAGATATTTTAATTTTATTTCTAGCTGTGACTTTCAACATCAGATCATCTTACATTTTGCTTATTAGTTATAAGAACTGCCTTCTAGTGCATGTTTTTCACAGACAGCAATCAAATCACCCCTGTACCTCTGTATCAGTGAGCTTTTTCTCTTCTCTCACTGTAAGTCATGCTTCTCTAATCATCTGCATTTCTTCCAAAGATACTATTTAACATTTTTCACAGGACTATATTGTGGATAGAAAGCATTTTGGTAGACAGTCTACCAATGATTATAGCAGTGCTAACTCAATTAGCAATGCATCATACTATGGAGATGTTTTCAGTTTATTATTACTCACAACACTTAATTTTTCCAGTCATTACTTTCCATACTATAGTCCCACCTTCCATAAGGATGGACTATAACCTTTAAGATGTCTGTGTGAAATACATTTGGTTTGTTTGCAGCTGCCTTACCAAATAATTCATGTCATTCTCTTGATGTTCTGTCTTTATTATAATTCAGCACTCCCCCAGAGTTTGTGAAACGTACAGATTTTATCAGTAACTGCTTGAAGGTGATTTGCCTTTTATAGTAAATATTTTTAAATCAGTTTGTAACAAGTTTGTAACTCGTGTTGAATCTTACTTGGGTTACTTTTGCAGTTGATGAGAAATGACAGTACATACAATGAATCAACAACACCAATCAGGAGAGTAGCCTGTATGAAAATGTTTTTCAAGTGCATTTGTACTTTGTGTGACAATATTTGGCAGGCAGTGCACTGCTTCTGCTTGGTGATTTGAGGCCAAATTTTTAAATTGGAGATGAATACTATGCTTTAAAAATATACCCGTATTTTCAGAGCAAACAATTGCTACGCTAAAAAAGAGGAGGTTATTTTGAGTGTGTGAACATTTCTGCAGACAGCAATAGCTGTCCAAATAATCCTTACTTTCCCAGTAATAGAGACCGGTAACTTGAAAGACAAAAATCCAGAGTTTTTGAAAATATTTCAGCAGATAAAATCTCTGTTTGTGTTTCGGAGGTGCAGAGAGCCTGAAATGGGTGTGGTGGACGAATAAGAGTTGAGAGCACCAGCCACAGGAACCAGTAGAACCAGTTATTCCCTTTATGGCCTGGGAAATCTTGCCTTCAAAGACATGAGTTGACTGCTTTTACTAAAATATCCAGCTCACATTCAGGTAAAATTCTGACTATAAATCACTGTCTACTGGGGCCTACCTGGACATAGGCCATTTTCATAAAAGCACACATACTCCTACCATATGACAACAGAATTTGACTGGCATATTTTAGATATTTCTTCATGTGTGAAGCCAAAGAGAGCCATGGCAAACTTTTTTTTCTTTCTTTCTTATAACTGTAGGTTTGGGGTTTTTTTCCCTGGGAATCAGCTCCTGCCAACATATGTCCCATCTCAATTACAATTCCATTTTAAATGCATTGCTTATAATTCACTGTCCAGGTCTTCCACTAACTGCAGATGTTGGAACCTCTGGCATTTATCCCACTATTTAGGTTCTCTCCATCTGTCTTTCAGAGGGAGAGTGATTTCACAACGTGTATGCTTTTTATAGACAATGGAAGAAATACTTTTTTTCAAAAATTGAGTCTAATAAAATGAGACTTAAAAACAATAGTAAGGAGCATCTAATTTTAAATCTATAACATTAAACATGTAGAATGCTAAATAAAACCAAATATGTGTTCTTCTCATTTGACTGGACTACACAAGCTACACTTAGGTTCCTGTATTTATTGCTGATATTGATATTGATAACATAGTCAACACATGGTTTATTTCATGTTTCATTGGGAATACTCTCTTCTCTGTGTAACTCATAAAAATAATTGATGTGTTTAAAGAAGGTGCTTGAAAGGCAAAGAAACGGAGCATTGTGATTAAAGACCAGTGATGACATAAAAGGAAAAGTCCAAAAGTCATTACATATGATACATAGGTCAGGATGGACTGACCTGAACAGCTAACCATTTATTAATAATGTGTTCATTTCCAGCAATCTTTGGATTGTTCATGGATTCTCTCTTCACACCTAAGTTTTTATGTTTACACACTGCATCCATCCACAGTGATGACATTCATTCAACAATCGTTTCAGTTTGAAAGAGTATAGGTTTCCAGATAAGTGAATCTGTCCTACACAAATGTCCTCCATGGGGCTTCTTTAGATTACTAAGATATTTTAAAAGGGACGTTTTGTTTTAAACGATAGAGACAATTTGCCAGGGAAATCCTTAAATATTCTGTGTTAAGATAATTCACAAAGAAACCAAATTAATCAATCTGATCTGATTGCAAGAGCAAAAAAAATTACTGTAAGGGTGAAGCTCAGATATAGCAAAACTTGGCTGTGTTATTTAGGACCTCAAAAAAAATTACTGAAGGAAAATATTCTCCACCTAAGATTGAAAAAGGAGAAATAGGTCAGCTACAGACTGTAGGTTCGAAACAGATGAGCTACAAAAGAAATTTAGGACAAGAGGCTATTACATCAGACAATTAGAGGAAGGAAAGGGCAGCTGATAAGCAGAGACTGCAATAACACAGCAGAAGTATTAAGGACCGCAAAAAATCCCTCACTCCTTTTTCATCAGTTTGCTTCACTCTTAAGTCAGCTTCTACTGTATGGCTGGGAATGCAGAGGTGTGAGCTTACTTTCCTCTACATTGTCAACAGACAAGAGATTTAAAGGATGAATCTGAGTCCTCCTTTAAGACACATGAAAAACAGACCCATTATAGCTTGATTCATATGGAACAACTCAGTAGGCTGACACCCACTCATTTCCTTTCAATCACAATGCAGGGGAGTTTCCTGTTTAATCGCTTCTCAGATGGTCATAATTTTGTTAGGTTCATCCTTTCATCTTCACGATCACAATGAATTCAGTATTAGAAAACATATACTAATTAGGAGTTGCTGTATGGTGTGTATAGCAAATAGTGTAGCTGGATCCACATGAAGGCGGAAGTTATAAACACATACTGACAGAACGTGAGGAAACTGCTCAGATAAAAACAAAAAGGAATCCCACCTTTACAGAATTAATGGGGACAGAGGTAGCATATACACTACAAGACATTCACACAGGAAATCTAAAGACAGAAGAAGACTAGTGTAAAGAAACTCAGTACAATCCACATCCACTGTCACCGATGAAATGAAGATGAATTGGGACTATCTAAAAAAATTTTAAAAAGTGTTGAAAATAACCAAAATTAAGTGATAGAGTAACACTTTGCCCTAATAGTCCCTGTAATTCAGTAACAGTTCTGATTCTATTTAAGGATACAGATATTTATTTATAAACAAAAGACATAGAAAACAAACATAAATTTACAGGCTAGTTCAAAATTATTGCTGTCAATTATCACAAAATCACGGATGTGTCTAACACAGGTGGCAACATGTAGGGTGACAGTTTCATCCATAGTAAGGCACATCCTGTACAGGGCTTCTCACAGTACAAAATCGTTTTTCCAGACAGCCTTCTATTCCACATAGAAAATATTTTCCATGAGTCACTTTGTTTAAATGTAAAAGAGAATTAACTTTGATTGTTCTCACCTCCTTTTATGTTTGCTGTCTAAGAACATTCAGGTGATATAATGTCTGCAGAAAGTGAATTTTAAAAGCACTGTCCTCATGCTCTGTTCTATGTTGTACATTAAACTCTCCAGTATCCTCCATACTCACCTGGCTATTTAGTTGAAGACTAACATGATACTCAGAAATTGCATAGTAGTTTGATAGAAAGCAGACAGTAACTGCAGAGCTCAAGAGCTCCCTTCCCTGTGTTCTAAAATCCATACAAATCACATATTCTTCATCTTTCACCAATCAAATGCTTTTCCGCAGTGCTTGCCTTTCCTGTTAAGAGTACTGAGAGTGTTCCTTATTTGTCAGATTCAGCACAAAAAAGAGAGGCTGTTTTTCACTCCCTCATAATTGAGGTAGCTGAACAAGGAGCATCTGACCCTCTTGTATTACTTCATGACAAAAATGACTTTGAGAAAATATCTGAAGATGTCACTGAGGTAAAAAAGTGTTAAATAAAGTGAGCATGCATGGTTGGTCATTGAGAACAAGGGAAGCTGAAAATAGAACCTCCTTGTGAAAAGAAGCATCACAGACTTCAGACACAGCACCAGAAAGAGTATTACTGAGACAAAATGAAACTGGGGGAAGATCAGGGAGAAACAGCTTGAGAATTGTGATCTTGAAGAGGGGATGTATAGAAAGGAGAGCTGTGACCTCAGCTGATGATTAAGGAGAACACAGTAGCATCAGTAGTGAACCTTTAGTATAACATGTAGCCTGACAAACTCTAGCAGAAGGAGCTAGTGAGGGAGGGCAAGAGATCACTTTGCCTTTTTAGTCAGGCTTCTAATCAGCTAATGCTACTGGCAACTAGCTTTAATCAAAATGTTCAGGGAGTCTTACATTTCATTCCAAGCCTATTAAAGGACCAGTTGCTCACATGGAGAGAGTCTTCAGTGAGCTTTACCCACCAGCAGTGTTTACTATCTCTTTCCACCAGAATTTGGTGTGAAAGTTGCACCATACTGCTTGAGCAGATCTCATTATTCATTGCATGACTCTGCACCATCTCTGAAGCTGTCTCTAGCTGTCTTCTGATCTTGTGCTCAGCTTATTCACCTCATTGAAATGGAATAAAAGGAAGCTAGCAAAACCCAAAACAGAATTTTTGCTTGTTTAGGAAGATGAATTGGCTCAGTCTGCAGCTGGAGGAATGCCAGAGCCAGCGCAAGGGAAGGAATGAGACATGCAATAAGAGAGTGTGTTGGAAAGAAAGGCACAAGGGGGACTGATACATTTTGTGACAGCTGTACTGTGAAAATTCACCTTTAAAAAAGAGGACAGACAATGTTCCTTTGCATCAAATATCTTGATTTGGTTTTAAGATTTTAAACAGCAGTAGGAGAATTTCATCCTTAAGAAAACATTTAAGATTCAATTACGATAGATAAAAACAAGTGGTGGTGATTTTTCCATTATGTGCTTTAAGAACATGATGGAAGAGAGGACGAAATTCACCGTATGAAAACCATCACTGAAGTCAGAAACTGGTTTACACTATTTCCTTTCCTGAAACTTTGAAACTTTAAAACTTAAAAAGGGCAACAGGATAATTTTTTTTTATGAAAACGTTTGAAAGAAATCCAGTATTACTACAACAGACAATTCCTCCCTGCGAAGCTTATGAAGACAAGATGACATCAATTGTTTTTTAGAGATGGGTTACTACAATTCAATTTTCAGTTCGTCGTCAAATTTTAAAAGGTAAACCCACCATTTTGTCTTCCCTTTAAACTCTCATTTTCTTTTCTTGAGGTGTCCTTGACTTTACCAGCAGAGGGAGCAGGTGGAAGAGCAAATGGGTAGGGAAAAGTAGCAGACTTCGATTAAACTTTGATCTTTGCTCTTTGTTTCAGACAGAGAAAACAAGGACCGGTTTCAGCGGCTGCTGCTACTGGGTCAGAGTATCCACAGCACGAATACACTTGCTTTGCCTGAGTTCTCCCTTCTTCTTCTTACAGTTCCTGGCAGTAAAGTGGTATTAGAAAGTCTGACTGTTCCACCTGCCTTATTCCTGCCTTATTTTCATCCCTGTGCACTGGCAATATCTAGCAGAAAATTGAGGAAGAATTCTGTAGTTGATGATATCTTAAATTCAGCTACACACTACTTTCAGTCCATCCTCCAGCCTTCCTCATGAAATTTCACTGTGCCTCAACGATTTTTCTAGCACTGGGCTTTACTGTAAATCTGGAAACATGCAACCTATTTGTATAAAATGAAAACTCATGAGGAAATTCATGTCTGAATAATGCAGTGCTAATTTCCATCTATTGGAGGAGCTTTTCAGTTCAACTGTCTCTCACAAGTGGACTTGATAAGCTAAAGTCTTGTTCAAAACAATATTTATAAACCATTAAATGTTTTATCTGAGAATGTTAGTATTCTATTAAAAATACCCAGTTTTCTTCCCTCCTCTCCCTTCTACCTATTCACAGACAGCTTCCTCTGCACCATTCCTGAATACAAAATGGACTTTATACCTAATAATGGTATTAAGCCAAGTACAATCTCTTATCGTGCATCAAAGATCCTGTCTTTTTTTTTTTTTTTGGAAAAACTCAGCCTGTAGGAAGATGGAGACTAACACTCTTTCTTTTGGAAAGAAAGAGTATAGGACATGCGAAAGATAGTTTAGAAGAATCAGGCACTGTTCTGCTCTCAATAAGGAGGAAGAGGACCAGTGGGATCTGGTCAGAGATTTAGGGAAATGCTTTATATCACAGTTCTCTGAGAGACATTCCAAACAAAATCTTACACAAACAGTTTAGCACTATCATGAAGCAAACAGGTTCCTCTCAGTCCAACCTGAGGTTGCTCCTTTTTTTTTTTTTTTAAGCTCAGTCCTGTGGGGCTTTGAGAAAAAAAGAATTACTCCATGGAGAGTAAAGATGAGAACCCAATCGGTTTGAAAACAATGTTGTTTGCATTAGGTGAGTTATTACTAATCAAAAAGCAATCACTGAGCAGTTTCTGAAATTTTGACTTATACTTTACGAAAATGATTCACCATGCAGCACAGAGGAAATGTGTGGCTTTGTAACAACTGCAGACTCTCACAGCAGAACTGTAGGTGTGGTTTATCTATCCTTCTCAACCAGAGGAGATAAACAAGGCTTTGAAGACAAAGAGCAGTGCCAAAGCGTTTAGCTCTGTTGCTGTACCTTGAGAAGTCCACGAAACTCTCAAGAAAACTCTCAGCTTTGAGCTGGTAAGCAGTTATTTGGAGAAGATACAGAAAGATTACAAACAGTGAGAAGAAAAGCCTTTAAATCTGTTCTTAAATTGGAAAAAGCTGTGCAGATTCACAGTAGATAGTTGCCTATCTTCCTCGTAAAAAATTATTTCAGGCTATGTTTGATAAGAGGTTTGACGAGGTCATGGGTGATAGGGTTTAGGCTAATCTGGTTAGATTTATTTTCTAAAAAGCTCAGACAACCATCAGTGATTAATATTAACATCCCATCTACACTGCAGAGTCCTTGGGGGCCATTTTTCTCTAAGCAGAAGGTTTTGATTGACTGACCTATCTGCACATTGAAAATATTATCTAGGCCAGTAGTTGGCAAGTTTTGTCCAGTTTTTGATTCATCAGTATTTTCTTATGGAAGTGCAGATCCCTGAAGAGTGAATTCTAACTAACTGACAACAGCCTTCTGATTTTTACTTCCCTTTGTTGGACCACTTAGAAGTATCTGACCATGGGCTGAAAATACCTAAGATATATATACGGTCATATATATGTCCATATGTGAAATAGTTACGAGTATAATACCCCAGTAAACATTTCTTTCCCTTCCTACCTTTTTTACCCTCTTTCAAGGAACTATTCAGGAGTGTTTCTTTTTACATCAATCTGACAGGTCTATATTCTTGAGGAATAAGTGGACTCAAGACAGGAGAAGATAAAAATCCTTTTGCATGCAAATGATATCCTCTTACTGGTACAATCCCAGATCAGTTTATTCTGCACTGTATTCTCTGTTTATAAAATAAATTAGAATAAATTGAAAGGACTGATCATCTCATTAAATAAGTTGGAAACACTCCCTCTACAGGGCCATTCAGATGGGAACAAAGGAACTTCAAACATGTGGACATCCAGTTTCCAAAGGAAATTCACAGTCAAGGTTAACCTAGCCCTATGAATCATGCAGTTAGCAAGTGACTTAAATAGATGGTGAGTGCTACTGCTTTCATATGGGGATAAGTAAATATAATTAAAATGAATGCTGGCCCCGGTATTTTCTTTATTTTCAACTCTCTGCCTGTCCGTATTCCTGATATTTATTTTAATAAAACTAACATGTTGAGATTCTCCTCAACACTGGGACACTGGTAACCAGACCAGAAATGTTCTACATGCCCTGTAGAGGGCATAAACCTCTGAGTGGGTGGTCACCAAGAGGCCACAGATAAAGCTGGGATTACTTGGTATCCTCTAAGTCACAGCTTAAGATTCATCTAACTAGTCCATATGGTAATGCTGCATATATTAATACTCAAGAATGTATCTTGATGAATAGATTGGAAAAAACATGCAAGAACTCAAAAACTGCTACCTCTTCAGGACAATTTCTCAAATATCTTGGCCGTTACACTTAGACACAGATTGCTAAATACAGAATGACCAGACTGTAAAAAGCAGGTATCATCTATGCCAGAGAGGTATTATCATGCTGTAATATTGCTTGTTGTTTGCTACAAAGCATGAGGATATCTCATTCTTCAGTGGATCTTCTCAATGATATGCAGCTTTCTCATTGCAGAGACAGATGATTTTCACTATGATTGCTGTAGGTACTGTCTTCCCCCAACAGTCCACAGTGAAAACTAACAAAAAAGGTAAAATGTGATACTGTCCTGCATCTTACTTCTGCCTACAAACATGGCACAGCTCATTGGTTCTCTAGTAAAATGGACTAAATTAGCTCATTTAAATCTAGGGCTTATTTTTATAACCACCGCTCAGAAGTGTTCATGAATAATACTCAGCAAACCTTAAACTCAAAGAACTACCTAGGCTCTGAAATAGTGCCAGCTCTTTTAAACAAGTATGTCAATGATCTCCCTGAAATTTGAGCTTGTAAATACTCTGACTTGACGACATCTGTTTGGCCATTAATTCTTAGGACTTTTCTGGATTTGAATATAACTCTAAAACTGATTCAGTAGTAACACTGTCATGACTGGCATTTGCAGTTGAATATTTCACTATTGTAATTTCTCCTGTAATTTAAGTTTAGTTTCTTAGTAGAATACAGTCCATACCCGGTCTATCTCATAGTTTCTCTTGGTAGATCTTTGTTCAGCTTATAACGCTGGCTGTCAATGTCCAGACCTGCAAAAACCTATTGACAAAGTTGTTGGACCTACCATGCGCAATCTTCAAACATTTGCTACCACTTTGCTACTCAGGAAGGAGTGTAGTTTTCCAATTTTGACCTCCTCACCTCATGCTACATTAGCAGCCAACATGCAGCGAATCACATCCAGTATTTTGCTTTACTCATACTGACTAATAATGTCCTACCAGATTTCTATTCTGAAGACACTGGAGACAAAAGGGTCATGGATATAAAAACCTTGCCTGACCTTCTTTTGTATTTGAAACTCTCTCTTTAGTCCTCTGTTTAGTTCAACTCTCCTAATATTCTGACATCTCATATGGTCAGCCCTGTTACTCTGTGGCATGTTGACAGCAGAAAACACAGAGACTGCTGGCAGCACACTGCTGAAAATCCTACCATTTGACAGCCATATTTTATACTGTTATCTTCCTAAAATACTTCCAGATTGCTCGAAGCTAGAATACTGCAACCAGATTATGTTACAGCATAAGGAGAATCTGAACTGCAGGTGCAGGCTATGATTCACAACATACAACATAAATTTCCTAATTAGGTGAGGTCCAAGTGCACCAGACTCTGAAAATGCTGAGGTTTCATGTGACCAGATTTGTGTACACTAGTATCTCTAGAATATTATTTACATGACCACTCTATCACTGAGTATGTTACACAACTAAAAGAAGTCAGGTAAACAGATGCTTTCAAAGAGGCCGAGCATATGTAGTAGTATGAAGAAATTATTATGGTGCAAAGATGAAAATTACTGTCCAGTTTGTCAACATCTCAGTCTCATTTGACAGTAGCATTCAGATCATTCACCCTGATCTCTGACCAATAGGCAAGGCATTCTGTTGGGTGACCACATTGTCTCACTCCATGTATTTAGTAGATTTTCAAATCCAGAGGTATTGAGCATATCTACCTTTTTGAAGAGCCACAGGAGTCCTATCTATACAAGGATGTTGCTGTACAATTTACAGTGTGCTAACTACTTCATACTGTGTCCCCCCATCAGTGCTCATTCAAAATCACACAGGTATCAATTGCAGAGGTGGAAAGTGGAAGAAAGAGGCCTCTGTGCTGATATTTAATAGTATGGTGAACTAAAACAAGAAACACACAAACCTTTTGTATGAATCATCTGCTTTCACATTACTATAATACTATTTACAGTACATGTGGAAAAAGAACTACAAGTTGTAATTTACTCTCCACGGGCTACAATGGAGCTACAGATGTGCTGAAAATTACACACATCTTTAACCTCATCTGGACTGAGGCCAGCAGTTACATGAGGAAATTAGATAGTGAATCATGGCTGGGCTTTGCGAACAAAGATTTGGGAAGGGCTCTACCCACATTTGCTACAAGTGAGCTGGTGGTTAAAAAAGGCCAATGCGAGATAGACACGTCCAGGTGCAAATGGCACAGTGGAAAGACTTCTTAAGATAGTGAATAAAGACTTATATTTACATTGCTAGTCTGATTACTTGTCTGATCACATCAGGTATTTCTATTGATGCGTGTATGCACTTGCAATATTCTAGAGGGAGTGTTCACTACAGAACTGGAAAATAAATGTCTTCATATTTCTGCTGTTCATTACCTTCAATTATGTCACATATTTAGGAAGAATTTATCTGGAGTTAGAGTTCAGCTGATAACTTCTTCCACATGAATCATGGTAATATCTATCACTATTTGCATAGCACTTCAAATTATCAAGATGAATAGAGAGTAGGAATGACCCTTCTACTCATCAGGATGTGGTTTGTTCTGTTATTTTTTCTGCTGGTAATTGGTACTCACTGGCAATTGTCAAAGCAGATAACTATTCCAAAGGAAGCAGAAGTCTGAGGAACAGAGGTATTTTTTGAAGTAGGGGAATTTGATTAGTTCTTTCAGAGGGAGTTTCAAGGGTTGTTTTAATGTAACATGTAATTTGGTTTGAAAATAAAAAAAAACATTTTTCATAGAGGGACTTTTTTTTTCTTCACATCTGCCAGAACACAATTTATTTACGCATAAACTTGGTTTTTACTATACAAATCTTTTATACCTGAGATTTTCTAGGGATTGGCAACTATAAATATAAATTTGAAGTACTTTGGACCAGATGCTTAAACCCTTACTATGTTTAAATAGCACCTTGTTCCTCTAAGTGACTCCACTGGAGTAAGATACAATATAGTTTATCAGGATCTGGCAGTGAGTGGTTTGCTTTGTTATTAACATCAATACATTTCATTTCTGCCATCAGATGCTAAGCAGTTACAGATTTGTTTAAAACCAATTACAACAAAATCAAAGCAGAATCCACTGATATGGTTTTGTTTACAAAGGCTGAAGTTTGATATCATTATTCATGTGACAACTGGCTCATATAAAATTCACAAGCCTTTTAACATGTAATTTATCTCACAAGCCCTGAAACAGACCTGAAGACATACTGACAGGGCTCACTTTTTCTCTGTTATCTGAATATTCATTTAAGAAAAGGCTATAGATGGCTTATGATATGACATTAATTGCCAAGCTGGGAGTCGTGTGTACGATTTCCCTAAGACCACGGTGAATGATTTGTGACAGGGCAAACCTATATGTGAGGATATGGAGAAGGGGAAAACCAAATATTCTTGACTGTAATTGACTATTAAAATGATTGAAAGTCAGTGGGCTTCTAGCCTGTAGGAAGGGATAGTTTTATTTCATTCTTCCCCTTTCCTAAAGACAGCAAGAAACAGAAAATGTGATAACAGTGAAGAGGCTACAGGTCTTTGGAAAGCTTAAGAATGCATTATGTGTGGAATGATTTCATTGAGCTCAGGATGTCAGCTCACATGCAATAGCAGATTAAATGAGAGTGACTGAAGTACTTACAGATCCTGGCTGCCTGCTTACTCTTTGCTGGAGGTTGCTGCTTCACATGCAAGGAGAGTTGCAAAGGCTGTGTAACATCTCCTATACCCTCACATTTATAATGATTTATAGGTGAAGGTTAGGGTAAATTGAAATCAGAGCTGCTTTGCTGCAAGATTGTCAGCCTTGGAGGTTCTTTTGCTGCCTATTCTCTTCACCTATTTCTGCTGTATATCCCCCAACAGGACCCACTGAAGAAGGGCTCGTACGGACTAATGTGACCTAATAGTGGCCTAATAGTGGCTCCTGAAGGGAGCCTACGAGAAAAATGGGGAGAGACTTTTGCAAGGGGATGTAATGATAGGACAAGGAGGAACGGCTTCAAACTGAAAGAGTAGGTTTAGATTAGAAACCAGGAAGAAATTCTTTACTGTGAGGGTGATGATACACTGGAACAGGTTGACCAGAGAAGCTGTGGATGCTCCATCCCTGGAAGGATTTCAGAGCAGGTTGGATGGACTCTGAACAATATGATCTAGTGAAAGGTGTCCCTATCCATGGCAGACGGGTTGAAACTAAACTATCTTTAAGATCCCTTCCAACCCAGGCCATTCTATGATTCAGATAAAGGGAGGTGGCGACAGCTTCTGATCTTTAAGCTTCGTTTGTCACCACTAGTGAATCAAAGTGAGTAGTGGACAAACATCCTTATTAACAATTCACTACTGCTGGCATTAGTGAACAGCCTGTATCAGTCTAGATTTGGCTAACTCCTGAGGGACCCAAGAGCTCTGTGGAATGTCCATGGCCCAAGGAAGCAGAAGAAAACCCCAACCTTTTGACAGTGCGGGAACTTCCATCTAATGTTCATTGTCTAATACGCTGGAGCAAAGGTAGCATACATGCAACCAATACAGCAGATGCAAACAATGATATCATTTTACATATCCCACCACCATTTTATATGTCTATGTTTACACACACACACATACATACACACATGAGCGTTATTTCTGTGTAACACTGACGTATCAGTGGGCAACTTCGCAAATGTGAAAGGATCTATAAAACTCTCAGAAAGTAAAAATTTCCTTTCCCCTGTTACAGAAGATTGCCTTTTTTTTCCCTTTCCCACTTAAATATTTATTCTGCATTTTGGAATGGATAAAACCAGCTGGAAGAAGGAAAATTCTGCTCCAGAAATGAAGACAAGTAAGGCAGCACAGCAAAATCTTCATGAGGAGCTTTTAAGTAAAAGTGTTTGTACCTGAAGATCACAATGAATCCACACTCTACAAAGGACAAACCTCACACATTTCCAAATTGCCTGACTCAGACAAACATGAGGCCAATAGTTCAATAGCTGTGACAGTAGCCAACAGCAGATATTTCAGAAAGAATAAAAGAAACAGAGCAAACAAAGAATGATATTTTTGTTGATATTTCCCTCCATCTGCTATAAACTGGTTACGTGATATTGCAGGGTACTTCTACAAGCACCTTTTCTCATTGTTTACCTCCTTTCCCAGATCATTCCAGAAGCTGTGTGGTCCCAACGCAAATGCCCAGGAAAATCCATCAGAAACACCAGACTATTCTAAATATCTGCTTTGATATCCTAGTAGTCAGCTCCTAATACACAAAAAAGTCTTCCCTTCCCTCAAGTACCGTGGCCAGTTCTGGGCCTCTCAATTCAGGAAGGACATTGAGGTGCTGGAGCGGGTCCAGAGAAGGGCCATGAAGGTGGAGAAAGGTTTGGAGCACAAATCTATGAGGAACAGCTGAGGGAGCTGGGGTTGTTTAGAGAAGAGACTGGAGAATAGGAGGCTTAGGGGTGACATGAAAGGAGGTTATAACCAGGTGGCGGTTGGCCTCTTCTCCCAGGCAACCAGTAATAGGACAAGATGCCATAACCTCAAGCTGTGCCAGGAGAGGTCCAGGTTGGGCATTAGGAGGAATTTCTTCATGGAAGGGGTGATTAGATATTGTAATGGGCTGCCAAGGGAGGTGGTGGAATCACTGTCCCTGGAAGTGTCTAGGGAAAGACTGGACATGGCACTTGGTGCCATGGTCTAGTTGACATGGTGGTGTTCACCCATAGGTTGGACTTTGATGATCTCAGAGGACTCTTCCAACATATTTGGTTCTCTGATTCTGTGATTGTGTGATTCTATTCAGTGGGAGCTTCATTTCCATAGGAATCATTTGCGAGTCTCTGTTGAACGATTTTTGCAAATGAAATCTACTTTGCTTATAACCAGAGAATCTTAAAACATTACCTCCTTCAGAATGTTTTAACAGATTTATGAGCTGTGACACGCCTCTATAAAAGCCCTAATATTTACCCTTGTATCCTACAGCATAAATTCCATGAATTTTCATGGTATATAGGTCAGAAGTACAGGTCCTTGAATCACAATGGGAGTCTTTTTTTCCCGGTGAAGGCAGGTTTGAGCAAAAGAACTATAGATATAATGTGCAAATAGCTTTAACGTATGTTAAGTACTTTAGGACAAGTCAGGCAATAGTATCAACCATGAGAAAACGTTGGCACTGACAAGCAGATTGCGAATGTATTATGTCAGAAATTATTATGAGTTTAATGAAGTTCACATTTTTTCAGCAGAAAGCTTTTTTGTAGAGGAAATTTTTTCAGCGACACCAGCTAGAACTCTGCCACGGATCCTGCAGTAGCGTGCCTCAGGGATGGCATCTCTTTGTCCCATCACATCCTACCTGGCCATTGCCCTGCTTTGGCCCTTCCAGGCTTTCTCCCTCACCCAGAGGGAAGGGCCTTTTGAAAGAGCAAAGAGCACAGAGGCCAAGTGAAGAACTCACCCTTTCCTTCTTTCAGGAAATTGGACATTCAAGGCCAGCATTTATTCTCAACAGGGACTATTTTAAAGATCCAAAAACATCACTGACAAAAAGCTTTCCTAACATACAGCCCAAATTTTCTTTTTTTAGCATGAGTCAGTTGCTTCTGGTT
Organism: Lepidothrix coronata; assembly: GCF_001604755.1. Taxonomy (NCBI): domain Eukaryota; kingdom Metazoa; phylum Chordata; class Aves; order Passeriformes; family Pipridae; genus Lepidothrix; species Lepidothrix coronata. The sequence continues at coordinate 2,423,560 of NW_016690332.1, read as the reverse complement.
ATACAATCATCTGCTCTGCAGTCCTGTGGAATTTCTTTCCTTTTGTATCCACAAAATACATTGATGATGTCCCTTTAATTCCCTTTCATGATGTGTTTGAAAAAGCATTATCTACATAGAGATGACATGATTTTGTTCTGTAAGCACTTTAAGAGTGTAAGGAATCAGAGATAAAGTCAGATGACAGACTTTCATATTGGTAAGATTCAGAAGAATTTTGTGGGAATATGCTAGATATTAGTGCAGGTGCCTTTTCATATTTTTATTTTTATTTCTCCAGTAGCCCATAGATGCTTAAAGGCTTGGGAAACTCCTGCCATGAGGTTCAGCCCAAGCTTTACAGAGGCAGTCTTTCTCTAAGGGTCTCAGTCAATAATTTAGACAATATTAATTACATGATTGCATAGGTAAATGGTGCCATGAGAGGGTAAAGTCTGGCAAAAAGTGATTGCTTAACCTAATAGTCACTATGACAGCAGTGACACACATTCTAATCCTCAGGTCAGAAGCCTGGATGGATGTTTTGGAAAAACCCTGCAGGTGCATACGCATGTGTGAACAAATATGTTCCCAGCTTTCTTCATAACACAGTCTTTCTAACTCTCCCATGCTAGCAGCTTTCTTTTAACCTTTTCTCCTGCTTTTCAATCATGTGTTATGTTTTTTTTCGTAGTATAAAGTTTGCTAGCTTGATCCAGTGAGGTGTGAAAATGTAGATCCAAAAACTCTAGCACTTTTCCCTATCACTGTGCAAAGCAAGACTAATATTTCTTTTTCCGTGATTTTGAGAAGTTTATATACAGGCCCTGTATAGCTTTGACTTTCACTCCTGGTGTACTTTGCTGAAAAATAGCACATAGGGGTTTTGTCCATTATCACTATCTTTTCTTTTTTTGTGGTGCCAGTGCTTCCCCCCTCCCCTTTGCTTTCTCTGACATATACTGAAGTTCTTTCATCCACATTTAGTGGGTTGTTTGTCTCCGTATCTATTCAGCTCTTCAGGCAAGTCCTTTTTTTTGGCTAGCTCTTTCCTAGTATTTTCTCCTTTCTTCTTTCTTTTTACCCTGTAGGCTGGTTAAAGCCTTTTCTTTTTTTTTTTTTTTTTTAAAGCACATGTAGTCTGGAGAGCAGACAGCCATTCTTAGATAGGCTGTATGCATTCAATTCAATAGTATGTTATTTCATTAAAATGACTGGTACTGATGATGGGGCTTTTGGATGGTACTCTCTCCTTGTCCTTGCTTGCTGGAGCTCATGGATTAATTCTGTGATTTGGGGTAGAACTAGAAGGGATTGAGAAGAGGAAATAAGTGTCCCCTGAAAATATTAGAGAGACTGACAATGGTAAAGAGAGCTACAAACAACCCACCCTAAGACAGAAGTATTTTGATTTACAGATTAATGTAATTTTACTATTTTTGTGACTGCCAGAGTGTGTGACAATAACCACAAAATAAGAAAATGGAAATTAGGCTTAAAATGGAAAGCTATGTAGAAGGTTCTTCTTATGTCACTCCCTCTGGCAGAAAAAGCAGGAAGAGTGTGCTCAGATTTCTTAATATATTAAATATGTGGTGGTTGTCCCAAATGTTGTTAATACAGCTATGAAAATGCTTTCTGAAGAGCAACTATGCTGTCTTTTTTTTTCTTCTGTGAATTGAAAGTACAACTTCTTTCACTTGCATTTTTGCACCCAAAATGTATTTAGTTTGAAGACATTTTCCAGGTTCACCTTTTAAAATAATTTATTTGGAGGAGTCTGAGTATCAGCACTGCTATAGAAGAACTGGACACAGTTACTTATGTTAACCTGCTTGTAAGATTAAATATTTGCTGGATCAGGTCCTGTATTTACTAAATTTCATTTGATAAAATAAATAAAGAACAATGGAACCTATCACAAAAAATGCAAAACTTATCGCTTGACCAAAAAAACATTTTAACCTGCAACCATACTGTGGAAAGCAGGTGCCATTTAAAGTCTATGGTTTAAAAGATCATTAAAGGGTCCCATGGATCTCAGTGATAAAACATAGTACTGCTATCATCGCTCTTAATTTTCCTTCAAAAACTATTCTTTTCCTGCTTGCTTTCCAAGTTTGAGTCTTTCAAAACTATATTTTCTAAAAGAAGTGTCCCACATCTGTTCATTGTGGCAACAACTTTGTCTTTGAAAAGCTGATAGCAGACCTTCTATCTCATTTAATCAAGCAGGAGGTAAGGGTTGCTTCAAAATGTAGTTGATTTTTCAAAAGCAGCAAAGAAAATGCAGAAAAAGAGCAAGAAAGTGTTTAAATGCTTGTATTTCTTTGGCTCACAAATAGCTGTGAGCACTCCCATAGGGTGCCATACATCTGTTCCAGCTGTATTTTCTCATATCACAGGATTATCTGTTCTGTCTCAGCATTGTGGCTCTTGGATCTATAATGCAACACTTGACGTCAGTTTGGACCATGGGATATTATCTTTCCCATTATAAATGAATTAATCTTTTGAAAAAGTAGTGTCCTAACTTTAAATGAAGTTGTTCTAGAAAAAACTCACATTTACAAACATGAAACATCCCTTTGTCTTCTTTCGCAAAGAATTAAATCTCTCTTATCCTGAAATAATTTTAGACAGTCATCATATCCCACTGAACTATCTGCTTCAAGAGCTCTACAGAGGACAGGCAAACTTATTTGAATAATGCAAGAACCGGTCTAACCCTTAACATTAACCTCAAAACACCACCAGAAAGAAGTTCAAAGAAATTCAGCCAGCCCTGGCATATATCCCTCACCCACAAATATTTTCATCTACCTCAATACATCTTCATTTTAGAGAGAACTCAGAAGAAATGTAAGCAATCATTCCTTTCTTTCAACTGAACTCAACAGCACAATAATTCCCATATTTTTCATCCCAATCACTGGAAGAGGTGAAGACAAAATGCCTATGAAATGTCAAAACCTATAGATAAATTTCAAAAAAACAAACACCAAAATTCAAACTTCACTAGGTTCACCACCAGTGTGTGATAGATGAGAAGACATTACCTTTTAAAAAATTTCAGAGCAACAAGAAGAAAGCAGAAACAATTCAGTCAGCAGACTGAAAATGAAAGATTTATGACTTTTCCTAGCCCTATTGGAGACTGTTATGTGAAAGACCTTATGCAAATACTTAGTGGAAATGTATGTATAATATTATCCTCTGGTAGAATTTTTTTGCCTTTCTGTGTGTAGCAGTCAAATAAAGATTATTTTACATGCCAATCTATGATCAAAAATGGGAAAAAAAGCAGTTTCCCTGCATGATTCTTTGTATAACTGGAAATATATTTGCTTTTTTTCAGGTTTTATAAGCATTAAATCATATTTTAGCATTGAAGACAGTGGGAGTCTTGCCTGCATTCTCTGTCAGGACTTGGCCTAATGAAATTTCTGACTGGAAAAGAAAGTGTCCTACACAAAAGGCTGCAAAAAAGAGAATTTATATTCAGCCATAAAACCACAAGACTGACTTTGCATTTTCTCTATGAATATGAGAAAAGCATCAGATGAAAAATTAGCGGATTGGTCAATGGGGAAAACTTAGTGGATTGCTCAGTGGGAGGGTTCCTGATAAGTGCAGGCATATGCCATTAAACTAGGGGTCCAAATCCCATTTGATGATCTCAGGTATAATGGCTACTGATACTCACAGGGCATTTGTTATGACAAAAGACAGTATTCAGTTTCTTATCCCTAATTTGACTGTGCAAATTTGTTTTTCACACAACACCTCCAGTCTCAACCCAATCAAGTTTGTAAGAGTTCTTTCCTCAACTTTAAGCACATTGGATATGTTTCATATCTGTTGAATAAGCAGTAAGGATTCATACAAGCAGTGTGGTTAAGCTGTATAACAGAGAATAAGTGTTTAATTTAATTTAATTGCACTAGGTGTTCTCTTGGCTTTGTTTTTTCTCGTCCAGATGATTCTTTCTAGTGAGCAAGACACATGTACTTGTATGCAGCTCTGCTCCTAGGGATGGGTTCAGCTTTTCCTGAATCCTTCATATTCTTCATCAGTTTTGGTGTTCAAGGTGAGTCAGTGCTACTCAGCCACATGGGAGTCTCTCAGAACTCACGTTTCATGAAAAAAGCTGAAGATTCAAACAAAAAATGAATGATTATCCAAAAGTGACTGAGGTTGGGTTTGATACTTGTCTTTTGAGGCTGCTTGTTTGCAAGGTGAATGATGTTTCTTTTGCAAAGCTCTGGTATCTAAGGAAACAACCTTGAAGAAAGACCTTAATCCTTGGTAGTGTGGCTGGATCTCTGAACTCAGGCACTTTGTTGAGTATCATATGCACTCATATGTGCAAAAGTGTTATGTGATCTTCAGTCCTCCAGAGGCACATGCCTGACTGTGGTGAAAGGGAGCTCAGGGATGGCAGACAGTTAATGAATGTATCTGCAGATGCAGACAGCTGGGACATGGTGGGTTCCAGTGTGATGGTTGAGAACATAAGAACTTCTTATTTGCTTAAATTCTGCCTTTGCTACTACAGTTCATCTGCCAGTGCAACTGTTTCAGAGACTCTGGTTTTGATTTTCCTCTGTACCTCAGTGTTAGTATGCAAGACAGAATGCTGCAGCCCTTAAGAGTGCTTTAGAGCACAATGGCATATTTTAAAGATGACAGCATTGTGAACTGTTCCAGAGGAGCTATTCGGCTTTTAGGATGACTGCTCTAGAAAGAATTCTCTGGCTTAACAGCGCCAGGAAAAGAGCAAGAGAAATACAGATGCTGCAATCTGGTTAAGAAAATGACGAGCTCCTGTGCTGTAGTACTTGAGCACAGTCTCTAGCTGACACCATTTATGAGCTGTTACGTATGGCTGCAATCGCACACAGGCTCAGCGAGGCTTTCCATAGGGCTCACATTTGTTTTCACATTCACTTTGTAAATGAGTTTGTAATGTGGTGCAAATGGTAGCAAATGGACATTAAATGAGGCCTGTAGTAGACTGATCCTTTGTAAATATATAGGCTATTATAAAAGCAAATAATGAGAAGGCAAGCTAAACAACAGCAGCCTCTGAGACAGAAACCAGTGAAAAAGGAGTTGTTTTACATATACAGCATTTTGAAATGTGAATTTCCTGTTTAAACTGTATTCACTCCAGCCTCAACTTCGCTCTCCATACTCAAGCTGCAACATATTTTATATTGCCATGGATACTTTGGATGGAAGACAGTGTGCACTAGCAATCAAATTTTCCACAGGAAACTATTCCAAGAACCTGTCCCACACGGCAGTACTCATACAGAGTTTTTGCTCAACCGTATACAGTCTTTTTCTAAAGGGTATGACTAGCTGGGACTTCGGCTGCCTTGTCTGCAAGTTTGGAACAGGTCCAAGGCATTACCATTCTCGAGGATAATTACTGCTATCACTTTGCAATCACTTGCCACTGGTAGCTGTTTACGCCCTCCTAAGCGGGGGTCTCATAGACTGCAGGAGGACACTGTCTTTAGGATGCAAAGAAGAAATACAAGTTGACATTTTAAAAAGTCGTTGGGAGACTAAAATACAAGGAAACCACAATGGTGTACAAACAGAAGTGAGTGCACAGGAACTACATGGAATTGAAGGTATTAGAGGTTTAAAAGGGGAATAGTAAGGAGAAATGCTTGTGATGTGTCTCATGTAGGAAAACCCCCTAAGTATGGTTGTGGGTTTGTTTTTTCTTTAATAATAAAAAAAATGGCTAGATTAGGCAAATTGGATAATGAACTTTTACTTGCCTCAGAGGTCAGGTTCTGTTATTTCTCAATATCTGTTCCTCTTCTTTGCTTCTCCTGTAGCAACTCAACCTGACATCTTTTGTCCCATCCAGCAGTGGACTTCCCTCAGGGCAACATTCAATTATAGGCTGCAAGATTATTTGAATAATACTTCTCCCCATTAACAAGACCATAGTAATGTCAAGCTTTTTGAATAGGAAGTCAGTGGGGTTCCAGAGGTGGTGGGAACGGGTCTTTTCTTCCCTCAGTAGCCTTTATGCCTAGGTAGTCCGAGCTCAGTTGGGGCTGAACAAGCATCTCTTCAAGCTACAGGGGAGTGCAGCAACTACCTCCTGTCCACCAGCTGGGGCAGAGAACAATCCTTTCCCCAGAGCATCCTTTTCACTCCACTTTTCCCTTCTGGTACCCAGTGACTATGTACACAAAAGCTTTGCTCTGTTGATGATGCTTTCCTAGTAGAATCGGTAGAGTCACAAGTCAGGAGAGTGGAGGGGAGGTGTAGCCTGGAGCAGCCAGTCTCCTTCCCCAACTGTTGGAGCAGATAGGTCACATATAGCAATATCCCAGCTCTCAGGAGGACAACAGGTCACAGCAAATCCAGTGTGTGAACAACAGGTCACAAAATTATATTCACAGATATGATGGTACTGCAGTGGTAGTATGCATTTAACGACTGTTTATTATTGTCATCAATTTGAATGCTTCCAACTTAACAAAACATTCCAAATTCATCTTCCTGGATGTGTAAAGTCTGCATTTCTGCCTCACCTCAATTATATCTACTACCTTTGAGGGCAAAACTTGATCTCATACAAAAAGTACAATGGCAACAATGCATACCTTGGTACAAGTTGTCTTAATGTGATTCCTGTTTCGTTACACTAAATTAATCCAGGGTAAGACCCGCTTCCTTTTCTGAAGTTACGGAGTCCTTGCGTAAAGCAGAAAACTTTCATGTATTTCCAAAACCATTTTCTTTAATACATCTTCCATTTGATATTGATATCCAATTGAGATTCTAATTTTCATTGATCTTCCCTTCCATTTGGGTGCACATTTTTTCAGGTGCGCAGAGAAATGTTGGTTTTACACAACACGATACAGCTGTTTGAGACATTCCTTTTGCTGTATACAACTCATCCATCTCAAACAATCTTAACAAGTAAGATTACAACCACCTCGTACTGTATGGTCACTGGTAGAATACTCATTTCTCAATCCACTGATGTCCTGGCAAAAACCTGTAAAACAAAGAGTTGCCATACACTTTCTTCACTTTACATGCTATGTTTCTCCCCACTTCCTTTCTAAGAGAAGCATCATCTTCTCCTGGCCTGATCACATTAAATGCCCATTAATATAGGAGTGAAAATTCTACTTAAAGCTTTCGTAAAGCTCAGCCTTTAAGCCTTCATGGGCTGTTTCCTCAGTTATCTTAGGTTCTTAAAGGCATATTCACTCCTTTCTTTAAAATTAAGCTCTCCAAAACAGGCCTTTATTAAATATTATCCCTCTTAGATTCTGGGCTTCTAAAGAAAGGAAGCTTTACAGACAATAATGCCACTTGATTCTTGTTCTTGCCAGCACGTTCCATTTTTTTATGCGACTTTTACCATTGGCTCTGAAATATTTCTGAGAATCACTCCCTAGTTCTTCTACTTTTAATTAGTCACATAAGGAAACTACCTTCAGTGTCTATGAATATCAGCCTGGTTCAATCCAAATGGTTTCCCAGATCAGATCTATAGGAAATGTTCAGACCACCTGATCACTGCTATAGATTCAGTGGTAAGTTGATATAGCAAAAAGGATATATATTATCCTTCAAGACATTATAAGATATATGTAGTATGTGGTATGAAATAAGAAATGCAGTTTCTAAAATCATGATTCATCACACTCCAAATATTACTCAGATCCAGTGCTTTTAACAAATTTGTAACCTTTCTAAATATTCTGCCCTGGACAGTACTCATCTATCTTGATCTCTCATCAAATGAACATAGGCCTTCATTAAAATTCCTCCAGGAAGGTAACTTCCTCTTTCCTGTATACTAAAAGAAAACTAAAAAGCTAGGCAAAGAAAATAAAAAAAGAAGGAGGAAATATTTAAGATAAGAGTTTTTGTTAATTTTCTCTTTAGGTAACTTTTCATCAGAAGCATCTACATCCTTCATCTAGCAACCTGATTTTTAAGACACACAATAAATTGAGCCAGTAAAATTGCCACACCTCTCTCCCATTCAAGAAAGAGCAAAGCTTAGTTTTCATGCTTTTTAAATTTTTTTTTTCTTGTAATGGCAAAATATCAGGAGACTACTACTCTAGTTTTTGTGAAGTCCTCTTTCAGTCAGATCCTTGAAAATTTATGAAAGTAATTTTCATTGGTTCTATCATTCTACCATTATTATTTTACTCTTTTTTAATTTATTTTCAAGGCACAGCTCTTCTCTCAACTTAAATCTTACAAATACTTATAAAACTGTGAATATTCAACAATAAGGATTTTAGTTCATTAATAATTTCATTCTCTAGAAGAACCACTGAAAATCTCACTTTCTTCTAGATCTTGTTAATGTATTGTTAATTTTTTTTTTGTTCCAAAGTATTTTCTAGTATATATTAGAGCCCTAAAATTGCTGATGGAAGTCACAATTAGCTGAATTTACTTCCCTGTCAGCACTTCCTGACTGTTTAGTCCATTCCCCTTGTCACCTTCCAAGAAATGCTTATATTCCTTACTGCAGAAAAAGGATAAAAATTCAATTTCCCAAGTCCTCTTCTAGGGAGGGGTTGCTAGCCCATTCTCAAGGGAACAGTGGAGGTTCTTGACTGAGAACATGGGTGAAGCTGTGGGTTGTGACATATTTGTTGAAAACTGGCATCTTGGCTCACTTCTCTGCTATGATTGCACTTTCACTTTCCCAGTGCTTTCCATCCAGCCTTAGAAAATAGCCCTTTTCCCACATCCATTTCCAGGCTTTCAGTTTAATCTCTATTATTTTCTGGGATGTTTCACCTTCCACTTTTTATTCTCTCTTTCATATTGTTCTGCAGTCTTAATCAAATCCATCTGTGACTTTTTGGGTTTTAATTTGTGGCCTTCTTAAATTTCATCTCAATTTCAACTATAAGTTTGCTATGCAGTACCATGGTGCCGTCTCTTGATGTCTACATGAGATTCAGATTGTATTTCTACACAGTTTTCCAAAACCATTCAGTACTTCAGGGATTTAATCTCTTCCTTTTTCTTTTTTTATTATGTGTCCTTGATATAAAATAAGGTATTTGAAACGAAAACACTATATTTTATATTTGCTGTCCTAATGTAGGCCATAATATTCCTCACTTCTTCCTGCTCCCTTAAAGCAGACAGAAATAAACCCTGAAACATTTCTGGTTTATATCCTCTCTGCAAAAATGCTACAGCCTTCTTCAGAATCTTATCCTTCTGTTTAGAAGAGTGCAATCTTCATACTATTAATTTCTTGGCAGAGGTACAGAGAGCTTTCTGGCCTTGGTCTACAATGATTGCTGGATTTGTTTCCAGTTGCACAAAGAAGTGAAGATCTCACCTGAATTATTTAATAGGAACTCCCTTCTTTACACCTCCTGTGAACTTCCCCTCCTCACCCTTATATTAGTTTTTCTTTTATTATTTTTCTCTACAATCTCCTTCTGGTTTCACTCTTGATCTAATCTTGATTTATTTTGCAGCTTTGTTCCTCGCTGAAAGATTTTCCGCTCCTCTTACTTTTTTAGACCAGTGACCCTTTCCACTAAATCCTTCTATCAGATTTAACCACACAAATCCTCACCTCTGTGGAGGATTTTCAGAGATCTGCTTTTTTGATATCTTCCTGGTGTTAACTCCTCAAAGTCCCTCTGGTAACTGGGCTTGGTTTTGTCATTTTCCTTTTCCTGGTCTTTAAGCCTTCTTTCTCCCTGCAGCAACCATCTCTAGTATTACAGGCATTGCATGCTCTTCTATGCAAAGATATCCCAGTAATTTTTTTTTTTTTCATGAGAGGGTGAAAGAGTAGAAGGAGAGATTGTACAGTTTTTCCTAGTGGTCCCCTATCTAGAAGAAAACAGGGAACAATGATATCTGCAAATCATATCATTATCTCCTTAAAGCTCCAGTTTGAGCAGCCATCTACTCCTGCAACCCCTGGTGGTCCCCTAACAAACCATTTGTAATGTATTCATGAGGTCAACATTACTTTGGTTGAAGACAGTGGCATGGTTTAGCTATCCAGGGAATGTAAAAGTTCATAATTCAGGAATTCTGTTGCTGGACTTTGCAAATGGCAGTTGCAGAAGCACTTGCAGAGGCAGTGACAAGCCAAGTTTGAGTTCTGTGTAGAACAATTTGTATCACATTCCTTCCTTGTTCACAGCTATTTCACGCCCCTAAACAGCTATAATTCCTCTGAAGTAAAGGAGCCCTTAAGTGCCAAGTCCTGGTGTGAAGGACATGCAACAGGGCCAGGTGTAGCTTTTTCTCTCTGCATATCCCAGGCTGATATGGACTCTGCATAGCTCAAATCTACTCTGGAGAATTAGGCAGCAATCTGTCTGTCTCCTCATGCCCTGCACACAATGTCAGTAACAGTGTCTTTTTATTAAAAACAAAGATCTGTTCATTAACACAACTTGATGGGCATCTTCCATCTTAAGTTTTCAGTTTTAAAAGAGTGTATCTGAAAAACTCCCAGAAACCACTTTTACTGCCCCCACTGTGACAACTGAGACTGTGCTCCTAGTTTTGACAAGGATGACACCTTTAACTGAAAGGAGAATCTCTGATTCATTTGCCCTAGGATAGCATATGGTCCAGTGATTGGACTGCTGGCATGGGATGTGAGATATAAAAGTTGGGATTTACTGCCACAGCTCATTTACATCAGGACAATACCTATCGAGAGTATACTGCTTAATTGTCTGTGCTATACGATGGTGCTAAAAGCTGCCTGCAGGATAGTGAGTATCGTAGGGACACACCATAAAATGCCCTGAAGATTACAGAAAAGCAACAGAATGAGGAAAATCAGAGGTTAGGCTTTCTTGGTGAAACTTGCAGTTTGTACAAGTCATTAAAAATACAGGATGCCAGAAGAGAATCTTTGGGCTCGTACTTCAAAATTTTCAAAAGCTATTAGCTTTTATGGAATGGGAAAAACATTTTGAAATCTCAGAAAATTATACGAAACTGCATTTTTTTTCCCTGTTCATTTTTTTTCCTTGTATAAGAAGGAAAGATGAACCTCTGGGCTGGCATTCAAAATCCCTGGATTCAATTCCTGCTCCTCCTGGGGCTTCCTATGCAAATTCTCGTTCTCCTGCATTCTTCCACTTGCAAAAATGGGAATATTTCCTTTATCCTACCAGACATCCAATTTGCCTCTTTGCCTGCACACTTCTTTCTGTGTTTCCATTATGGTGTCTTTCTTGAAGGGTTCTGAATTTGGACAAATCCTTTATCCTTTCTTAGAAGTGTGTTGAGACCAAAAGGAATTTTAGATATTAGTAAGAAGAAATCAGTCATGCTCAGGCCACATTTCAAACTTCATATTGAAACAGAAGCATTGCATGAGATCATAAATCCATCAGATCTGCTGAGCTATTCATATTTGGAAGGATTCAGATATTTTCGGTTATCTCAATTATTTTGTATTTTAATAGCAAGAAAACTTGGATTGTTTAAAATTTATCCCCTTCTCAAAGCCATTCTGACTCACTGGTCGCAGATGTATCAGAGAAGACAGGTAAACCACATTTCTGGAACAATAAGTAACCCTGCTACAGCAGAATGTGATTCCAAATCCTGATTCAAGAAAACACTTAGACCTATATTTCAGTCCCTTTTTTGGGGTAACAAATATGATAACAAGCCCTCTCATGTGAGAATGTTCTCTGAGTTGAAGCAGCGTGTAGTAGCCTGATGTGGAAATGTGCTGAAAAGAGAACAAAATTGACCTTAAGCTTGAGTATAATACAGCTTTATCTGATGTCATCATAGCTACTGATTGTGGTATAGCTGCAAGCTAGGTCTGAACTTGATTCCTCCCTTACTGGCAGATTGGTATGTTATCTGGGACTGCTTCAAAGAGCTCTCCTGGCCCAGCTGTGGGTTTCCACCCCTACATTTACCCTGGTTCCTGTAGTCACACAGCTGCAAGTGGAGATCGCTTGTTTTGCTGCTCTGACAAATATTCATCCTTCACAGAAAAGAGAAAGAAAAAGCGGGGGGTGAGGGGGAAGAAGAGAAAGAAGGATAAAGATTTGGTTTGCCTCAGATCAGAAAGCTGAAGCATTTTGCCCCATGGCCACACAATCACTAGGTTGAAAGGAAGGAAGAGTGTGGGAAGTTACAGTTGCGGGTAATGGATGGGGACTGCTCATATTCTTAGCAGCCTGCAGTCACACTGTATTAGGTGTAATGTGAAACTGCACCCTTGGTTGCTAAGAGAGATCTCTGCTAGCTTTCTTTGAAATAGCATGTTGGCTAAACTCCTCAACAATACTAATGTACATCACACATGGGTGCTATTACAGATCTCTGCCATTCCGGCTTTACTAACCTGAGCAATTCGGTTAGCCAAATGTTAACTGCTGCTTCCTCTGCTGCTTCTTTTTGCTTTGCCATCATGACTTTTTGTGTCTTTAGTTCATACCACTTTAAGTAATCTTTTCTCTACCTTACAGAAAAATACTGATGCTTCAGCTAACTCTCTTGGGAATACGTCTGAAAGAAATCCACTTAAACTAGCAATGACCACAATAGAGTCCTAGGAATTTTCACTAAATGTGAGTGATGAATGGTCCCAAAAATGGTCCATTTGGTAAGATTTCCCTATCACTATTACAGAACATACATCGAAATTATAGACATACATCGAAAGACACGCATTGGAATCAAGCAGTGAGAGTACATGATTACTACAAATGATACCTTGATGGCTTTTTGGTTTTGTTTTTTTTCAGAATTATTTCTGATATGCATGCTGTCAGTGCGAATACTTTTCATGGACAAAATACCTCAGTCATTTTGGGTTCATTTGGTTAACCTATTTCAAAGTCAACATTTATGTACTTTCTTTTCAGATGCTCATTTGTTCTTGTATGTTCTTCAAATCTAATTGGCAAGTGATTACTCTTTAATAAAGGATAAGACTTTGCAGATGCAAAAGGGAAATTAAAACATGCTGCAGGTCATCCATTTTGTGATAATGAAATCATCACTTTGCATCAAAATGCAACGTTATTTTGCCTACTTGATTTTATGCTTAAGCCAGTTTTTCTGAAGTGTCCAAGTGAATATGCATTTCAACTCACTTTGATAAGTACATTATAGTAGGTAACATCACTGACAACAGTGGTCCAGATTGCAAGGTAGTTTCCATGTTATGACACTAATGCATTCACAGCTTTCTGAAAATACTCACTTCTTGAAGTAAAACTTCGTATTCTTAAATTTCTACCTGATGGTGGTCTGTCTCTATAGAGAAGAGTTATGAGGGAGTGTTGAACTGTGTGGAAAAAGGAAGATACAATAAACACATTTGTATTTGTGAGTTATTTTACTCACGTGCTTCTGAAACTCTCGGAACCTACAACCTAATCCAAAGCCCATGGGAATTAATAGAAATACTCACAATAACTGCAGTAAGCTTTAAATCAGGTGCACTGTATTTAACAGTTACCCTTGTTTGTCTTAAGAATATTACTTGGTTTTGAATCAGAGACATAGTGGACTAAAAGTCTGCTGTTGTGGAGATAATAGGGAAGATTGTGGTGGACCTATTGTTTGCTAAACCTGGATAGGTTGTTTGCAATAGACTTGTCTAGACACAGAACATCGTTATTTACATCACCAAATGTCACATCAGTCTATTTATATCAGAAAAAGCAAATTCACAAAAATGTCTTTCCCAAACACACACCACTTTAAAGTAATAGTCATGTTGGTACAAAAATTACATGCTCAACTCGGAAGCATGGAACAGCTAAAAATCCTTACTGACAATGAATTAATGTTTCTCTCATTGAAATTACCGGGCATTCATCATCAGTAGGAGTAGGGCAAGACTAATAACTAGTGCTTTTGCAAAAAGCCCTTTCCATATTTCTATTTTTTCATATTTTCTATCAGAAATATAACACTAGCTGAATAGCTATTAAACTTTTAAGTTCTCTGGAAAAGAGAAAGAACGAGACCATCAAGTTCTTCAAGCTGAAGAACTTTTGGGCAAGTCGTTACCCAAACATCCAACACTAGGGAAAAAAAAGAAATCTGTGTGCACTTCTCCCCCCACACACGTGGCTAGTCTATTATTAAATCCTCAATGAAATTTGCATAGTTACAAACACAGGCAGTCTCAGTAAATGCTAAATGAAAGGAACAGCACTTAAGGTGGCCATCCTTAAGACAGATCAGAACACATAAGGGGGAGAACATGAGCTTCTAGCAGAAAAGATCCAGCACCACAGAATTTTCTTTGCAGCCTTAGATTAGTGATTCGACAAGGATTCTCCTCAACACTTTGAAAATTCCAGCATCTAGTATACAGAAGTCATCTAGGTGCTTCTTTAACATCAGGAAAGAGAGACCAGTGCCTCCATAGTATTTATTCCTGCCTGTCACAGGATGAATGCCTAACCTACTGAAGCATGGTACAAGTCTAGATGACAAGACCACAGAGACGGACAATTTTCAGATGAAAGAGGAATTCTCCTTCTTCCCCTCCTAAAGACTCCCTGTTTCTTAGTCTTTCAACAATAAAATTATCCCTGACTACAAGAATAATGGCATCTCCCTACTACGTAGGATTGATTTCATAGAGTCATACATGTAAAGATGGAAATTTAAAAAATAGGTAATTACCTAGAGAAGACAGACAAACCTCGTAGCAGAATCCTGATAGAGAAAGCCTCTGTCTGTATGTCATCATATACATCCATTTAGAGCAGGAAGAACTGCTTATGTAGTCAAGCATAAGTATCTGGCTGAGTATTAGGTCACGTCACCAACGATTTTCCCTCTCTATCTTTTAGGTTAAATGTTTTGCTCACTACTGTTGTTAATCTATTCCCTAAGACATACAGCTACTGTATCATGAACTTTGTATATGCTGATATTACGGGAAACACTCATTTTCACACCTACCAACTGAATTATTTCAGCCTGAATGTTGTATTAACTTAGGTCTTTCCATTTAATATCATGTATCTAAAACACACAGTTCAAACTGAAGTTTTTAAATAAATATTCAGTACTTGGCAAATAAACCTTCTGAAACATATGCAGAGCAGTCTTTCAATGTAATTCATTTGATTATTTCTATAGGCAGATATTCAAGACAACATACTTTGTTCAACATTTTTGTACCTGAAAACTTTTACCTTGAGTCAGCAGATACAGATATTTTGAAAACTTTATGTGTGAAGAACAACACCTTGGGATATTAGTGGTATATTAGTACACCTCCAGAGCAGTATTATACAAACCTATTCAGTGTATTTTCAAATATTTTGATCCTTTTCAACTTTCATACAATGTTTTGTGCCTTGGAAAGTATCCCTTGGTTTTTTCGCCATGTTTTGCAGAAGTCAACACGTGCGCCTGTCTAAAATAGAGCAGGACTGTGACTGAAAGTAATCAAAAAGAAATACTTGAGACATCCTGTAAAATGACCCAGGATATCCTAGTTTCTCCATTTTCATTTCCAGTTTACAAAACCATTTGTATTCAAGAGCCCAAGCAAAATTCTCAAACTAGACATCTTTAAGTTAGTGGCTTAGCTTCAATTAGCAGCTAAATAAAAAAGTGAGATTTTCAGACATTAAATCAATAGGAACTCCAGATACCTGATATCATAGGTCTTTAAATCAGTCCTGTGTGTTTAGATGGTTGAAGATAATGACTAATTTTCAGAAGAGCTAAATGGTCTCAATTAGAAATAAACATAGTTACCATCTTAGGGAAGCACACCCTGTCATTATAATGTATTAACCTATTCCTTTATATTTGCCATCTTTAAGTTGGATAGCTAGGGTAAAAAGAAACATTATGTCTTCAGCAGAACAGATCCATCCAGCATGTATAGGGCAGTTCTAACCAGAACTAAATTGTGCCCTTTTGCACATTGATAAAAAGCAGGAATATGTTTGCTGAAGTTAATGGAATGACTTTCATACTAATCTAATCTAATATGTTAGACATTTTAGTGAATTTTCAATTAAAAAGTAAATACACGGTTCTAGAAACAGGATTGCTGCAATGTTTTTGAAATGCAAAGGGAAGAGAAGAGATAGCAGCAGGGAAGGCTTCAGCTGCAACATGAAGTTTGGAGTTTCTGCTGCAACATCTCTATAAATAATTCTCATAATCAAGGGGACGACTTGACTTTACAGGCATTGAGTTTCTTCATGTTGTTACCAAGACGTTCATACACAAAACAAGGCTAGAGAAATTTTGCTACCTATTAGAAAGAGTATCAGCAGGAAAGGAAGTTCCACCTAATTGATCATTAAATTTAGAAGAACAAAACACTTCATCAACCCCACTTTTCTTGCAACATACTGGACTTTCTCCAAGTTTACTGCAAAGCAGAAATGTGACACCTTTTGTCAATAAGTGTAGTGCTACCGTGTTCAGGGCACCAAAAATTTTGCTTCTAACAGAAAAAGGTTCCATGGAAACCAGTGAGCACCAATGAATATTTGACAATCATCTATTTTTACTCCTAGCAAGTCTAAACACCATAAAGATAATTTTGTCTCGTTTTTCTCAGAAATTATTTTTCTTAGCATTTGAAATAAAATATCGTATTTCTAATTTATCAACTGGATTTTCTATGCCAGGAAGTAGATAAACAAAGTTCTTAAACATATTAGAAATAATGATTTGGCCTGGAGACCTGGAATTTCTTTCAGTTCTACACAGCACTGGACTACTGTCAGAATTACATAAATAAGTAACTGTAAACCATGCAATTAAAATATGACAATACATATTCAGAAACGAGATGATTTCTTATCCTCCAAACATTTCTGAAAGGTTTTTATTTCAATGCACAAGCTATTTCAGTGAAATTGATTGGTCACACCCAGCATTAAAGGTTAATCTCTTCCAGTGTGAGGAATATAGCATGTACCTACTTTTCACTCCCTTGTATAGGTCCACATAAAGGTTGTCTCCTTTATTTTTATTGAGCGTTATATCTCTGCACAGAGTAGAATACCAGCATGTCAGCTGTGTTGCTATGTTATGGCCAGCATAAAAGTCCTCCTGAGTTTTTATACTGGATCTATGTAAAATAATAAACTACTTTGAAACATTAATAGATACAACAGATAGGGGCAGAAAACAAAAAGGGACATCTTAAGTTCTTATAGCCACTTTAAAAAACTGTATCTGATACACAGAGATTTAAATTATTTCAGTAACTGGTAATGGAAATCTAATTAATATAATGAAAGGCTTATCTTTCTCAGGCTCTTTATAGTTTCTCAAAATCCTAATCCAGTCACCAGTGAAGACAACGAGAATCTTTCCATTCACTTGAACGTGCTCTGGATTCCACCCCAACATCAAGCATCCCTGCTCACTTCAAGCTAGAATTTTTCTGGGAATTTTGAGTTTTGTATAATGCTTGGGCTGATTTCCCTTCTTATTTCCAAGCTAAAACATGGTCTTCAGTCTCAGATTAGTTTTCACAGTTATCTGTGTTTCACATAGTACACTATGACTACTGGATCTAGGAGAGGTTTATCCTCTCTAATATTGCCTATACTATGTAATAACTTCCAAGGATTCCATAGTTATCAAACTAAACCAGTTGTCATGGTTTAAAACCAGCTGACAACCAAGCCCCACATAGCCATTCACTCACTCCCCCACCAGTAGGATTGGGGAGGGAAGAGGAAGGGTAAAAGCTAGAAAACTCATGGTTTGAGATAAAGACAGTTTAATAGGGAAAGCAAAAGCTGTGTGCACAAGCAAAGGAAAACAAGGAATTAATTCACTGTTTCCTATGGGCAGGCAGGTGTTCAGCCAACTTCAAGAGAGCAGGGTCCCATCACACATGACACTGCCTTGGGAACACAAACACCATCACTCCAAATCCTTTTTCCTTCTTCCCCCCCACTTTATATACTGAGCATGATGTCCTATGGTCTGGAATATCCCTTTGGACAGTTGGGTTCATCTGTCCTGGCTATATCTCCTCTCGATCTCCCTTGCATCCCCAACTTCCTTGCCAGTGTGGCAGTATGGAAAGCAGAAAAGGCCCTGGTTCTGTGTAAAAACTGCTCAGCAATATCAAAACCATCTCTATATCATCAACACAGCATTCAGCACAAATCCAAAACATTGCCTCTTACAAGCCACCATGAAGAAAATTAACTCTACCCCAGCCACAAACAACATACCAGTTCTTTAATAAAAGAACTATAAATAGAGCCATTACAGCTGCATTTATTTTGTGCACATTTCATCCATATTCATAAAACTGACTCTGTGGTTCTTCTCCCAGATTATTATTTCATGCAACCTGTGCTTCCCCTTGGAGCTCTGCACCAGTTCTGACATGTCTGTACTGTTTCAGGAAGCAATGGCTCAGGAGTCCTTGTAGATGAGGAACTGGAGATTTTGTTTTGTTTTGTTTTGTTTGTTTGGTGTCCATTTTTTTGTTGTTGGTTGGTTTTTTGTTTAATTAAAACATGTTTAAAACACTGCATCATTTTAACTCAGTTAATTCACAGTGGCATAGGGTTCATGAGTTTATGTATTTTTCTCTCTGTTGTCTTGGTCTACCATGACCTTCATGTCTTTTTTTTTCTTTTTTTCTTTTTTTTTACAATATTAAGACATAATTTTTTTCGTAGAGAAATGCACTCCTGTATATATACACACCCTATAGCCCAGCATGTAATATTTGTGCTTCTACAATGCAGAAGGACTAACAAGATCTAATCAGTCCAATCAGTGACAAATGCATATCCACACACCTTGTGCTACAGACCACATAGAAGACATAGAAGTTAGTCACACTGTTTGAGAGGTTTTTACAATACATTTGTTCATCAGCACTTGCATAGATTTTAAAGTAACCATGACATTCTTCATGCAAGTTTAGAAACCTCTGCAAAGAAATCTAATCTAAGATACTATCTAGCCTAGGCTGTCTTTTCTCTTTTTATTAGGTTAATTGACCAAGGCCATGATAAAAAAGAGATCCCCCCAACACAAGGTTATGTTTTTCCAATGGAATGAAAAAGGTTACAGTAGAGATATTTCACTGGTTTGCATCCAGTAGCATGTATTATTAAAGCATCAACTCATATCTGTCATATGAAGTCATATTTCTTTTTAATTAATGAAATAAATTCAAGTAGTGTTACTGTGCCATGCCTTTCAGAAGATTTGTCAAGAAAGAGGCATCTTTGACTATTCACTTAGCAAAGGAGTTATACTGTTATATTCCTGGCAGTTTTGGGACAGGGGAATAAAACAAACTTCCCTCTTTTAAAGCATACTCGCATCCCCAGTAAAGCCCAAACCCTCTTTGGGCAGCTCCAGGGCTCAAAAAACACAGCTTTGAAAGAGTAATCTGCGCATTGAAATGTAAATATTCGCTACAGTGTACTGTACACAGGAATTCTGAAGGAAAGCAGGATGTTGAGCATATTTATTCATTCATCATTACCCAGAGTTCTTTGTCCGCTGCTTCACAGAAATGCTTTTCAGTTTGTTTGAGTTCTGGAAGAAACAGAGCTTAGGCATTGCTTTGGAATAGGCAAAGTTCTTTTCTTGCCTCTTGTAGAGCACTAAAACTCATTTGAAGGCTTGATTCAAGAACAGATGAGTCAGCACCTTTACTAACAGATTTTAGACCTTCATACAAAAGTTGCAGGTTTGGTTTTGTTGGGAGAAGTAACAGAGCTGTAGGCCCATTCCCTCCTCCTTTCCATTAGCACAGCTTCCATGCTACAGCTGTGGTTGTGTAAAGGATTTAAATCAGTTCCATTTGTATGTTCAGACAATGCATTTGAAGATGAAAGATGGGCAAGTAAATGCCAACATTGAACGCTGTTCCTGATCTATACAAGACATTAATTTTCATTTTTAAAGAGTCCATTTTAGATGACATTGGCAAACCAAAGAATAGAATTTTGCTATACCTTATTTCCTACTGGTCCTTTCAGAAAAGAAAAAACAAACAAACAAACAAAAAAAATCTATAGAAATTTAATTATATGTTAGCACAGAAGGACTTTTAAAACAGTATTTCATTCTGTTAAAAAGAAATATTCCTTTGGGGCAAATATGATTTTGTTTCAGCATTAGGCATTTTTTTAAAAGAAGGAAGTTTAAAAAAAATTACTAAAATTTCAAGAGAAAAATTATAATGTCATCTTTTAAGGATGCTGAAATAAAACATTGCCTTACATTCAATTAACAGTTTGGCAAATTTGTGAAACATGTTGATGTTACTCCTACTGTCTCCTCTGAAGGGAATTCTAGCTACGATAATGCTACTCAGTTCTAGTGGAGAGTCTTTAACGTAATGTAGTTTACGACTTTGTAATTTTTCTGCCAAATGGAAACAAATGTAAATAATATTCTGAATAATACGTGCAATTGTGATGGTGAATCATTCTTCTTTCTTTATGAAATGTTTAAGAAACATTAATACCTGTGAAATAAAAAAAAAAGATATCTTAATAAATCCTGAAAATTTTAACAGGACACTTGAACTGAGAAAATTATGGTCACATTATCTACTACTATAAAATCATGACAAATCCAAACCAGACTATTTCAATATAACTGAATTAGGTTATATTACTGTTCCTGAACTTGACTTGTTTCTTTCAAAATTATGGCAGGTTATCTTTCTTAGTAAACTCTACACAAATCCTTTCTTTTTTCTCAACAGCTTTTTCACTCTCATGTATTCAGAATCCATTTAGTGACTTTAATGACAAAAAAGCTTTCACTGTTACTAATAGTTAAGATTCCACAGTTGATTTTTCCTTCTTGTGAACAATGCACATAATTTTTTACAGCATTCAAGAGATGGAATAGGTCAGGAGAAGTAAAAAGCAATTCCGTTTGACCTTCACATGCCAATAGGGGCAGCACTAAAAGCCATCTGTATACTTTTAAACAAAAGGCAGTTTACTTCCTGGTGCTGTTCTTTGAGGTAGAATCTGTACCTTTGTGAGTCAAGAGCAAAGAGGCAATGGGAAAGTAAACAAACCCAGTGGAAAAATAAATTATCTGTGCTGCAGCTATGCATCTTTACACTTCTTAGTCCAGTGGCCAAAATTCAGTTGAGCGAACTGCAAAAGTGAAGAGTAAGTTCCTGCAGAACACACAACAAAATATAATGTTGAAGAGTGGGACAGAGTGGGTTTGAAAAAAAATGTATATGGGGACAATCTCCAAGTATCTTTTAAAGAAAAGAACCTTTTTAAAAAATAATGTTTAACACCATTTGTAACTAAGATAATAAAGTAATTAATTAGATTAATTTGGAGCAAAATTTGTGATGATCAATTTTACTACAAGACTGAACTGTTAAGAATTTCAATCTGGAACACAGTGAAACCCAGGCAGTGTAACAAGTTTTAAGAGAGTCAGAATTTAAAAAACCTCTTCCTGTTCTAATGGGATGATTATACACTGAGTTTTGACATGGGATAAAAACTCGTACTCTGTCTAAGAACAAATCCTGAAATTAACCTGATATTTGGAGATTTCAGAGGAGCTGATGATAGACTTGGAAAATTTGATGGTGATGGAGGAAGTACATGCACACAGCATGGATACTGAAAGAAAAATCTAAAAAACCTCCAGTTAATAGAGAAGAAGAACTACTGGACTTGTGAACAGAAAAAAAAAAAAACCCTTACTTCTGTGAAAATAATATACAGTGACTTCTGAAGAGTAGTTTAACCCAGCTGTAACATTTAATGTTCAGAAGAATTAAATCCTCAGCTTTGAATAACATTCACAGTAAATTAAACTGGCAGTTATGCAATGTCTGGAGTACATCGTAACTACCCCATGATTACCACAGCCAGCCAAACGCTGTCCCCAAGCAGGCAAAACTTCTAACTGGGATCAAGGTTTTTATCCAGTGTTTAGTCTCCTTTGACCTGATTCATTTCACCACCCTTACTTCGGAAGTACGAGGAAATTTTTTTTTCTGTGAAAGCCAGTGCAGATATTTGAGCCAAAACTAAACCTGATGCAACTCAAATGATGTCACACCAGGGATGGATTTGGCCCAAATTGTCTGGGGAGGTTAATGTTCTTCCTGAACTGGAGATCAGTGTTAATTCATCTCAGCTCTTTAGCTTTGCTGCAGCTATGAATGCAGGCCAGGCTACGGAGCTACATGATCTGGTTGCAGTAAAGAGGGGAGCACAAGTTTGCTGCTGCTGGACCAATAACCCCTTTTGTACTTTTACAATTGTGACAACCCCTTAGTTTCTTTGCAAAGATATATTTCTTTAAAAATGTGACAAAATCTTTCCTACCAGCCACTCTCTTTTGGGTCCCTTCTGCTCCTTTGGTTGGTAGCGTTTCAAGCCAGTCGCAGCTCACAAACTGCACCTCAACATTTCCTTAGCAATGGTTGCTGCCATATCTCCTGCACTAACCACCTTTGTAGAAACAGGGCTATCATATGCTATTTTAAAGGCTGGATTCTGCTCTCTTATCCCAGTTCATGAGAGGGAAATGGTGTGACACCATTATAACTAAGAGAGGAATTTAGAGCTAGTACGAAAAATGCCGTATGGCCAGGAGTGCTTGCCTCCTGCATTTCAAATGTTCCTTGTCTGAGCATGCATTCCAGTAAGAGCTCTATGAAAATACAGATGAGCAGTAATGACTTCTCATTTAATGACCTTTCCCCCCAAGACAGTTATTAATGGTGAAAACAATTTACTGCAAGTTTGACACGTAAACTGTAAGACAGCTACGGAAAGAGTCTGGATGTCCTGATGGCAATGCTTACCACACCTTGCAAAAAAGCTCAGGCAGCAGCATTACATGTCTCAATTGTGAGGCAGACAGGAGATGCTGAGTATAGAGAATGCTTATCTCTTCAGTCCTTGTTAAGGAAAATGAAGGCATTGACAGATAAACCTCTGGACCTCCTCTGTCACAGCTTCTTCCTTCCCCAAAACAGAAATCAGGAGGGCAGAACAGGAAAATAAAGATGGCTCTATGTTGTCTTTCTGCTTCCATCTCTGTGGGCTGGCTGATGAGCTGCTTTATTCTGAGACAAAGAATGATCTGCCCTACATCTGCCATCCCTGGAGCACAAAAGGGTGTTTTGGGCACACGTTGTGTACTTCCAAGAGTGGCCCCCTACTAGTGGGGTACTTCTAAGAAGGCTAAAAGAAAGATAATGCTGTGACCTACACACCACCCAAGGAAGTCCTGCTTCATGATCCCTGTCTGATAGCAAGGTCAATCATCTGTGCAGGCATAAATGAGTCTCATGTTGCTTTTAGCCTGAAAAATAGCTGAAAGGAAGCCTCACTTTTAAATTACAGTTGGACAGGGACACCAGATTAACTCACTAATACCAACAGTATTGATAAATTCAAATCATCAGAATCCTATCCAGCATTTAAATCATATTTTAATAGTATGGTTAATAAGTTAAGCTTCCAGTCAGCTGTAAAGTATGCAAGCTTTTGGTTTGCCACTGGAAAAGTTCCCAATTCTTGTTCACAATCAGTGTCAGATAAGCCATCAATACACCTTTTGCAATACAACATCCTTGTAATCTATTAAGTTCCTGCACAATCTCACCACATAAAATGCTGTGACATAAGCCAGTTGTTTTTCCTTTCAAATGAAACAAAGAACCTTTGGTTCTTCTGCTTCTCTCTTCCCTACTCCACACCAAGTATACATTTTCTTACTTTCCCAACCTTCAACTAAAATTCATGGGCTGCAATGCTACTAATTCCATCTGGTTTTCCCCTGTGTGATTTTCTTGATCTGCAGTATTTCTCACTCCATGATGCCCCTCCAGATCTTGAAAAAGGGGAGGCTTTTGTTGCTTCAGCCAGCAGTGAAAGAGGTAAAGCCATGAAAAACTTACAGATTTTTTTTCCCCATGTTAAATGAGTTTGGTTTGTCTTTAGGAGGTAGAGATCATGAGAAGCCTTCTTCCTCCTTCCTCTGAGAATACTTCTTAGAAAATGTCATGTGAATCCCTAGCATTAGTCAGAAGGATAAACAAAAAGTTGAGAATTACCAGAAAGGGTGTAAAGAATGTAACAGAAAGCAGTTTTATGTGCTATATGAATCCATGGTGCACTCACAGCCTAAATAGTGAAGGTATTTCTGATCATTCTAACCCATAAATACTATAGTAGGATAAGACAGTAGAGGGCAGAAAGGATGATCAAAACATTGAAAGGCTTTGCTCAGGCAGAGGCTGAGGCCCTTTAGTCCAGAGAAAATACAATCCAGGGAGATTAGCAGATAACTAAAATATCAAGACTGGCAAGCAGAACAACTATTTCATCTTTTCTCAGAAAAAGAAGGAAGCAAGAGGCTCCCAGTGCAAATTACCAAGCCTCAGGATTAAAAAATCACAGAGGGAAGTGCAGAATGCATTGCAGAATGAAGCAGTGGGAGTCACTGACACAGGATGTTACGGAGGTCAAAAGGAAGATTATTAAAAAGAACTAGATCACTTCATAGAAAGGTCTATAAAATTCTGTTAAATGTGACAGTCTGGATGTTAAGACACTAATCTAAAAATCCCTCATCCCCTGTTGTTAGAAGATGGAACAGTATGTCACAGGGAGAGCGTATTTACCTTCTATCCATTTCCCTAAACAACCAGCTCCTCTAACAGGCTGAAAGCCACCTTTCAGTCTCATCTGATAAGGCTCATCTTTGTGTTTCTTTCTTTTTTCTCCCAGTAAGACTGGAAGATATGGTAGAAGTTTCCCATCTCCTTTGCTGAGCCTTCCAAAGGAAGTAATGCCAGTGGGACACTTTGAAGGAGAGCCCTTGCTCTGAGATGCTAGTAAATGCTCTGGCTCGCTATATGAGAATGATGAATCCCAGAATACATAGGTTGCTGTCTCAGCTTTGCCCTTGGCCTGCTGCATGCCTCGCTTGGTGATTATCCCAAAGCTTAGTATATTCTGTGAAACAGAGATTTGTAAAGGAAAAAACACATCTATGTTACCAAGAAAATACAGCTCTTCCTATCATGGGTGTCAGTACCTTGGGAGAGACAAGCATAGAAGAGTAATCCAGAGATTTAGGGTGATACCGTAGACACAGATGTTTTCATGACTTTGGAGTCACTCATTTCTGTGCCTTGGTTCTCAGTCTAGAAGATAACAACAGTGGGGTGGGGGTTTTGATTGTTTGTTTGTTTTCTTTTGCTTTTTAATTCTGCAAAGGTTTTACGTGGCTAAATATGTCAGATATTTTGATAACAAGTGAGACAGAAACCATAAAAATACCTGAATTTACACTACATGCCTGCAAATGGAGCTGAAGCTAAGTCCAGCTCTGACATTTCCAAATGTCTTTTGCTCTCCCTGATTTAATGTATATAGTCTTTTTAAAAATATAAGTGGAATCTAGCATGGTTCACTAAGAGTACTTCTTTAGAAGCTAGAGGGTGAATTTGCCCCACTTCATGTCAAACCATTCATACCAGATGGTTGCAATGTCAATGTAAGGACAAAGTCAATGCAGATTTTAGAAAACAGCAGTGTTGTGGAAAGAGTGCTCCCTCTGGTTATTTTGCTGGAGAATTATTTGCTTACAGCAGAAGAGAAATAGGGCAGAGGGCAGTTGGGTTTACCTGCATTGTTTTCATCATTACAGTCAGGACGAGGGTTGTTTGTCAAATACCGGTTTCTGTTCCCCCATTCCCCAAGGGCACACGTCCCTGACACGCTGTGTTAGTTTTCTGGGGAGATGAGGGCTCTTTCTCGGGGGCCGTGCATTTTCTGGATGCAGTAGGGAGGGAAAGGACATAGTTCCTTTTCCAGTATGGGTTTCATTCTTTTTACCTGCTACTTCAGCCATGTTGTTTAGGAGCAGAGACTCAAAATGACAGACGTGACTGAGGCAGCTGCTGGAGCCAGCACAGCCTCCCTCAAAGCCCCCTGATCTGACACAACAACAGTGCAGCGTGCTGGCAGCCCTGGAGGATTACAGCATCACCGCAGAGTTTCTGTTAACCCTTTGGAGCTCACAACCTGCCGAACGATGGAAAAATATAGACAGCACCCAGCCCCGGAGGCAAAGCGTCTCTCCAGAGGCATCATCTTAAATAACAACACACTTGGACGGTACCTGTTGCTAGTGTGATGCAGTCAACTCTACGTGCCTTAATATAGTAAAAAAACTGGAAACTATCTTCAAAATTTTGCAAATGGAAAGAAAAAACCCAAAGAGGTCATGCCAAGACATCAAGTGGAGGTTACAGCAGTAACTTCAAGGGTTATTGCTTCAGGAGGAGAGTTAACACAAATTATTTGTGCATTCACACAGGGAAGTAGCGTGCCCATGTTCTGGGCACTAAGTCAGCAAGTACAAAATACTCAAGTGCAGTGTGCTTGATTGCTGAGAAGACATCTTCACAAACTATAAAACTATATATTGCCATGTTAAAAAAAAATAGTGCCCAAGAGAAGAAGAGAAGTGCTGAACTGAAAACCCCAGAGATTAATAATCTCAATATACATCTTTGGGACTGTGAGCTGGCGCTTCTGCTCCACAACCATGTCATGATTCTAGGGTGCTCTCCCAATCTAGGTGGATACTAATTGGTATCATTATGATACCTCCTAGTTAATGACAATCACACCTCTGACTGCAATACTCTTGCACTTCAGGGCAAACACATATTGACAGTGCTATGTCCACATTTTTCAGGGGATTATTACACCCTCCCTGTAATGACAGCTTCTTAGAGGAATACTCTACTAACAGCCTGACCAAGGACCAGGAAGATGGCTTTTTGCACATACCAACCCTGAGCTGCTTTTGACCTTGACAGTATAGGTTGTTTTTCTTCCAATACAGGTTAATCATTTTATCCCCTTTATGGTGGTGCAATAGAAAAAATCATGAACTTTCGTTACAGGCTGTACCTGCAACAATCTGCAATTCATGATCAGGAAAAAATGCCTGTTTTCTGGGACAGCCCATAAAAGGTTTACAGATAACAAACATGAAAAATCAAGACTATCCTACAGTCAGTCCTAAACCCCATTTGTTTTCAGAAAGTGATGTTTGCTGGAACATGGGATTTAACTGATACTTTAATTATTGTTTATTTTGCTCCTCATTCTCTTTCTTCCTCCTTTGACACCTAAATATCTAATATCAGGTCCTTTTAAGTCTGTCATTCAAGATCCTACCCCTCCTTTCCCTTCTTTAAGAAATTGCCACCTCTTCCCTTTTTATCAGGATGAGAACACAGATCATTCCCCATGCCAGCTTTTTTTTTCCCCTCTCATCTGAAACTACTTGTAAAGATGACATAGGTGACGTTGGATGGTGTTGGTTGAACACTAGTAATTAGTCATAGGCCATCTGACATCCAAAACTCTTTTATTCTTCTGTTTTTCTTACATTTTTATTTGAAAAAGGAAACCTTTTCCCCAAACTCCCAAATGTACTAATCCATGAAGCATTCCAACAATAAGGAAATGAATATTTAATTACTTTAATTCTACTATCTTATTGAAAGCACAATTTCAAGCAAGTTCATTTTACATGTGGTCATATTAACGCAGGCAGTTTCAGTCCCCAGGACTCATCATAAGTGCTGAAGCCATGAATAGATCTAGGTGTAAGTTGCATTGTTCCAGTACACTGAAATTCTGACTGTGTCTAGTTAGCACTGTTCATAACAAGTGATAACCAAAGCTCATCCTGGCCCTCCCAAGTAAAAAAAAAAATAAAAAATAAAAAAGCTTTGCACCTACAGCAAATAAACTAGATTTCAGTAGACATAGAACACAGCTACAGACTCTATATTTTGTCCAACCAAAATAGGTCAGTTAGGAAGCACTCCAAAGTTGCACAGAAGTTGGCATTTCTGATTATTCAGGCTGAACAATTACAACAGGCCAGTTGTCAAGCACAATTTGCAAAGGCTCTTGGCACTCTGGCCAGGGGGGAATTCCCCAATTTATGTTATAACACAGACAGCAGCAGTAACATTTTAATCAGGCTGTAGAGCCTGCTGGGAAGCTCTGTTATACACCATTGTTATGCCCAACAGGACTGCAGTTCAGTATGGCTGGGGAGTCTACAGTGGGCCATGGTTCCTTATTACAGCCACCACAGATGTCAATGAAAAATTAAAGAAAATATGCTTCCCCTCTCCCTTGACACTTACACATTACAGTAAGTGACTGTAGTAAATTACTCCTTCTGCATAGAACTCTAAGCTATTTTAAGACCTATCTGCTCTGCAAATAGATCAGGGAATACCTTGTATGTTAACAGGGGAAGTCAAAATTAAGAAGCAGAGATGAAGGTCTTAATCTGGAGGACTCACAAGACATGGGTGAAAGATAGATCCCAAGAGCTCACTTTGGGCACTTAAATGCATGTTAAGCATGAGTTCTCCACCTATACTAAACTTCTAAGATATGTTAGTGAACACATCTTTGCAATCAGGACTTTAAAATCAAAGTAGAGTTTCTGATTGGCTTTTATGTCAAAACCATTCTGTCTTTTAAAGACACCAAGGAATGGAAGGGCAACAATATTAGCTTTTATCTCATGGTCTAGTTGAGGAGGCTTCAGTATAAATCCAAAAATACTTCAAGGAAAAGAGAGGAGGAACAAGAAGAAAGAACCATAAATCTATGGATTTGGCAGAAAAAGTAGTGTATTTAAAAATGAACAACAACAAAACCACTGTTCAGATGGAATTAAAAATATATAACCTTGGAGTTTATATCCTATAATAGTTCCTATGTTCATGTTTTAAATACATGAACTAGTATCTTTCTTGAAGCAATTATAGTATCCCTAATTAAATTATGAGTCTTTTACAGTAATATCAATTAGGTCTTTAAAAAATCATTATTAATTTATCAAGGAGACAACTTGATAACGTGGTGAAGGCAATAAAATAGATCAGTCTGTAATGCCCACTACTAGAGGAAACAGACTTCATTTGAAAGTAAACAGACAGTGAATGTCCACTAACCTGATGAGCTGCACTGATTCACTCCTCTTAGGATAGCATCTGCCTTATTAACATTAAAACTTTCTTCTTTTTGTGTTTTTTTCCCTGTTTTCTATACACACAGCCATGAAAAAAAATCATATTTTCATAGAGTATGACCTGTATTGAAGCTGTGTTATAATGGGTTATTCTTTGCTGTAAAATGCATGTTAGTGTGTGTGGAAAGAAGATAAGGACATAAAATAAGTTTGGAGGGAGAATGAGAACTGAAATTAGAACAAACAAACTGAAACAAAATAACTTCTTAATCGAGAGGTATTTTAGTTACTGAGAGTGAAGTTTCCAGATGATCCAGAAAAGAAAGGAATATTGGGAAATACCTCTGCAAAGTATTTCTGAACAGCAAACAGATGATTGGGATGGGTTGTGTGTGCTTGACAGAAGCTACTCCGTGAAGCAATAAAGGAATACTAGACAACTAGTTGATCTGCTGGTGGGTTTGGATGGCAGAGATCCGTATGTACCCAATGTGGCACTTTATGGGAAGGAAAATGTACAAATTCTCTGAAGAAGAGGAATATAGACAAACATTGCATGACAAGCTTCCCCACTGCCACAGAATCATGCAGCTCCTTGTTTCCCAGGCTATTACAGTGGAAACTGTATTGATATATATATGTATTTTTAAAACAAACATTTAGTATTTCTCTCAGTTCTGCTTGTTACATCCCATCAATTTCATTACTTCTTTCTGCTTCGTCTTTTGATCATATTTCTTACATTGTTTCCTCTAAGCATTCTTCTAGAGACAATTTCTTCATCGGGGCCCAACAAACATCTTCCTGATTTGCAGAAGTGTCATCTGTATTTACATACATGTTCGTGGGTCAAAACCCAAGCTCCGAATCACTTCAGCATTTGCCCGCAAGGCCTTGGTGATGTCGACATACACCAGGGTTGGGCCGTGCACAGAAAGCATAAGGTAGAGCTCCATCTGCTGCTGGAGGGGCCTCTCGCTTGGATCGTCACCGCACAGATTCTTCCAAATGCATTTAGGGAAGGCACAAATCTCATGCCACTGAATGGTTTTTGGCAATTCTACGCAGTCTGCTGTTCATATAGGCTTCCAGATGAGCCTATCTGCTTTGCTCTCATGCCCGGGACACTTGGGTACGTCAAAAATACCCTTGATGAAATCAGCCTCTGCCAAATGAAATCTTCAGAATCACAGAATTGTTATTTTCTGCAAGGAAACAACTTGGAAGATTTCTCATTCATTTTAACAAAAAATTTGGGGTGTTTTGGTGACAAAAGTCATCTGAATCCTCTGAAATATGATATAAGAAAATGGTTCCCACTCTTCCAAGTGTCTTTGGAAGAAAAAGACTCATGCAGGCAAAAGCAAAACTGGTAACTAGATATTAGAGACTCACAAAATATTACAGTGGGAGCATGAATAATACAAGACAAAACTAACCAAAAATTTTAAATATAATTTTTCTCTGTTAAAAATTGTCTTTCTTTACAAGGAATCAGCTACCTCACAAGACTGTTCCCATTGTGCTACAGATATCTGAAGTGAAATAAAAATAAAGCTATAGAAGTTAAAAGCATAGATTTGGGAGCAAGGTTTTTGTAGTCTAACTGGTCAAAGCAATATTATTGAGGGAACTAGATAAAGTTTTTCTAGGAAAACTGGCATTTTGCAAGGCTTATTAAGAACTGTGCTTTATAAATTATAGTAATAATAAAGACATACACCATACCTAAGTAGAAAATTGTCTTCCTAGTTTGAAAATAATCGCAGTGTGAAACAATGATTTCAATATAGCTGAAACAATCTGTTATCCTCCATGACAACATTCCAGATAATCAGGTAAACTTAAAATAGTTTCAGGTTTGGATGAAAACTAACGTTTCCGGCAGGTTTGACCCGATATAGAATGTATAAAGGGCTGCATATTCAGGCCATGTATTGAAAAATATGCATTTAAGCTATCTCATTTTGCAGTTAAGTTCCAAAACATCATTTCTCATACAACAGGATCAGGACACAGTAAGACCTCTTGTGTAGCACACAGACAGTCACTATCATAATGCAGGAATCTGCAACAGAAGCTTGTGCAATACACCAAGAAAGGTAATAAAAAGAGAAGAAAGACCTACTAAGCTGAAATAAATGGGATAAGCACATAAATCAAATGCTCATTGATAAACTAGTTTGACCAAATCCAGGCAAGATGGAAAGAGTCTTGCAAATGGCAAACCTCCAAAACAGTGATGCCTTACATAAGGTTCAGAGAATGTTTCCTTTGAAGATAAAAGTCACCAAAGTGTGAAATCTGTGATCATATAGGAAGCAGAAGGAAAAAGCAAACCAGACACAAGCAAAAATTACTCATGGCATTTTCACTCATTCACATGCAACGGACAGCTCCAGGGGAAAAGACCAATAACTGTATGTACTTTAAATAAACTGCATGTAAAATATACAGTGTTCATCCTTGATAGAATACATGTGTCCCTTGTCAGTCAGGGACTACATTTGCATTTTCTCTTTATTCTCTGAAGTCTTGATAGAATGAGATTTTATAAAATTAAATAAGTTTACTCTTCTTTGCTAAGGAGTGTCACTGATCTTTTTAAAGAACATTCAGGAGCTTCATGTAGCATTTAGCAACTTCAGGAAATACCATCATTAGTTAGAAGAAGCATGTATTCAATTTTGAATTAGATGGAATAAAATTTCATACTACTCCTGCTGAAATTTCTTGGGTGAAATATTGGATATGTGATTTCAAGAAGGCCTGGCTCTCACTCATACAAATAATCCAGGTAGGGTAAGATTGGTGGATTTTCTGAAGCTGCTTAAAACTAATTTTCCCACTGCTCTATCTTCCAGAAATGAAGTATTACCAATCTTGACTAGGGACAGACCTGAGGAACAAAGCCTGGCTCCAAAGATCAATTATCCTCAAAACATGGCAAACATTTGTGTTTGAATCTCTGATTTGTTTTCCAATAAATGAGATACAAATTTAAATGTCTGAATATGATATCTTCTAGCTAATGCCTGTTGCGTTGGCATTTAGAAATGTGAGTGCTTCAGCACCTCAACTGAACACATATTTAATATTCTGTCCATTTTTAAGCAGGTGAACAGTCTCATCGGTTTCAGCAGGACTACAGTCAAAATAGTATCTCTTGTGTCTTTTAACAAGACAAAGAGCAGAAGAATGGCTGACCTCCCAGGGCAAACTCAAAACATAGACAGCAGTCCTTTCCAATATGCAGGAAGTTGAGTAGGCATGGCAGGAGGCTGTTTTGGCAAATGTCACTCCCATTTGATGAAGAAAGATCTGGGAAGTTACAGTTCTTGAGAAGAAAACACAGCAAATCTTCCTGAACATCATTGTTGGACAAATGAAGGAGACAAAGGTGAAGAGATGACTGGTTCAGTAAATAAGGGTATGAAAGTGGATGTCATTTACCTTGACTAAAAGGCTTTTGACACAGTCTTCCAAAGCATCTTTTCAACCTATCTGGGAAAGTATGGCTTGCGCACGTGTAAAACTAGACGGACGACCAGCCTTGAAGGACTGAAAATTTGAAGGGTAGTTGATTACTAGTGATGTTTCTAAGTGTTGATCTTGGTACCAGTATTTCTTAACATCTGCCTTAACAAACAGGACACAACCAATCACTGTCTGTTACCAACACACTACTGACAATAGGAATGGTCTTGGCTATAGGGATGGACACCATCCTAGCATAATGCTATTGACAGTGCCACCAGAGAGCACACACAATAATTGGATAAAGAAACACAACAGCACACATCCAATATGTAAAAAATGAACTTACTCAATATTGACTTCAATTTATTTGCTGTTCATCTGCCTAGACACTTCAGAGCAGGAAACAAATGTACTTTCTAGTTTTTTTGAGAACCATGTCAGTTGTGACTAGGACCTCAGGGAACTATCAGGTGGAGCACATTAAAGTACTTACAACCACAGATTAGGAAACCTTTCTCATTTCCATAAAATGGCCTCCTTGTATACAAGATTGGAAATCCAGGATGGGATTTTTTATGGCTAGGCAGACTCATCAAAAATGTTTCAGATTTGTCAAATTTTTAATATGTTATTAAATTTCCATTGTTTTAATACACTGTTTTGATATGTTTCTATTGCAGAAGTAAATCCTGAATAAGGTAGATGAAAATTATCACTTTCCCTTTGTCTTCCTTCCTCTATTCCAGACTTTTGGGTAACTATAGGTGTCTTAATATGATTTGGCACTGTGCTGTGCAAGTTAGGGTATCATGTTGAGTTCTTTCAAAATTTTTATTCCCAAGTTACCAAACATATTTGTCTAAGAATATATACTGTATATATGAAAATATATATGAAAACACAATGGATTTATTATTGCCATTTTTCCAATTCTGTAAATATGTGAATAGTATTCTGAGAGGTCCTATCAAATGTTAATGTAAGTGTTGGGAAATCTCTTTAGCAAAGCTCTTTTTTTAAAAATTAGAAAACGTTTTGTCTGGGAATACTCTTTATTATTCATATGGAAGTATAAAACATTTATAAAAAACAGCCAAACAAACAATACCAAAAGAGACTTCAGGCCTCCTGCTAGTGTCTGCCATGACTGAATGGAAGTTGTATGAGACATTCCTGCATGACAGATGGTGTTGGGCATCCCTCTTGACACATACCTCTTCAGTTTCTGACTACTGCAAGAAACCTAACTATACAAGGGCTTGTAGCCTAATAATTAGTGTAGGTCTGTGTGATGGTACAGGAGCACTGCAAGTTTTGGCTGTTCTCCTCGTTTCTGCCCTAAGCCTTCATGAAAGAACACATTGTGGGCATCAGATTAGCAGCTCCCCTATGCTATATGTATCCAGAAAGCCTTGAGGTGTGTGCATCTCCTCCCAAAGGCCTCCTTCAAGCCAAATACAGTCATCTACAATAACACTTACAACAAATGCCCTTATTGATGAGAAAAACCTTGGCCGCAAAACACAAAGCATCTGCTGCTGGATTCTACCAGAATGGAGCTCCCTTAAAATATAAAAAACCACTCCTCCTAATTTTTCTATCCTTTTTTAACTTGAATTCATTCCTTAAGGATGGAATTGAGTCTGATCATCCTAAATGCAAATAAGACTCCTGCAACTTACCACTAACAGCAAAACAAAAGCAACAGTAAACTGCCCAGAAAAAGCAATTGTACCAATCTTGTGGTGCACTGACTAATACATATACTGTAAAATACAGATTACCAAGCTTGTGCAATGAATTTTCAGATTCATTCTAACAACTGTCAAAAGCAGTTGCTAATACCACTAACATCCATTGACTTTAGCAAAAGTGTAACCAGGAGAAAATGAAGCACATCTAAGTAAGTGTATGTTGTCTATCAGGAGCATGACTACATCAAGACTGGAAACAGTGCACTGAACTTCTAATCAAAGTATAATTTGTTACTGTTTTGTCCTTTTCTAGTATATGTTAAGTATAAACACAAATGGTTAAACAACAATATATACAACAACGTACACTAAACAGTTTTTCAAGAGTTCCCCTTAAAATATAACTCTACATTTTTATGCATGTAAACAATATCTTATTACCAAACTTACTAT
This sequence comes from Lepidothrix coronata, assembly GCF_001604755.1. Classification (NCBI taxonomy): domain Eukaryota; kingdom Metazoa; phylum Chordata; class Aves; order Passeriformes; family Pipridae; genus Lepidothrix; species Lepidothrix coronata. Next base: position 2,388,893 of record NW_016690332.1, on the reverse strand, counting down.
TTTAAATGGGGTTCCTTCAAAAAGAACACCTAGACTTCAGCTGACAGAGTAAATTTCCTGTAGAACTGAGGAGTATTGAATTTTGGATCCTGTACAAGGCTATGGATTTATCTTTTAAAAATACTCAAAGGACTGACTGAAGTCACCGCCTTATTAATGAACATCAGGTTTTGTAATTATAGGTCAGAGATTCATTTTATCCTGTGAAGTTTGTTTTCAGAACAATGTCCTCTCAAATTAGTCCTGCAGTTTACCAACATTAGTACACTTGACCTTTAGCGGCTGAAGCTTGTGGCTTTTCTTAAAGGCCTTCCCTGTCAGCTAATGACTGGGGAGACAACATGCATTTGAATTTTACCATACTTTAAATATATTCTTTAAACTTAAGGCACAAATACCTTATAATTTGAAATATTGTCTTTCTTGCTTGCTCAAAAAGGATGCAAGGTCACAAATTGTGTTATGATTTGTTCATAAAACCATTCATATAAAATACAGTTATTACTCGTTTCAATAGCTGAGCTGGGTACAAGCCAAATTCTATTTAGTTGCATTTATGTAATCCTTTCAGAGTCAAGGGGAAGTCAAAGAATTGGGAAAGCCAAAGAACTAGGCCTTAAATTTTTCAAAAATATTAACACTCCCGGAAAGATAAACAATAAAGTAATCTGATTGAATCCATGGGACCATTTATAATAAAGTCTGCTGGCTCTCAAGATCTTGGCTCTGATACACTTCTACCAGCACCAATGATGAGTAATTCAACTGAAGGCAGTGTAAAATGGGCAAGAGAGACCACAATCATGCCTTTTGAGCTCAGTATCAACCTCTTCAATCTTTTATTTAAAACAAAAGTTTTTCCCCTTGATTCATATTACAGTTTTCTTCCCAGATATCCTGGCAGAAAACCAGTCTCTCTTACTCTTTCTTTCTCTTTTACTCTTTTTCCTTAGAGGTATATGGAAATTACATAGCACTTAGAAAAGCTGCCAAGGACAGTTCAGCTCTTAGTGTCTCAACAAGCATCACATTTCACACGTTTCTTAACCAGCCTTGATGTAATGCAGGAAAAATCAGATGATCTTTGGCATGTGCGAGTGAAGGACAGACCAATCTATCAGGTCAAAGCTACAGCAGAGGGAAGCTGGTGTGAACACAAGGAGTTTACTTTCCTGGAAATATTTCAGCCTTGAAATTCACCAATAGCACTCAGAAAGAATTTCAAATCTCAGAAAACCAGACAGGAAGCTGAATACTTACCTCTTTTGGACCTTCTGAATCTCTCTGTGGGCAGTGGTCTCTTCCAACCTTAACCATTCTGTGTGATTTACTGCCAAACTGGTACTGACTGGATGACTACGCATCAGATTGGCTCCTCATTTCTGCCTCTTACCTTCTCATGTACAGGTACTGAATAAACAAGGGGCTCCAGGAATCAGTAGGCCTGCAAAGAGGACAAGTCTATTAAAGGCCAGGCTGCTGGGAATCCAGATCGGGACAACAGAGAACCATGGTCAGCAACAAAAAGGAAACAGGGAAATGCCTGTGACCTCCATTACAACAAAGAGCACCTTCAACCTCCATAGTGCTGCATTAGTGACAGCTAAAGGTAAGCATTTGCACCTGGAGGAATCCTAGTCAAAATAAAATACAAACCAGCTGAGCCCAGTCTTTTTCCTTATCACCCTCAGAAAACTGGACTGGATCCCTTACCCCATCACTTCCTCTGTGCCTGTCAGGCAGAGCTCCATCATCAGGCTGTACCTGCTGTAAAAGTGGATGAATCCCACATTTAAGATCAGCATCAGTTTGCATTGCTGTATTTAGGAGACCTCCTTGTCATTCCAGGAAGTGGCAATTACTACTTGCATGAAGACAACCTTAACAATTTTTCAGAAAATTTGGAAGGAGGGTAAATAAATTAAGAAAGGACATTTTTAACTCTGGTCTGTAAAAACCTGAGCCAAAGACTGCCAAAGACAGCAAGAAAAACCTGGTGCAGAACCTCTGCTGGTGCAGCTAAACAGCTAACATCTGTACTCTAGGCAGAGCTGCAGCCTGCAGACAAGAGTGGCTCAAAGGACTAATTTGGAGTTATCTGTGGTATAAAGGAAGCTACAGATACAGATAGATTTTCAAACAGGGTTTTTCCTCTACAGTGGTCGTCAGTTGACAACAGCAGTTTTTTCCAGGAAACTGTATGAAAATTCAGGATAAAATAGGAGTGTCCTTACATTGATCTATTTGCAACATATGTCCCACAGCTTTTTTAGCATCTCCTCCCACTATAGATCTTACTTATTCATGTATCCAGTCTCATTATACTGCATCTCAGACTCCTGTAAAGGCTTGTGCACCTTCTTAAATTTCGTCATTCTAAACCCAGTTTTTAGGAAAAATAAGGTTTTGGTCTGCTTACAAGGGTCTTCCTACATGAACTAAGATTTTTAAAGTACTAAAAGTTCTGCAAATTTTATTCAAGTAAAATGTTGAGCCACCCACAATGAGTTCAGAGGTAGCCAGTTTCTGTTGTGACTTACTCCTTTGCACAATGGTTGAGATGGATTGAGACAGGAAGGGCAAGTTCTTACTGCACCAGCTAGAGCAGCAGAGAGGCTTCGGAGCATGTACGAAGGGAGGGAAGGAAGGCAATTAAGAAGAAGGAGTACAGTTTTTCAAGATGGGAGGAGGATAATAAACTCTTGTCTCCTTTAGCAGAGAAACAGAGGACCAGATGGAACATTGTAAGTTAATGTATTCGAGTGCCCTGGTAAGGCATTCCTGCTAACATCAAGGTTATTCTATTGATGACCAACTTATGCCTTTGTTCCTGTGGCAAGACTGGGAAGACACATATGCCTTTCCCTTATTTAAAGCAAGCAAGTGATTGCTTGTTGATAATAAAGGCAGATAAAACAAGATGTCTGTTTCATTCTTTTCTAAGCAACCCTTTTATCTAATTAAATCCAGTTCATGTGCTTTTCTTCCTCCCTCCCCCAAAATCTTAAGACAAAACCAATGTAGTCAAGACCTTCTTTTCATTTTCCCTTTATTAAAAATGTTGATTTAAAAAAAATTGGGATTTCCTTAAAATGTCACCGAAAGTTAAAAATAGGAAGATACCAAAAAGCCTTTTATAGTGCAATCATAGCAGTACCACATCATTGTCGGGCACCACAATTAAAGTGATCCATTATGACAGTGATGTGATACATCTCTTCATTTGGTCTTTTGAGACGTAGAAAAAAAACTAGTACAATTTTTGTTCTGTCAATCATTTTTTCAAAAGGGGTACTCATATACTTTGAGATGGTAAGGTATTCTTTTCCTTAGATGTTGTGATATGAGTATTTTTTAAACACATTTTGAGGTGGTAAAGTAACATTATTGTATAGCCACTAAATCTGCTAAGACAAGAAAAGAAAGACTAAGAGAGACTCTAGGATATATAATACTTCTAGCTGGGTGCAAGAACCACAGTTTGTTTGGAAGACTGTGGCCAGGATAGTTATGTTGCCTTCCGTGAATTACATAAGAGTTGCAGGTGTGAAATTACTTTTGATATTTAGATAATTAAATTAATTTAGGAGACAAATTCACGTTGACATTTGTGAATGTGGCTGCTGCTACAGTTCAGACTGATAACTAAATGTGAAAGCCCATTAAAGCTGAAACATCTAAAGAGGCATTCCTGAATTATATGAATACTGTGTTTTCTTTACAGTGAAGGGCCATCACAAGAGAACTGTTTTCTTCAAAAACCAATCCTGTTACATGATGCATAAATGATTATAGGAGTCCACCGTACACTAACATCTAAGTAAGTTAATCTCAATTTATAATCAGCCTAATTAAGATATTCATGAATACTTTGTTCCTTTATTCTATGTGAATTAAGATCAAGGAAAATTTCAAAGTTAAAGGAATTTTCAGATGCATTTATTAGGTAGATAAAAGGCAAAAAATTTACGATTGCACCAAATCTTGAATATGCAATGAATTATGCTTGTGACTATGAACCTAAGTTCAAGCACTTACAGGTATTTGAAGTACTGTGTTAAAAATTAGCAAGAACCCTGGTGGCCAGCTGGTAAGACACATGCTCATGAAGCTCCTCTCCAAGTTGATTTGGCCATGGAGAGGCCAAAATTGTGATGTTAATTGTAGTGGTAGGAATGACTGGAATACGGGACAGTATAAAGGCCATTTGTAGAAGGTGTACTACTGAAAACACACACAAATTGACCAAAGAATAAACTGAAACTAGTAGAATTTGCAGTTTTTCTAACACCAGACTCTGACACCCTGACCTGGACAGAAGATTGCTGTGCGAGACCTTGTCCTCCTGCTAAAGTCAAAGTTGACAACATCCATTGCTCCTTCCTCATCCATAGATCTAGTCATTTCATTATAACGAGAATCGGGTTGATCAAGCATATCACCCTTGGCAAATCCACACTGCCTGTGGGAAGTGTGAGAAGAAGTGACCTTCTCCTTCGTGTGCTGAGAACTGGCTTCCAAGAGGACTTGTGCCATAGTTTCCAAAGGACATAAGCAAGCTTGAGCTGTCTGGTCTCATGTATTTGTACAGGTTGAGATTTCTCAAGTGAATCCTGGCTTGATCCTCCAACACTACCTCTCGTTTTTGAACCTGTCTCTGGTCAAAAACGCTTGGGAAATGCTGGTAAAGGCAGAGGCATTTTTTAATCTGCTGGCACCCTGCACATTCAGCCATGGGGCTACATTTTCATCATTTGTTCTTTTTGCGGCTTATGTAGCAGTAAGCGTGCCCTTGATGTCTATTGTCTGTTTCAGCTCTAGCTGAATTTTCGCTATCCTACTATGACCCACGCTATGGTGGGCAACTTCTAACTTTTCCCTGCTTCTAGCCTGCTTCTCTCTCTTACATATGTTCTTTTTGCATTGGAGCTCAGGCACATGTTCCCTATCTTGTCAAGCCAGTCTTGTGATATGCATACTCATTTTCCCGAGTCCTGGTACGGCCAACACTTTACTCCTCATGAACAATATCCTGAACTCCTTTGCTCTTTGGTGGTGCCTTCTACAGGATCCCACTTACCAGCTCCTCCTGAACAAGCCAAAAATCTGCTCTAATGAAGTCTGTGTTCTGCCCCTTGTTCTTTGCCTACCTCACCCCCTCAGGATCTTGAACATCGCTGCTCCATGGTCATGGGGGACAAGGCTACCATTGATCCCACTAAGAAACTATATGATCTCAGTTAATAGCATTCAAAGGGCTAAGGTACTCAATCCTACAACAGAGGTAGTAAAGATTACTCCTGTAAGGCTGAAGTCCCAGGACTCAGCATACTTGCAAAAGAAGGTTTACTGTGCAGCAGAAAATGTGTTAATTTTCTTTTTCTTCTTAAAAAATATAAGAAATAGCAAAGGCTGTACAGCGTGTTTGTATGGATTTCATTATTTAGGGGAATTTATTTCACCTTTTGCAAGATACAGTTATCAATTCTGCCATGCCACATAAATACATTTATTCTTTATAGAATAGGGCACTGGAGGATTTTGAAGTCATGCTCTTATCCACTTTCCTTTAAATGCCCAGCCATGACAACTGTACCAGTCTCCTATGAATTCACTGGCAGCTGTTTATTTCTTTATCCTTCACTGTCTTTCTCCACCCCGTTGCCTCTTAAATTGTAAGCTCTTTGTGGCAGAAAAGCCTTTTGTTCATTGTTTAGTGGTGGGTTTTTCTGGACGTCACCCAGCACAATGAGGAATGAGGTTCCTAAGCTTTACCGTAATACTAAGCAACACATTCATAATTTTTTCCCCATTTTTATATCTATATATGTGACATTTTAGACCTTTTTTACCCAGCTCAGCCAGATTCCAGAAGCTGCTATATTCCCAAAGATAGCAGTTTCACCTACAGTGATTGTTCCAAATACTCTTCTTCAAATAACATGTAACATAAATGCTGACTGATATGTCATCTACAGATACAATCAACTTTCTGAAGAGAGACAGAGGCACAAAAAGATGACCATGCTATGGGCTGCTTTTGCCCGAGAAAGAAAACTGATCTTTGTTACAGTGAGTGGTTTTGTTCAAAAATAACAGAAAGTCTAAAATAATACGATGTTGTTCTTCATGATAGAGGAAGACAGTTCTTATTAACTGCCACTGAAGTACTGACATATTTGTGCTTAAGTTTTTACAGCATGCAGTTAGGCCCAAAGAAAAGTTACTTTTCACTTTTGAAAGCTTTGGAACACCAGAACAACAGTGTTTCATCATGCCTTCAGTGGCACACAATCATGAAGAATAAGCTTCACCTTTAAAAAAATTACATACTCCCCACAAACATAGGTGTACAATTTCATGGATGATGAAGAAAGTAAAAACAGGTTGTCTCTAAAGGCTTCATTTCCTCTTTTCACAGGTTTTCATGAACTATTTCTTCTACAATTATTTAGTAAGTTGACTTCCTTCCAAAGCTTAGCAAGTGCTACCTAAAATGCCACTAAAGTTGGAGGCATTTTAGAAGAGAAACAAATACATAACTCTTGCCTCTGGAGATGACACTACTCAGGCCAACAGAGAGGTGGTCCAACAGTACTGACAGTCACTCTCATGCCAAGTGCTTCAGTGTTTAATAATATGGTCTACAGCTACATAGTCTGTTCAAGCACAATCAAAATCATGCAGGATTTCAGGAACACTGATGAATGACTCTATATTCTCATTTGTGCCTATATGTCAGACCTGTTTTGTTGGGCTGATACTTTGAGTGGAACATCTTTTTGTTTCAGCAGTGACTATCTATTCTGAGCAAGATTAAATAAATTAGTCTCTACTTTCACCTATGTGAATAAATTTTCCAACACTTCTAAGCGTCTGCAAGTAAAAATTAAAAAAAAAAATTTCATCTTTCATGAAGCCTGACTTGCATAATATTTTTTACTTTGTGTGCATTTTTCTTGAGAGAACATCTTATGCTCTGAAACATGGATTTATGCCACATGAATCTGTCAAAATTTCAACCATTTAGTCCTGTAAAATGTATTAAATATGTCTGTAATAAACTTCAGAAGCAAATTCACCACGTTCACTTTACACTATGGTATTTTTTCAAAAATAGAAGAACTAAGAAACAAATATGTCTGAAGTGCAGCTTTAAAACTCTTGTGGCTTACACATGCAAAACGTTTAAGGTGTATGACTCAGAATTTGTTTCTTTTATAATTTAATTTTTTTTCCCAAGTCTGCTAGTTTTTCTGAGATGCTCATAATAACCACTTTAAGACACAGCTTCTTTTTATTGCATGTGAAAAAGAAATAGCTAGATAATTTGAGTTCATTTTTAGGGGATTCTGCAAACAGCAAAGGATTCTCGTGTATAATCTTACAAGGCTGGATTTTCTGGTTTGTTTTACAATGAGAATAGGGTCCCTCACATCTCTACTACTTTGCAGTAGCTATTTCAGCTGATGACTCACAAGGGGAAAGAGACTAATGAAGCAACAGTTTTCCACCTCACCTCATCAGTACTGGCTGTACCAGGACATCATGTGAGACAGAAGACTATGCTGCCTTTTTACAGCCAAGATCAAGTCCCTTAGACTGATAAAAATACAATTAATCACCAGGGGTGACAAGTCTATTTATACGGGTGATCAGAGGCTTATGGTATACAAGGTGGCTTTCCATATGAACAGCTTCTCGGAGATGGTCACCAAAATCAATAGAATGTGGTAAAGTTAGTGTTTTTTCTGCATCTACTGTTATTTCCATAACACTAACAAGTAATTGATGCTGTTTACAATAGTACTGAATGCAGGTTTGAAGGGTAAGTGCCAAAGGTATGAAAATAGCAATGAAGACCTAGTGCATACCATTCTAAATGTGAACATGTAACAGCTTCAGAAGATCCAGGTGTCCACCTAGTGTTACTCCAAAGCATAAATTTATGGGATATTCCCCTAAGAGCTCCGAGAGCTCCAATCGCATTGTAAATCCACATTTTGCCTGAACATCTGAACTAGACTTAAATAAAACAGATTCAATAAAGTGCTGCATCCCTGTTCTTGGTGAAAAGGTGTTAAAATATTATTGTGTCAGAAAAGCAAGACAGCTGCAATTCCAGTTAAGAATAAATTTCTAGGAAGTGACAAATTTCATGTGAAACAACAGCACGGAGACAAAATATTTCTTTTCTCAGACAAGAAACAAAAAAATTCAAGGTGCAAAGGAATCATGAAGAATTAATTACTTCACTGTTATAGTCTCCCTCAAGTGGACACTTCAATGAAGCAGCTGTACTTATGATGACATGTACCAAGAAAAATGTAATACTATATTTCAGAATTATTCATTTTCACAGATCACATGTTTACTGAAGCATTCTTTGCTTACCCATGAGATTGTAACACTGGAAACCTAATTTTTTTTTATGTTTCTTCTCTGGATAATGCCCATCATGACTGTATAAGTAGAGGCATTTAATAAAAGGAACTGGATGCTAGAAGTGTAATTACTGAGAGGGCCAGACAAGCTGAACTATCCATGATATCTCTTTGTCTACAATGTACATGCAATATCTTTGTCAGATAGCGATTTGGTTGCCTACCCGCATCGAAATAAAAGATTTCTGTTCAGACTGTGTTTCAAAGCCCTTTTGAAAGTACTCCCTTAGTCCAGGTTCTAAATAATGCTTCTCAGATTTTAGGGGTATCAAAAGGGTTTATTTTTATGAGAGGAGTAAGTATTTCACAGAGTTGCTGACACCAGAGTACTTGTATATAGACATTTGGATAAACACAATACAATTGAATAATTATTCCGAACTCTTGCAGATGACAGAGGCTTGGGATTCAAAGAGACCAAGAGAATGTTGGAATCTTGTTATAAAATACTCAAGAAAAACTGGATGGATCCAGCAAGCAGTGATTAGGCAGCTAATCACTATTAGCCTGTGAAATTAGTCCTGCTGTATTTTCTTCAGAGCAAAGAGACAGCTTCCAGATCTGCCTAGGAAGAAAAGAGAAATGTTGTACTAAAATACCTACTAGAACTTTACATGGGCTTGAATCCCACCTGAGAGAAAAGGGTGTAGGACTTTCAGGAAGTAATGCCATAGTCAAACAGAACAGGTTTGTTTGGATATGTTAAGTGTTGCTCTAGTGTTCTATTTATTGCTCCAAGAACCTCCTCCCAGTGTAGGTTCAATTTCTATAGATAGGGATTAAAAGCCCAGAATGAAGCAACCTCGGGAAAAGGAGCAGCAAAGAATGCAAGTTGTGCTAAAACCAGCCCCAGGCCAGGTTGGTATTATTGCTGGCATAAGTTTGAGCCAAAGAATAAACATTGCTAATACTAATTTGCAGTTTGTGGAAAGGGCCTGGTCACTGGCAAAGCAAAACAGTGCAAAAACCTAGAATTGATGTGGTAATCCATACATGCTGGGACACAGCAACAAAATGTGCTGACAGGTACAACAGAGACTTACGAAAATGTTTGTTTTAAGAACACATATGCAGATCGCAATATGATAGACTAATACTTTCTTGCAGAACTTCATCAATAAACTGCATTTCATTAAATGCTTGACTAAAAAGGACAGTTTAGAAGATATTAAAAGCATAAACATCACAGAGGTATCTGTAAGTATTTTATAGTACTTATAAAGTACTTAAAGCAGCTACTCTCTTTATGCTAGCCAAAGATCAATGTGAGGAAGCCTATCTCCTCAAATTATCTGTGGAGGAGAGATATATTCCTGTTATTTTGTTCTCAGTAGGTATAAACAAATCAGTCATTTCTGAAGACACAAATATCCCAATACTCCAACCAGGAGAGTGCAGCAATGAAATCTTGTATAAAATACCAGAAAAAGAGGGAGCAAGGGAAAAAAGAAACCAAAGTTTAATAAGAGAGTATGCTCCCTTGTAATCAATACCTGCAAAGCAGTGATCAGCCTTTGCAGGATTCCTGTTTACAAGTTGCATCAGCAGTGCAAAGGAAAAATGAAAATGATGTAGTTTTCGAAAGCAGGCAAATTTATCAGCAGGACTCTTATGAGCTTGAGGAAGTCTGGAGTTTACCCAGCTCTGTCTCAAAATTTGCAGGATTTCATATGGCATCTGTATCATAGAACTACAGAATGGTTTAGGCTGGAAGGGATCTTAACTTCCAATCCCTCTGCCATGAGCAGAGACACCTTCTACTAGACCAGGTTGCTCAAAGCCCCATCCAACCTGGCCTTGACCACTTTCAGGGATGAGGCATCCACAGCTTCTCTGGGCAACCTATTCCAGTGCCTCTCCACCCTCACAGTAAAGAATTTATATCTAATATGTAATCTAAACCCATCCTTTTTCAGTTTAAACCCATTTCACTTAAAGTGCAACAGTTCATATTAGTGAAAGCCATTAGCAACTCTTCCTCTCCAGAAAGTTTCTAGTTCACTCAAGACAGCTCCTGCTGTGAAAAACCTACCTTGTATCACCTTGCAGTCTATGCAAAGGTAAAGCTGGACTTGGGAGATTTCTGCAGTATTGGCCCATGGTATCAATTTCAGACAACTAAGCGGCTGGCTTGCAGCAAATGGCCTAGAAGACTGAGCTGTATTAATGATAAACTTACACTGTTCAAATAAACAATGAAGTAAAAGGTGCTAAAGATCACTTTAAGGTGGACTGGTGGGAAGAGAATTAGTAGGTTGTCTCAAATTTACATTTAATTCCTTATAATTAACTTACAGTACATCTAGTGGCCTTTCTCCAAGAAGACAGATACATGTTTATTTATAAAACAATGGGCATGTGTCATATTTCTTAAATTGTGTTAAGAATCTTTAGTCACTAAAGAAGCATGGTTTAAGCATTACATCTTGTGTTTGCCAGTAGGGAGGAGGGGAATGTCATTAAAAATACACATCAATGCTGCTATGTTCCAGGTTACCAAAGGCTACTAAATCCTGGAGGTAGAGTTGTATTTTCAGAGAGCATCATTAAATTTATGATTCAGATGTAACCGATTGCTAATGTTTCTGATTTTACTTCATTTACTTCTTGGGGTTGCATTGCATCTTGCAATCTGAAAATTATTCTACGGGAAAGCAAGCATGTAGAACACTCTTATTTATCTCCATTCTGTTACTTTACGTATTTGACAGACCATGAGTCATTTGATTAGGTTGGTTTGGTTGGGTTTTATATCGTATTTGATTATTTGTGCTGCTCTAGTACAAAGGATACCACCTTATTATCTTCCTTGTCCTCATTTTCCAGTGCTTTACCACCAGGAGGAGCTGTAGGGTGCCTCGTAATGAGATGGAAAACTCCCGGAAAATTTATCTTTGAACAGACCCGCAGCAAGCATTTGATCCAGACTCGGCCACTACAGGTACAAGCATTTCAGCCAACTGCTTACAATTGCTTTTATGATCAGAATAAAAGCTGCTAGACTCTTGTCCTCTAAAATTATCCAATGCAATTTCTGCCCCTTAAAAAATAATTTTAAGTTACTAGTAAAAAGATTTAGCTATTATTCCTAGCTTCCAATTCTTCTCCCAAATGTAGGATTAGTGGAACTGACTGTTAGTGTCACAGAATCACAAAATATGCTGAGTTGGAAGGGACCCACAAGCATTGTCGAGTACAATTCCTAGCCCTGCACAGGACCATCTCCAAGAGTCACACCATGTGCCTGAGAGTGTTGTCCAAATGCTTCTTTTACCTTTCTTCCAATTCTCCTCCCCATCCCATCAGCATGCGTGTGTGTGGGGCATACGTGTGTGTAGAGTGAAAGGCTTTTGTTGCTTAGTTGCCAGCTGGGGTTAAATCAAGACATACTTCCTGACTAAAATTGCATTTCAAACCCAAACTTGCCTTAAAGCAAAGAGACAAGGCAAAGAAGAATTACAAAGGAAAAATGTTGTGTGTTAGGGCAGCTTCCAAGAACATCATCAACACAGAAAAACATCACTAGTACACATTTAAGAAGGTATGACTAGCCTCTGACACCTGAGCTTTGCAGCCAGTTCAAGCACAGCTCCTGACATGGACCTACACCATACCCTCGTCAACAGGCTTGTGGTGGCTAGAGCCTGCTAGGTCATCTAAGCCCTGGGCTGTGGGAGAAAATTAATTAGCAGGACCCAGTCTTCAAATTACACTGGGTACCAGCTGAATGCCCCATTGCACTTATCTCCAACCCAGCTGTGATTTACTGCTAAAACTCCTTCTTTCCCTAACATGCTCTTAACTGTGTTCTAAGTTTTAGCTATATGAAGATTTTGATACATGACTATAGTCTGGGAAGATCAATTATACTTATACTAGAAGGCAATTCTTTCAATTTTGGATAAATATATAGAAAATGTCGATATTAATATAAACATCAAGAGTGAAAGAACACGATGGCAAATCAGCACTCAAATAAACCTAAATCAAGGCTGCTATGCTGCCATCAGACATGTATTTTATTTCGCTCTGCTGAACAATCCCACTAAGATCAGCAAAACTAGAGACCATGTTACAGCACCATATCTTACAAAATTGATGACTTCAGAAAATTAATCGATTAGGAAATGAGCTATACAACATAATTACGACCAAAATAAAAGACTGGTGTCTTTCAGTGAAAAAGGCTTAACCAAGATCTAGTGGCAATTTTGAGTTTTTAATGAATATTGAAATCCTTACCCAGAAGAAAAACAAATAACATTCATCTTCTCTTGAGCTTGCAATCCAGGCCAAATCTAAACCAGCTATCACTGCCTGAGACCCTGTTGCCATGGCCACCAGCCAGAGGTCCTTTCCAACCTGGCTGATTCTGTGATTCCTTTAACTTATCACAAGGGCAGCAGTAACTGGCCGGCAGGAGACAGGGCAGCAGCCACAGGCATCCTGCAGAAACCAGCTGTGCACTGCGAGCAGGGAGCTTGAAGGAGTCAAGGCTGAGAAGACAGCTCAGAACACAATTGCATGACATGAAGTTGCCCCATTCTCTTTTCCACCCACCTTATGCTATTTTTATTGCCATTAAAATCAGTGTAAGAGGACAGCTGGTACATGACTTAGGAGCTGTGGAAACTGCAGAATGCTTGCAAAGCAATTCTTAAATAAATTTCAGGGTCTTTTGTAAGAGACACAGCTTGAACCTAAGCCTATCAAAACCTGGTTGGGTGCTTTCACGTGTAAGTTACGTGTCAAATTTGGGCAAAGCCTACTTTTCTTGCTGTATCCCTTTCCATGCCATTTCCTTCACTTGGATGTTAAAATAAGAACAAGCTCTTTAAAAATGTCTCAAGAAATGAGGATGAGTACGTACCCTTGGGGGAATCCTATGGACACCATCCCTCATTGAGAGGTTATCCTGCCTGCAATATGTGTCACCTCTAAAGAGAAAAGGGACTGAAATGATTCCTCTAAACTTTGCAATTTGTACTGGTGAGATTTAGGCAACTCCCTAAAGAGCAGATACATTTTAATGTTGTCCTTCTGAGGTCTTATTCTCTTGGAAATTAAAAGCTGGGAAACAATAGGAGGTATCTCAATTTTTTTGAGGCATAGATCTCTCAAATGACAGCAAGTTATATGCCACTTTTGGATGCTGAGCCAAGCAGGTATATGCTACTCTGACTGTAGTTATAGATGCTTTTCTATTGAGAATGTTTTAAAAGACCAGGGCCTAGAAGTTAATTTGTTGGGCGGTTTATTTTTCCATCTGGTGAAAAAAATAATTGTGACCACGCAGGCCTATCTGCCACCACTTCCTCAAAACCACTGTTTTACTAACTCTTCCTAGTATCATCACCAGAACACCTCAGAACGGATTCAGTTCTCAATGTGAAATAAACTGAGACTACAAAAATTATAAAATAGAAGTATTTCAATGCTCTGTTTCATGCCTGACAAATACGAAGTGCCTGACATGCTGAGACCATAGCCAGCTCCTTTGACTAATGTTGTCACTGCTATGTCGTTTTACTCATTAATAACTGTATGTGGTATATTGATTTACAGTTGTACAAGACATTTACTCCTTTTGACATGGAAAGTCTTCTTGCCTTGTGTCTGTACAAAACCTAACACTATGGGGAGGAGGCCTAGGACTCACACTACCACAAGGTAAGCATTAAACAATGAAAAACAAAGCTTGGGCTTAACTACCCTCCAGAAGAGATGAATGCTCCACATAGTTATATATTCATTATTATATATTATTATGTATTTAAAAAAATAAAAATAAAAAAATCCTTAACTAGAAATTCACTACCATTCAAGGCCGTTGCTAAGCACTAAATATAAAATTGGGAGGATTCTAGTAAGCTACAGTGCAGTGGATGAGACCAGAACATTCTGACAAACATTTTTTCAGAAAAAAAAAATCCCAAATAACTCACACTAATAATCATTATTTTTCACACACATTGTGTGTGATTACTTTGGCTACCCAAATTAACCAAAGACTTTTCTACAAGTAAGCAAGAGAGATGCTATCAAGGAACGTGAACATCCTGGTGATACTCTGGTCTAGACAAAAGCAGAGAGAGACTAAGGGTTGTGGAGGTGCATTGTAGATATCAGTGAATAACCATCAGAGGATAGTATGAAACCTGTTTACTGAAGTGACATTATTTTATAGTTTATTTAAAACTTTTTGGTTTTCACCTTAGATTAATTGTCTGAATGTATTACCCAAGCCTTATGTCAGGAAAGGAGAGAAATGGTAGGAAAGCTTTGTAGCAGGTCTAGTAGAGTAATTATCCATCAGATAAAATGGGATAGTGGCATACACTAAAGATCAAAGCAATACAGATACATTTTGCTAGACTATGAAGTTACAGCTTGAAAGAATACCAACAGTTAAACTTTGTTGGGAGACTGTGATTACCTGACTTCCTCAAAGCTAATGCAGATAGAGATGGAAAGGAGTCTGTGCTCCTTCAGATGAGAAGGCCATTACTATCTCAAAGAGACCCATGAGAGAAGTTTTGAGGTGAATTTTGCCTTTACTGGAACAGAATTGCCCTACATGAAGAAAATCAGACCAGAAATCTTCCCTTAACAGAGGGATATATTAAGTACATGCTGAAGCATTTGGGGAATGTGCAGACAAAAACCATGTTGAATTATTCAGCAATCTAATTGAGACAATCCTGCAAATGGTGCAGGATGCAGTCTGCAAAGCAAATTACACACTGAGCAAACAAAAGGCAGCGTGTACATCCTGCAGTCTGGATGCTGGGTGAAACTGGGATTCTTGAAGTGCTGGAGCTGTAGGAGGTGCAGTCCAACACTGGCAAATCCGAGTCTTAGATAGTTTAACTGCTCTAAATTTATCCTGCCCTGAATTCAGCAGTTTGGTAGGAGTTATTAGATAATTGGTATGTTTCCACTAATGTTCATGCTAATAAAGCCAGGAAGAGATCTACCATAGTTAGACAGGTCACCACATGGAAAGTGAGATACATTAACCTAGCGAGGAAACTAAGTCTTTCTAACATAGGACGTAGTCCAAATATAACTGTTTCAGCAATCATGGCATCTCAGACAGTAACTACACTCTGAGTTGTGTCAGCTTCACTATTTTTGTAGAGAGAGTAAATCAAAATGGGAAACTGGTCCAGCTGATGGGTTTTCTTGCGTGGGTTATTTTTTAACTGGATCAGTTCTCTGATCTGGTTCACTGAATGCCCACACAAATACTGGTGTCAGCACTGCACAATGGGCTGTGCAATGGTGAACACAAACAAGCAGAAGTGGAGAATGCTGCCAGTTAAAATACATCAAGGCCCAAAGAATCCCACACATGAGAAAAATGTTTACTACAACAATTGTTTGATAGAGGGTGAAGCTCATGATGCAGTCTTTTGCTTACTGGGACCATTAACAGTTTCACTTTCTCTTTGTCAACCAAAAAAAGTGTAGGGATTTAATATCTTCCCCCACCCCTCTTTCAACTTTCATTTTTACATGCTAATTGATGCAGATTACTATCGCTTTATAACAAGCTTCCTAGAGGAGCAAGGTAACAGCCCCATTTATACCTACTTATAGATATACTTCCTGCAAAATAAAACATTTTAGCAATATAAACAGCCCAAGGGAGAAGGCATATCAAATCCCTCAAGGCTGTGACAGAAACTGAAACAAATCCCTCAGAGGTGGTGTGTTAACGCATTAATGTCATAAACTGACATCTCAGCACTGCTGCTGAGAGAAGCAATCATGCTGCCTGTCAGGCTCCCTTACATCTCTGTCCGTGGCACCAGCATGCGCATGCATTTATCTGTGTAATGAAAAGGATAAGGGGTTTGTTTGATCTGGGTCACAATTAACCTTCATTCATTTACTTACTGGTTTTTCCCTGGTTAATTGTAACTCAGATCAATTCCCTGAACTTGGTCAATGCTTGGCCATGAAAACAGCCATGTCAGCAGAAAAGAAGGTATGGGAGTGAACCAGGAGGGACTGAGGAAAATAGAAAAACTGCTCCTTTCAGTAGCACTGTTTGCTTATCCTGGCGTAAAGTTTAAACCGAGAAATGATGGCTCAAAATACTTTTTTCATTTCAAGCGAAAGCAAAAAAATAGGAGTACCAGTTCTGTGGCAAAAGTGTTGGCCAAGCTCACAACCAACACCTGCATCATTTAATGGTTCAGGAAACTAAAAGAGACTCCAGCTTAGGAAGATTTCAATTCCTTTAATTAACAACAATTCTGTCATTTGTTGATTCATATGTAAAATAAGACTTCTTTAACTACATGTCTTTATTGAATTCCTTCCAATAATGTTTCTTTTCCAGGTGCTGTTAGAGTGAAAACCCAATGCAACCCAACATACTACTTTAGATGCATTCAAACAGGATTTTCTCATTTCCTGCATTCCGCAGATTATTTTTAATTAATATCTTTCCAGTATTGACAAATAGGATATGATATGTAACCTTTCACAAATAGTTGTAGCACTTCAGAATAAGAGGATGAGAATGTACACATTCCACAGCTTGTTAATAGGGGTTGCAAATCCACAACATTTTAAAACATAGATCTTTCAAAAGCTAAATACACAGGTTTGCTGGTTACCATGTAAACCTCTACCAAATATCTTTGAGATTGTTTTGTATGTTATTTCCTAAAAAAACATTATTTGTAATTCTATTTTTGCTTCTGTTCTGGTTAAGTGTCTTTAGAATTATATTCCTGTGTAGTTTAAATG
This sequence comes from Lepidothrix coronata, assembly GCF_001604755.1. Taxonomy (NCBI): domain Eukaryota; kingdom Metazoa; phylum Chordata; class Aves; order Passeriformes; family Pipridae; genus Lepidothrix; species Lepidothrix coronata. The sequence continues at coordinate 2,371,686 of NW_016690332.1, read as the reverse complement.
TTCAGTCAATAAACAGAGCAACCTGCTGAGGAAAGGGTAGCAACACCAACACACTAATTACAGAGAGAAGTCTCACAAGATTACCAAATAGTTTATTTAAACATGCAACTATGACTTGTAAGAGCAGCTAACTGCTGGTGATAAGAAGCAGAAAAGTTACTGTGATGACTACAGAGTATATAGCCTTCTTCTGTGTCTGAATACTGAAAGTAAATAGTGAACGACCAAAGTAAATAGGAATCTGCCCATGTTCTACTTAAGGAAAACTGCACTAGACCCTGCACTAGACCCTGCCCAACACAGACACCTCCTGCAACTGTATTGTAAAGGGATCACAAAGACTGTACAGTGAAATACTGAGAGAAAATATTGAGAGACATTACAGCACATAAGAGAAGTACTAAGCAGTAAAAATACAATCTGACAGCTGACTTGATGGCACACTTGAGGCAAGCCCTTCAAGAGCGGCAAAGTGCCTAAATAATTGTAGTTCTTCTCAGATAGGAGGCTTAGCCCCTCAGAACCTCATTTGTGAAAATATTTCAGTGAGGTAGGCCTAAACTTGTAGTCCAATACACAGGATTTTAATCAAAATTATATGTGTTGTCCAACTTAACTGAATGCTGAGAGTTTTGGAAAGATTCATGATTTGAGATAGAAGAGATTATGTTTTTATTACATAAGAATGATCTGCAGCTAGATGGGACAAATTAATTTGCATTCATGGTAAAAGAACTGCAATGGTTTGGAGTAACAAGGATGTTTTTGGATGGGACATTAGTACAGAGAGCTCAAAGCATGCACCGAGTGGTGAGTGGAGATGACTAAGAACTCTGTGTTAAGAACTTGGTATTTTAGATCCAGACTAAGCACAATGGTGCAAAAAGGCTATTCCTCCAGAATTACTGATTGCTTGAGAATGAACCAGCAATCCAGCCAAGAAAAGTGGAGTAGAGCACTGTAAAATTTGTTAGCTCCTGATCAGAGCTCGTGTTTGTATTTATTTGTTGGTAAAAATCTCTGCTTAAGTAAATAGGTCCAAGGCGAATTTCCTTTTGAGTTTCAAGAACTGAGCATACCTTTCATACTGAGGAAAGAACAGGACCCACCTAAACAGGAGGTTCCAAAATCAGACTTACAAAGATGTCAATGATTAATGCCCTTTGCTAACATTGTAGTTTTCTACACTATAGCAGCAAAACTAGGAAAACCCCTCTCTCACGTTTGTCATCATCAATACAAAACCCATGCTAACATCATCACAAGTAAGTCCTGCAGGATTTATTGAACTGATTTTCAAGAGGAAGGTGAACAAATCATCAAGCAATTTTTCTGTTAAATATGTATTAAAGTTCCCTGTAGTGATAATGCAAACCCATTTGTCATGGAAATCAAATTCTGAATAATAAAGTACATGACACATCTGCTTCCTGGATAAACAAGTTCTATTAAAGAGAGAACAGCTGCCTTGTCATGGTAAAGAATGGCAAATATTGAACTCCTTAATACTGAGTTCAGTTCTGTGACATTACCAAAACATAATTCAGAAAATTTACAGGAAAAACGGTTAAACACCCAACACAAAGACTACAGAAATTATTGTAAAGATGCAAGAATTATCATTACAGAACAAAACCAGAAAATATGATTGTACTGGTCATACTGTAGAATATTGTGCAATCTTGAAAAATGTGGAGATGCAAATGATACAGTTGTCATCTCAATGTATCAAAATCAGCTCTGATTATGTCAGTGTGGTTCCTCCTTTTCACCACAAAGTTACACAAAACACTTTTTGTTCAGGCTTGTATCAACATGTCAGAGAACCTGCAATTATGTGAAACACATAGCACATTAGTATAGATTACAACAGCCAATCATTCTGCAACCAAAATATCAGGATCCAGTGGTCTGAACACTTACTGTATGATTTTGTGTTTCATAATAAGGGCACAATATTTTATCTAGCACACACATACCTCATATTTATTATGACAGGACATATATGGCAAAATGCACTTGCGCACATTTATAAAGGGACAGAAAAAAAGTGTGTAACATTGAGACACATTGAAAGCCCATCCTGTGAGGTTTGTGACTTTGCTCCCCCAAGATCACACTTTTATGAGTAATAATACATTGCAAAGAAGAAATAGTTAAAAACATGCTAAGAAAATAAGTCATATCACCTATGTGAGGAAACAGTAACACCACCAATAGAATAGAAAGAGGTTTATGTGACGTATTCAGAAAATGGAGGGTTTTATGTTTTAGCTCACCTGAGCAGCCAGATGAATCCTAAGTAGTTTAAAGGAAGACAAGAGAAGAAAAAAGAGAAAAGAAAAAAGGAAGGGGTCATCTGGAGGTATAGGTTTCTAGAGACAGACACATACAGCAAATTGCACTCTTGTAGATACAATACATGGATTATGATATGTATCTTAGAGAGATGATGAGAAAAAGAAATCACTGAGGTTACTATTTCTCTATGTCCCTCTCTGGTGAGCACTGAATACTGTTGGTGTCTGTATTTAATCCTAGAGCATACGGTGTCTGTATTTAATCCTAGAGCATCTTTGAACACAGAGATGCCTCTTTTGCTGTCCTCAGGTAAAACTGAAAAATGCTGATGCTTTCTCAGAAGTTCCAGTGTGATTTTATTAAAAAGGCTGGCCTATTTAACCATCATACATTCAGCATAAAGAAAGCAGGCAAAATAAAATCTAAGTTATTTAATCTCAGATATTTAACAGCAAAAGCTTTCTGCAAGTGAGATTGGGTGAGAAGTATTCTCTCAAATAAAGCACAGCTGCTAAGCCTGGTGTTGACCTGCATAGAGACAAGAGAAAACACACTTCAGGAGACTATTTTTCCTTGGCATTTAAATGGGTGAGCTGCGTCTAATGGGTCTCTTTCATTACTGTTAGTTGTCTTCAACTAAGCAAATATAGAAAAGGCTTTTATGTTTTTAAAAGGATAATAATTTAAAGGCAGAGAAAATTCAGGAGAAGCACTTTTTTTTTTTCCTCCTCTTGTAGCTTCTACACAGTAGCATAAAAAAAAAGCTTTACTATTTTGAACTAAAGGAAAGAATATGAGAATTTTACCCAAGGATAAAAATGCAAGGAAAAACCTTCATTTTACCATTAATAACAAAATGCTAGAGAGATCTTTGCCATTGGGATTTGTTGGTCAAACAATAAATCTGAAGCAACTTACTAAATGAGTTCTCTAGGGAGCCCTCTCTAGATTCAGTACTTTAGTGCTAACAAGATTACTACAGTAAACTTTCAACTGATATTCATTACATTACATTTCTGCAATGATTTTTCTGGCCTTTTCAAATGACAGGACTAAAATCGTTGTGTGCGTAGGGTTTCAGTATAAAAAAAAAGTGCTATTTGACAAAACAAATGCTAGCATTACAGAGCTAAATTCTCCTCTTATTCACAGAAAACCTTGTTCCTATAACTCAGAGCAAAATTTAGCCTTTAGTTTGGCTTTACGCATTCAAAATACTGTCTCTAACAAGTTACGTACTTGTAAGACATGAGTTTTGCTTGATTCGGGGTAAATAAGGATATAGATCAACAAGAGCATTTCCTACAAGACTTTTGGGAGGGTGCTTTTAAAATCTTCTACAAATGTGAATGAATTTCACCTCACAGCCCTGTGTAGCAGAGAAGGAAATTGCCACCGAGAGGCTAAAACACAATTAAATACCTCCTTTAAGCAGGTCTGCTAGAAGTGCAAACCAGTAAAGGTTGTGCCTGAAATTGAGAAATGCTAGGCTTTTGGACCTGTAATCATGAGAAAAATTCAAGGTGTATCAAGTTCAAAGAAGAAGACCTGTACTTGAAATCCAAAGCTATGTTAGAAAAAGTCAGCAATGTCAGATTTGGCCCAGGTCACACGTCATGGGCTCTGCAGTATGAGAGGAAAAAAACATTCTGTCCTGATTATGAGTCTCTAACACTCACATACAAATTTGGAAAACTGTAATCAAACATTTAAGGAAGAACAACCCCACAGTTCATTAGTGGCTTCAAAACATTTATCCTTGATGTAGAACACAAAATCTTAAATGCATTTACTTTTGGGGAGAGGGAAAATAAAAACAAACAAAGAAAGGACTAAAAGTTGATTTTATTGGATGTATTTTGAAAGGAAACTAACAGAGCTGAGTATCAGAATTGTAAGGATTTTCACAGCACCTACCTAAACACAGAAACATCTTTCACAGAGCAGGCAACACTGTCAAGGAAAAATTAAATACACCTTCAGGAGCTGAAGATGAAAGGAAAAGCTTAGCAATAAATAGTTGTATCTTTTAAGTTAGACAGGGCAGACACCAGTGTTTATTCTGCCTTTACACAGCACCAGCTTCACTGAGATACAGGTACCAGGAAGACCGGCAGTCCATCATGTGATTTGTATGGAAAAACAACAATGCAAACATTTTAGGAGATACCGAAATAGAAAGCTAATACAATTAGTGGCCCTGAGTAATGATGTGATGACCATTACAAGGCACTTTTGGGTGAGCTAAGCCAAGTCCATGACTTTTGGCCATGGAAGTGTTCTAGTTCCATGTCCATTCATTTTCCATTGACCATTCTGGCGACCTTGGCTGCCCACTGAGTTTGCACCATAGCCAGTTCTATTTCTGACCACAAAGTGATCAGAACATGCAGCATGCTGAATGGCCAGGTCTTTGTTACCCTTGCTGTGAGTGAGTTTAGGGTCCTAAGCAGTTCCTGAAGCGCATTTGGACACTCACAAGTTTATGGGACTGGATGGGATTCATCCAGGGGAGCTGGAGCTGAGGGAGCTGGCAGAAGAGCTTACTAAGCCGTTCTCCATCATTTATTATCATTTAGTACTCAAGGAGCTGGGATTTTTTAGCTCGGAGAAAAGGAGGCTCAGGGGTGACCTTATTCCTCTCTACAACTACCTGAAAGAAGGGTGTAGCCAGGTGGGGGTCGGTCTCTTCTCCCAGTGACAGGATGAGAGGACATAGCTGGAAGGTGCGCCAGGGGAGGTCCAGGTTGGACATCAGGAGGAATTTCTTCACGGAAAGGGCTGTTAAACATTGGAACAGGCTGCCTAGGGAGGTGGTGGAGTCACTGGAGGTGTTCAAGAAACTTCTGGACGTGGCACTTAAGTGCCATGGTGTAGTTGACAAGGTGGTGTTCGGTCACACGTTGGACTCGATGATCTCAGAGGTCTTTTCCGACTTCAGCGATTCTGTGATTCTGCGATTTCGGGCATGGCTTCGGAGCGCTGCCACACACCTCAGTGCCCAGCTGCTCGTACCGACGGACCGCGACTTCGCCGCCCACCGCGCCCCGGCCTCGCCACTTCCCTCGGCGGCTCCCGTCGCAGCCCCGCCCGCAGCCCGCCCTCCCAGTGCTGGTGGAGGCGGTGACCCCCGAGGAAGAAGCGGGCGGCCACCACTGCCCCAGCAGATGGCGCGGCGGCTCCGGCAGGGCGGGGTTTGCTGTCTCCTCCTCCTCCTGCTCCTTCCCTTCCCTCTGGTTATGGCGTTCCCGGCTCTGACCTTCGTCCCGAGTCTGTGCTGGCGGTCGCCGTGCGGGATAAGGTGAGTCCCGATGGCTCCAGGGGTGCCCCGCGGAGCCCCTCGCGGGGGTGGCGCGGCCGGGGCGGGCAGCGCTGGGGCCGGGGGTGTCCGTACCCTGGGACTGGGCAGCCCCGTCTCCCCGCCGCCGGGGATCGGCGGGGAGACCTGGTGCTGCCCTGCCTGTGCCGCTGGATCAGCCGGGTTGACGTTCCCTGCATGGCCCCTGCCTTAGTGCGCTGGGCCAGACGTCGCTTTCATCCTAAAAACTGGGGAGATAGCTTTCTGCCTGAGCTGGGGACACCTCCAGCTGTACCAACCAGCTGTAACACTCCGCGTAACCTTCTCCTGTGGAGAGGAATGTGTGCTCTTGCTGCCAGCTGATCTCGGTTAATCACATTCCTAACCAAATTTACAGTTCCTAAACACTGGGGAAAACTGTAACTCAATTCCTTCCTTCAACTACAGTTTAAGCAATGCTAAGGACATTATTTTTAGAAAATGGTCAAAAATTAGATAGGCAAGCACGAAAATAATTCATGAAGAAAATTATGTTAACGTGTTTTTACATATTTTCAAGCTTACCTTATTAAGAAAAAAAGAAAAAAAACCGAAAAAAACCAAAACACCAAGGTCCAAAACTTTATTATTAGGCACACTGTTAAAACAATAAAGGCATGGATGAGGGGCAATGTTTCTTGTTTTCCTAAGCTTATTCAGTTACAGAAATCTTCCAGTCTCTGAGATTTTTTTTTTTTTTTTTAATCTCATGGTAGTTTACTGAACTATTACACTTTTTGTAAGTGATCTTCAAGTCTGATTTAAAAAATAATTGCAGTTCAGGTCTAGTACTTCCCATTAACATGCACCCAAGCTCTGCATGTTCCAGATATTACAACTGAGGTGGTAAAAAGTTTTCCCTCTCTGGGGGGAACAACTGAATATTGGTGTGTTGTGGTTTGTCAGCCAGCATCTTTGAGTAGTGGTATAGTAGCCTGTGTGCCAGCACCTTTGAAGAGTTTGTTTTGGGAATTGCGAACTTATTGCTGTGTACTGTACAAAATTAAGGGCTTGTTAGCCATCGCTCTTGTGGAAGTGTGCTGTAAGAATTTAAGGGCTTGTTGGCCAACACCTTTTCAGTCTGAATAGTGGGCTGGTTGCCAGAGTTATGGGGACTGTACAATAAGTTCCCAGACACATGTCCAGTGTCTTTGCTCAGCCTGACAAGGATTTATAATGAACATCATGCCCCTGACCAGTGGGTCGGGACAGCTGCCCCTGTCAGCAGCAACATGGTGGCAGAGGCCCATCCTCTGATGTGGTGGCGGTGACCGAGACTTCCTGTTTGTCCTCCAGTCTCTCTAGGGCCCCTGGGGTTTCCCTCTGGTCCCCTTAACACCACAGTAAGCTGCTTGGAAACCCTTCCAAAACTATTATGGTGAGGGGAGGTGGTGATGCAGCAACAGCAGATGCCTTGTTGAGTGCCTGGACACCCATGGGGATGCAGAGTTGGGGCCACTCTTTCTGTGCCCTGTCCTCGCTGTGTGGTGGAGGGACTGCCCTGAGGAGAGACAAATGAGGCTTCTCCTGGGAAAAGCCTCAGCAAGGGGTCAACTTCTCAAACAAACCTGGATCTGTGGTGTGCTGAGGGGAAGTTGTCCTGCAGGCAGTGGTACAGGCCAAGCAGGATGCAGTCTGCTCAGGATGCTGCACATCTGAAGGACACCATGGGTTTGGACCTATTGTTTCAGATTTATTAAATCACAGCCATCCTCCAGCTGGCTCAGCGACGCCAGAAGAACAGTGTACATAGATTGAATCTTGGTTTTTGCTGTAGATTTAAAGCCCTCAGGATCAAGATGGTCTGAGTTGCCAGGCAAGAGACGATTTCATTGCTGTCTGTCTGCAGGGGCTGAAGGGCTGACACCAAAAGAAACAGAGCTGAGATGAACCCCTGTGTCTGCAGAGGCCCCCAGACATCCCCTCCAGCCCATGTTCCCCACTCACTGCTGCAGATCTCATCCACATAGGCATGCTTTGGTCCCTCAGGTGCTGTCAGCCCCTGTCAGCCCCTGTTCCCCAGTGTGCTCCCAGCAGCACAGCCCCTGGCCCTGCCCTCCTCCCCCTCAGCAGGGATGACCCCAGGAACCACCAGTAGCTCATGGGGGTAGAACTGAGCAAGGTGGCCACCAAGCCCACCTGTGTGGGCAGGGGTGGCAGAGGGAGGCCGAGGCCCAGCATGCAGCAGCTGGGGCTCGGGCAGCTCCAGGGCTGCACTTCCCTGTCAGTGCAGGAGCAGGGATGGGGGCCAGGTTGCCCAAAGAGGGACCCCAGGGGCTGGGGCTCACCAATGAACCTGGTGGCCGCCTCTTGCAGAGTGGCCTCAGGGTCCTCGAGGTACATCAGGCCCTGACACAGGCACTCTTCAGCCCTGCTCCTGTCCTTCCCTAGCTGGAGAGAGCACAAGGACTTGGGCATGTCACAGAGCCCCCCAGTTGGCTGCAGCAGTCCCTCCTGGCAGCACTCACTGTTGCCGAAAGCCCTCTCTCCCACTGGGTGCAGGGAAGGGAGAGGGGCCTGGAGATGAGCCCTTGGGGCTCTGTTCTTGGAGCACATAAACTGGAGTGCAGCTCCAGGCTCTGGGCTGCAGCAGGGCAGGTAAGGCCCAGCTGCAGAGCCCACACCCTGGGCTTTGGGTGCGGGGCAACCCTCACCCAGCCTGCTCCCTGGTGCTTTTCCTTACCAAGCACTCACCAATCCTCCATGTCTGATGTGTCTGCACCAGGTCTTTGAGCTCCCTCCACCTCAGGAGCTTTGCAGCAGCAAGGAGCTCTTCTTTGGCGGCCTGCATAGCAACAGGTGAGATAGCATCATGGCTGGCAAAGGACACCTCTTGACTTTGTTCCTGGGGTGATCCTGCACTTAGGAAGCTGGGGCTTCCCTTGACAAAGCATCTGGGTGTCTCTTGGGAACAGCCCCAATGGACTGAGGCTCGCAGCCCTGCCTCTCGAGGTGGCCCAGAAGGCACATATCAGGGACAGCAGAGAAGCCTGTGGGGATGTGCCTGTTCAGGCTTTGGTGGTCACAGGCTGCTGACAAGACCTACTGGAGCCATAGGGCATGTATTGGAAATGGCTGTGCCAGCTTCTCCATCCCTGCTCACGCTGGTTCTGTGGGGACCTTTCCCACAGGTTGTGCTGGGGAAGGGCTGCCCACTGCCAGCAGCCCTTGCCCTACTGCCTGGGCCCCCCAGGGAGGGTCAGCCCACCCCTCTGTGTGACAGTGCTCAGCCTTGAAATCTGTATCTTGGCCACCCTGGGGGGCTGGCTGCTCATGGGAAAGAGCAGCGGGACCAGTGCACTCCATATACAGTTCTTCCATCTCTTCTTGTTCCTCACCACCGCTGACCCCACGTGGTCTCTGAAGAGGCAGATTGAGGACTCTCAGATCTCGCTGCTCTCCTGGCAGGAAGGAGGAAGGGTGAGCTTCAGAAACAGTGGCCACCTGCCCATAGTGAAGGGGGGTGGTGATCCTGGCTGAGGGAGATGCCCACAGTCAGATTCCAGAGCAGGGAGAAGTAGCATTGGGCTGCAAGGCCCGGAAGCCACAAGAGCTGAGTGGAGCAGAGCCTACTCCGAGTGCTCCTCACAGGGCTGGGCTGCAGGGCAGCTGTCATTGCCCAGTGCCCATCTCAGGTCCCACACTCCCACATCAGCCTTACTATGTCAAAGAAGCACGGAAGGTTCTCCACCAGATACTCATTGGTGGGGCTGGCCTTTTAATTCTTCAGGTTTTGATGTATCACATTTTTAATGATCATTGTGATGTTTTCCTTGAGATCTTCAGTGCCAAGCCACAGGAGCTCAATCATGTTAGCATGAGGAGCTCCATTTTTCTTGCTTGTATGACAGACAGAGGGTTTTTTTTGTGATGAGATTCATGCCTGGAAAGCTCCCCAGGCAGCCACCAGGCCCCAACATGGCAGTAAGGGTGTTTGGAGCAGTCACCCCACCACGTGACTCCCAGCCCACGCCAAACCACTGCCCTACCCCCAGCCCCAGACCCCTGGATGCCAACATGGCTGTCCCTGATGCCATCCTGCTCACCTCAGGTCGGGTGTCTCTGACAGCATGAGGAGGCCTTCAAATACCTGGGAGGCTGGGAGTGTTGGAAGCTCCTCATCGATGTTGAAATCGTCATCCAAATCATCATCCAAATCATCCAGCTGAAACTGCGTGCTACTGTCACTGGGGAATGGCCGTAGAAGCAAGCACAGTAGTAAGATACTGGCAGAGTCTGCAGGGCTCGTGGCAGGGGATCAGGTGTTTTTCTGGTAACTCACAGCCAAGTCAGAGATGGAGCTGCTTTCTGAAGAAGAAGAGCTGGGACTACTGGGCAACCAGTTGACCTAGAACAAGACAGAGAATGCTCATAATATCCTGCGTGTCATCTTGGGCTCAGAGAAGATCTGTGCTATGGTTGCATGGCCACTGCAAGGCAGAGCACTGTCAGCAGGGCTGCCTTGACCACAGCATGGCCTGGGCCAGCCCCACGTGGCTTGGGGTGCCTGGGGGCCCTGTCTGGGCAGGTAGGAGGGGGATTGAGGTGGTGTTCCCCATGGGGCTGGGAGCAGCATGGTGGCTCTGGGCTGGCTCAGCCAGCTTTGGCTGCTGCGGGCCCAGATAACCCACCAGGGCTGGAAAGCCTGGTGGGATGGAGAACCCTGCTCCTTAAAGGTGTCCTGCAGCACTCCTTGGGTCTGGGAGCCAGAGAGTCTCAGAGTCCCTCTCTCCACAGCGACCAGGGCCAGTACCTGTCTCCTTGTGGAGCGATGCTCAACAGTGTTGTGACTACCTTCCTGGGGAAAAACTCAGCTACCAGGAGAAGCAGCGAGTCAAAGCAGTGCTGCTTTGGTCCTTCCTTGATGCTTTGCAGGCTTTCGTGCACAAAGCTCACAATCTTTGGCACCTGGAGGGGACACAAGTGAGGATAGTGCTGCCACTGTAGTGCAGCCTCAGCTGCCCTTTCCATACCTCTCTTCTACCTTAAGGTGCCTTCAGGTGCCTGAGACACCTGGGTTTGGGAGGGAGGGATGGAGGGAGGAACAAGGCCTTAAAGGGCTGAAGGGCAGGGCAATCCAGCCACAGGCCACTTAGATCTGTTAGCAAGGGGCATGGGTTATATGTGGCCACCCACAAAAAGTGTTTTGTGGTATTCCAGCAGCCTGTGCAGTTTTTTTCATTTCCTCCATGGCTGCAAGGATGATGTGTGTCCTCTCAGAGCATGTGAGGTACCTTTCAAAGGGCTGTGGCAGGAAGAAAGAGAGTAAAGATATCATACAAGCTATCTAATAGTGCTGCTTTGCTGGGCATTGAGAGCAGCCCGGGCCAGAGGTGCCCAGCAGTGCCATCAGCACTGCCCACAGTCACTGTGTGTGGGAGGATGAGAGCAGAGGGTCCTCAGGCTGAGGGAGGAGATCTGGGCTCATGGTCATGGGGTGCTGGCCCTGCAGAGGACCAGGGCTCACTGGTGGGCAGGAGAGCTGGAGCTGCTGCTTGGGACACCAGAGTGCTGCCCTCGGATAGTCCCTGCTTGGGGACAGCAGGAACCCTCTCATCAGGGACAGTGAGGCCATGTCAGTCCCACTTAATCTGGGTCCCTTTGCTCACATAAGTGCTCTGCTGAAGGCATGGACAAGAGTCTCAGCAAGGGGGGAGCTTATTATCTTGGTATGGTACTTTTTGGAAGTCGTCAGCAAGGAGCTGATTTCACCTTCTGCATGGTGTGCACAGCGTTTACCTCTTAGCCTTCTCCTGCCTAAAGAGCAGGGCAGACATGGAAGTCAGTAAGACAGAGTAGCTTTGCCATCAGGCTTTCCAAACTACTCTGAGATCTGCTTGTGAGATGGCAGGACAGGAGATTGTGGAGGGTGTCAGATTGGGGTCCACAAACTGGCAGGATTGAAGATGGTGAAAGGAGCAGGGAAGAAGAGCAGCAGAGAACAGATCCAAGACATGAGGAGTGCACTCGGCTTCTACAGCGAAAGAGAGCTGGGATAGTACAGAAAGCAGCCAGAGGGGCAAAGGTGGTCAAGCAGAGAAGCAGAGCTGTGAGGTGATGTCTGTGTGCAGAGGGATGAAGGCCACCACAGTGTCCCTTAATTTTTTGCTTACGGATGAATTCGCTGAGGTGATGAATAGCCTTCTTTGCTATAGGTCTCATTTCTGAGGATTGCAAAAGGAGAATATGTCCCAGCAGCTGTCTGAGGAATGAGATCTTGATGTCATCACAGTGGAGTCCTCTTTTTTAAGGTGGTCCTACGTGAGGGAGGAAGAAGAGCAGCAGGGCTGAGGGCGGGCAGCTGGTGCCAAAGCCTCATACCCAAGAGTGTGCTCAGGGCTGTATCCCTGGTGAGTCTAAGCTTTGCAGGGCTCTGTGGCCCTGTCTCCTGGAGCAGTCATCTGGGCAGCAGCCCTGCCAGGGAGAGCAGCAGAAAGAGGGGCACAGCATGGCTGGAGGGTTCCTAGGCCTTACCTGCCGTTCGGAATAGCTGTCCATCCATTTGCTCAGTGTGCAAATCCTCTCCGTGGCTGCAACCTGCACCTCAGTTCTCTCATACCTTGTAAAGTCCAGCAAAGAGAAGCTGCTGGTGAGCCCTGGGAGCAGATACTCACTCCAACAGCAGCAGCGCAGCTCTGCTCCTGGGTGGGACTTGCACTGTCCCTCAAGGCTTTCTCTGACCTTGAGCAAAGCCTGTAGCGGGGCTCCTGCCTCTGGGGTCCCTTGTGGGCCCAGAACAAAGGCCCTGGGCCAAGCTTTGGCTCACCCCCACAGGGTGAGGAACAGCCCTGGGACTCCCACTCTTTGCACAGGCCAGACCTGCAAGATGTTCTGCAGCTCCTTGTTAATTCTTGAGGGAGGAGTGTTCGATACTATTGCCTTCAGCATGGAGTCCGTGGCTGCCAGGGTCTGCAAGGAGGACAGAGAGCGGTGGCAGTGATTCTTCACCCCCAGGAGACTGATCTGAGCTCCCAGTGCCAGGGAAGGAGAGGTGCCCGCGCTGCCCAGGAGACACCTAGGAGCAGGCAGTCTACTACAGGTAGAGCAGCCTGCAGTACTGGATGTGGCTGGGCCCTGGGAAAGGGATGACGGGATGAGGGCAGGAAAGCAAAGCTGAGACCCTGCCCTGCCTTGGACCTCTGGTCACGGGGCAGTGCAGGATGGCCAGAGAGCAGCCCAGAGGGACTGGTGGCTCCTGCAGCTCACCCAGCACTTACCTCCTCCCTAGACTTCTGTGTCCCCCTTACTGATATGTTTTCTTTAGGAAGGAAGAGAACAGCACTGAAGCAGGCTTCTAGGAGTCTTCTCTTTTTGCCCTCCAGCACCTTTTCCACTGGTCTGAAGAGAAAGGGCTCAACTGGACAATAATGGTGGGCTTCCAAGATATCCTGAACGATTAAATGGCAACAAAGAGATGTCTGAAGTAAGGAAATAAATATGAAATGATTGTCAGCCTGGATGTTTCAGGTTCAGGTAGCGATGACCAGGATTTATTTCTGTTTTCAGAGTGTACAACAGGCGAACTACCCAGTGAATGATCTTGCAGGAGTGCGCAGGCATTTGTCATGGACTGTCACTGCTCTGCCAAGTTGTGACTCCTCTTGCTTCTCGCTCTCTCGTGGGAGCTGGCTTTTTACCCAGCTAGGTGAGGTTGCCGGGCCCTCACCACTCTTCTATGAGTGTCGCTAAAGCAAAGGTAATTTGTAGCAGTGGGGCAGTGGCAGCTAATTGCCCATACAGGGTGCAGGGCAATAAAGAGGAGGGTTTGTGTTATAGTTTCATACTTTTTGGTGAATTTTCCACAGAGAGCCTAGTCTCTGCTAGGGTAAGATAAACATCAAGCTTCATTGTTTTTCTAGCTCGGGCCTTAATGATTGTCCTATCGAAAAACTAAATAACTTCGGCACACTGGCTAAATCGCTTAAGGGAAGCCCCATCCCCGCTGTAGCAGAGGAGCTCCTGTTCGTGTGTCCCCGCCCCTCTCCCCGCTCCGGAGAACTGTGAGAGAATCCTTGCGGTGCTCACCCCGGGAGGGAAGGGGGCCGAGGGCCGTCCCACACAACCTCTGCTGTCACGGAGGCTGCCATTGCCTCGTGGGGCTTTTGGGTCTCCCCGCTCTTCGCCGGACGGGCCGGCACCTCCATCCCTTGCCAGCAGCCGCCCCCATAGCTGAAGTGAAGGGGACCCGGCCCGGCGTGGACTGTCTGGAGCGAGCGCTGTCGGAGACGGCCTGCCTGGAGCAGCTCCCTGTGCGCTCTATGGGCAGCCCTGTTTGCCTGGAGCAGCTCCCTGTGCGCTCTGTGGGCAGCCCTGTTTGCCTGGAGCAGCTCCCTGTGCGCTCTGTGGGCAGCCCTGGTTTTCCGCAGCAAGCAGGAGCAGCCCGCGGGCGCCCCGTGCTGGTTGTGGTTATACCTGCGCCGAAAGGCAAAAAGTCCTTAATTGTGTTCAGTGATAGTTTCAGTCACGGTATAGTTCTGTTTTGTTACATATATATATGTATGTGTGTATATATATATATATATTATTTTTTTTTCAGCAAAGAGCTGTTATTTTCTTTTCCACACCTTTTCGCCTGAAGCCTCTTAATTTCGAATTTGTAATAACTTAGAGGAAGAGCCTGTTTTTTCCTATCCCACCCTCCTTAGCAAACATATTTGTCTTCTTAAATTAAGACACTTTGTGAAGGAAATTATTTAGCTTTGTTGCAGTGAGTAGATGAGAAGGGGTAATACAGAGGGGTTTTTTGATTGCCTTTCCTAGGCTTCTTTTTTTGCTTGGATTAAAACAAGTGCAAGTTTGATGCTGGTGGCTTGTAGGTCAGGTTCCAGGCTCTCTGCCTGCCTTGTGTGGTTTTGGCAAAGTCTTGTATGGCCACTAAAATGGGACATGGATTTGCTCAGTGAGTGACTAAGAAGGATTCAGTGTCACAACAGGGGAGCAGCAAATGAAGGGAACAAGTCATTCCCATACTGTACTGCAGCATCCTCTCCTCTGTCTTTGGGATTCTGGCATGGCGTCACTGTGTAGTCCCAGAGGTGGCAATGCTATTGTGTCTGCTGAGCGGTGTCAAGTCCTCTCCTCCTTGCTCTATGATCTAATTGGGGTGAAGGAGCTCTGTTCCTGCTATTTGTGTATGCCTCTGAAGAATGAAGTCCTGCCCAAGGTGAATAAAATGTGAAATAACTTAATCTTTCTTTTGTGTTTTCATCCTTTGTTAATTTAATAGAGAAATAATAGCATTAGCTTAGCCTTAACATTTTTTAACTAAGTAAAAACCGAACAGCAAAGGAAAGTCACTCTGAATCTGGACTTTCTGAAAGATCATTCTACTTTTCCCCAGCCCGATTTTTTTTATTCACTGAATTGTTTTTTCGTCCTCTTCTGACTTGTCCACTTTGCATCCTTAATAAGGAAGAGAACTTGTGACCTGCTAAATGCAAGAAAACCTTTAACCATAAATATATGTGTGTACATACCTTCAGACCGGCTGCTGTGTTGTTCCCCTCTCCTCAACTGCTCATCCTCAACTTTTGTTAATTTTTGGTCATTATCAAATTGTATATAAAGGAGAGTCTTAAAGTCTTTTTATAATATTGACCACAGCCAGGCTGGAGTGAAGTCCACATTGTAAACATGGTGTAAGCCTATAGATCCATTTTTAAATACTGAATCCACTTTAGTCAATGCCTAGATTGACAGAAAAAATTGTAGTAAATACACAGATCATCCTGGGGACAGCAGCAATCAAGTAATTCCAAGAACGAATAGTAAAATTGGAGGAAAACAAAGCAAAACCAAAATAAACCCCTGCCCTTCCCACACTCTCATTTTCTTCTTCCCGTAAATGTGACTTCAAAAACATGTTTGGGAATAGGATCTGAAAGTAAGTGTCATGTTCTGGGCTTCCAGGACAGACCAATCAGAAATGCAGTATTAAAAACCTTGTATCTGTATCTGTTTAGGTACACTTCTTCCTGTTGAAGGTCTTTTATCAATCCTGGAAGTGAAGTCTCCAAGTTGGCTAGATAGCATCCAAGTTGGTTAAGAGATGAACTTGTTAAACTCTGACACAGTCTTCCAAACACATCAGTTTGAATGTTAATTAAACTGGCAGATGTTTAATCCTGGTTTGTCTGGGTACACTGCTATCTTAATAAAGGCCTACTGATCAATTGAAGTAAAAGGACTTTCTGTTCCTGCAGCCATTTTTGACAGCCTATTCCACTTTGTATTGTTCAGATAGGTTTCTTTTCACAGGCATAAGATTTTGAAGCAGATTTTGGAATTCTTTCATTTTGAAAGAATTTCTCTGTATAACAGAAAACATTCTTTCCATGTCTACCATTCAAACTTGGTATCTCCGAAATACCAGGAACTCTAGATTTTATTAATACAGACGAGCTATAATAGGACAAAGACCCAATAGATCTTACAAGCATTTTTACAAGACACCTAGACAAGCTATCTCCATAAAATGAAAGAGGAATAAAAATGATGGCACATAGTTGGCATTCTTCACACTGTCTGCCTGCAACTTTTAGGCTTGCAACTCATAATAAATTTTCTTTACAAAATAAGAGCAATGAGGATATTTATGAGTAGGCAGTAGAATTTCTTAAATTCTCGTTAGGTGTGTATAAAAAGGGAGAGTTTTCATGTTAGGTATGATTTTTAAATGATGGTTCTGTAACTGAAATATTAACATTAAATAGGTTAAGCATTCTATCAATCTTCATTTGAAGTAATCATTGTTTTTTCAAACGTGACTGGTTACGAAATCTATTATATATGATGCTCTAAGACAACAGCTGTATCAGTGAGTTAGGATGGGAAAAGCTGGGCTTTTTTTCTTCATTTTTAACTAAAATGGAGGAATGTTGATAAAAAAACTGAGAACATTTTAAAATAGTAAAAATGCTTGATGTATATTGCAATTTAACCAAAGAAGGCTGTAATGATGTGCTTTTGCCCTCTTGAAAGAAGCCAAAGTTATTAGACTTCTTGGCTTTTGATTCCTAACTGTTGAAGTAAACCTGCTTTTACAAAGCATTATAGAGTTGGGTTAGGTTTGGTCCTTTGGAGTGGGGTTTGGTGGTTTTGGGGGAGATTTTGACAGAACTACCTTGTTCTGATGGAAGGTTGAAGGTTGAAGGTTCTTGATGGAAGGTTGTTCTCCCAGAATATTTTGACCACCTTTTTTTTTCTTAAGTGTCTACAGGCTGTTTTACAGCCAGTCCTTTTCCAAAGTACAGTTTGAAATTAGTCTTCACTTATGCTGCCCTGACTGGAGACCCAGGCTTTCAAATTGAAGTGTTTCTAGATAGAAGCACACACACTTGAAAAGATCACAAAGAACAGACTGGCTACATGCTGTCAATATGTCTATTCATAGGCACATAAAGCTGTTAATCGTAGAATCATTTAGGTTGGAAGGGCGTTTGGGATAACGAGTCCAACTGTTAACCCAGCACTGCTGAGTCCACCACTAAACCATGTCCCCTGATGC
This sequence comes from Lepidothrix coronata, assembly GCF_001604755.1. NCBI lineage: Eukaryota > Metazoa > Chordata > Aves > Passeriformes > Pipridae > Lepidothrix > Lepidothrix coronata. The sequence goes on along the minus strand of NW_016690332.1, from coordinate 2,354,542 downwards.
CATACACACACATCTTTTTTTCAAGTTACATCCCCTGGTGTAACTTGAAGCTGTTCCTCTTGTCCTGTCAGTTGTTTCTTGGGAGAAGACACCAACTGCCAACTGGCTACAATCTCCTTTTAGGTAGTTGTAGAAAGGTAGGTCTCCCCCAAGTCTCCTTTTCTCCAGGCTAAAAACCCCTAGCTCCCTCAGCCATTCCTCATCAGACTTGTGCTCCAGACACAGCTCTCTTGCCCTTCTCTGGACATGCTCCAGCACCTCAGTGTCTGTCTTCTAGTGAGGGGCCCAAAACTGAACACATTCTTGAAGGTGCCAAGTACAGGGGGATGAAATTTAAATAATTAATACAAAGTGATAATTTCCAAAGGTTAATTATATTGCAGTGAAAGCAGGCTTCTAAAGCAACTTTCTTGTAATTTTTAGTTATCTTGCTTGTTGATGTTTTAATTAGTGTGATATGTATGTTTTATGTATATTTTAAATGTCTTAAAAAGCAGCATATTTGTTTCTCCCCCAGTCTTACACAAAAAACAAGTAATGGGATTTTTTCCCCACTTACTCACAGACGAACACTAGCTGTTTGCATTCCAGCGGTTCACCTGCACATGACTGCAGCCACCATGCAAGTCAGCCAGAAGGACTTTGAAAAGGCTCAGGAGCAATTGAAGCTTTTGAAAAAGGATCCTGGGAACGAAACTAAGTTGAAACTCTATGCCCTGTTTAAACAGGTAGGCTTGATTTATTTCATTTTGTAAGGAGCATTTATAACCTGAGGGGATGGACCTGTAAAATATTTACTTGATTTAGGCACTGTTCAAATGTATTCTGTCTTAACAAGCTCTTCATTTCAAGTGCTTGAATTCTGTTCTTGAAATGCCAGTCCCTTAAACTGTACCTAAATTCTGAGGGAAACCAAACCTGTTTTTTCTTATAAATCATGCTTTGAATAGAAACCTGTACTCAAAGAAATAGAGCCAAATTACATCCATTGTGTGATGCCTTCCATATAATAATATAGATTCAGCTTTGGAAAATGGCTTATGCCTAAGAAAAAAAGAGTATACTGTATGCTTCCTCTTAAATTTGTTGTATTTACAGTCAGCTGTGCTTATAATATAATGATGCTGACATTTGAAGGTTGATTTCTGATGGTTTCTTCTCTCTGTTTTTTTAGTATGGTCATTCTAGGTTTTGTTTGGGTTTTTTTTGGTTTTGTTTTAAATTCAAGGAACCATTCCACCACACTTTGAGTGAAGGTTATCCTTTATTACAGCACGGAGGGAGACCTTTGTAAAAATAGCTGCAGGTCCTTAGTGGGGTTTGTACTGGTATTTGGGGAAGTATTTGGGATCAAGGTTGGCTGCAGGGTCACTACAGGCTGTGGCTTTTTATATTGAAGAAGGCAATTGATAGCTTATTTAAATAAGATCTTAAAGACAGGTGATGGTTCCGGGTAGCTTTACTAACTACTAATAGTGAGCTCATAAATGTATTCTTTCTTTCTTTCCTGCCTCCCACTTGAAATATTTCTTTCTGATAGTGTACTTTTCCTCAGGAAAACTGATCACAGAATACTTCAGGATAGCTCAGAACTCTTGTAGTTCAATTGGTCAAACGCCCTTGCTCACAGTAGAGCTAACTTTGAAGTAAGATCCAACTTAATAGATCCTATGCAATGGTTTCTTTGTTCACACAGCTTATGAGGCTGTAATTTTCTTTCTAAGTATAAAACTTCTGCAGTTTTTGAGGTAGGAGAGCTTAAGTGTTTTGGAAACCAGTGTCTCATACTGGGTGGCTACTTGTGAAAGCCCAGCACCAGGTGTCAGAAAATAGCAGACACTGAAAAGTTCATGGTATGTGAACTATCTGGATATTGTCCAACTACTACTAGGTATTGTCCAACTACTACTAGGTATTTCTCCTGTCTCAGAGTTAAATTCTGTATCCAGGTCAGATAAATATTCTGAATAGTTATCATCTTTTCTACCAAGGCATCTGAACTTTAATCATGGGTTTAAGTAAGTTTGTTTTGCTCTCTTTTCAGGCTACTGAAGGTCCCTGCAATGCTCCAAAACCAGGTATGCTGGACTTTGTCAAGAAAGCCAAGTGGGATGCATGGAATTCTCTTGGCAACTTGTCTCAGGTGACAATACCTATAATTTCACTTTGTAGATTACTCTACCTTGAAGCGCCTGATCTGTAAGTGAATGGCTGATGTTTATTACATGCTAATTGAGCAACTTTGCTTCAGCCATAAAAATGTTTTTGCACTGTATTCCTCAATCATTTCACTGCTTCAGTGTTTGGAGATTTTTGTTTAGTGTGTAAGCCTAATTCTACTTTATTACTACCAGCTTGTATCAATGTAAGAGATCTTACATAGATCGTGATTTCCAATGAAAATACTGCTGTTCTCTTTGAGAAAGATGGATTGAGCTTCTCAGCTCTTACAACAAAACCCAAATTTCTGAATCTAGCATATTAATAACTTTGTCATTTTAAAAAAATCAGTCTCTTATGCTGTTGACTAAAAGACTAGAAAAAAGTGGTGTATGGAGAGCCTCTCTTTATTCTTTTTTTCTCAGTATATCTTGACCTCTTTAATACCTTTCATAACCTTTAGAGAAGTCAAGTGAAGCAAGCAGGAAGAATAAAGATGCAGATACACATAAGCATTCCTTTTTCATGCAGACTGTAGTAAAGTCTGACATCACATACAGCTACCAAGGTTTCTTCAGTTATTCTTTAATGAAGGAAACAAGCTTTTCAAATCAGCCGTGTTACTGCTACATTAGGCCTGCTGTTCAGCAGTAGTTGTTGAGGTCAGTCAAAGGTATTCCTTAATACAGAGGGGTTTTTTGCATTTTTTTTGGTTTGTTTTAAAAAAAACATGCTTGCATAATTTCATGAACATAATACATTCTTGTCCTGCTTTGAGGTTTTTGGAATGTATTTTAATGTTTTTGTGGGGTTTTTTGATGGCCCTGCTTTTAGGAGTAGTGAAGAAACACTTAAAGAAAAGAATCTGGTCTTGATGTTAGAGTGGAGAGTGGATAGACAATTTCATGTGGTACAGATTATGGATTATAAAATTTTTCAAAGTATATTATGCTTTCAAGAAAATAGGTTGTAACAACCAAGAACTTAAAATTCTTTTAAATCACTGTTTAATGTAGAGCTAAGGAGACAGGATTCTTTAGTGTGTCATGCTAGTGCTAAATGAAAACTAGTGTCTTCAAGCAATTTTAAAATGCCATAAGACCTATTTTAGCACTTTGATTTTCAGACCAACATATTCTAAAATAAAAGCTTTGTTGGAGAAGTGTTTCACTGGAAAGAAGAAACAGAAGATCCATGGAAATGTGTAAATGCTGGGAATATGACAAAGGTCATCCTAGATGTGGATGGGAGTACTTCACCAACAAAATAAATCTCGTCATCCCAGCATTTATGCACTTCTACTTTTGTAGATCTATCGCTGCTGCTTTTCAGATGACTTTAAGCTTGTTGTGCAGTGTTTAAATACAACATGTTCCCCTTATCACCCCCCTAATTAGAATGCTTTATAATTGAGATTTTTATTTTGTTTTGTCTTGAAGCACAGTCCCCTTCCCCGTCATTTCCCCCCAGGTACCCATTTTATTAGTACTATAACTGATTTACATTTTAGCCTTTCGTAATATTGTGTGTGGGTTTTTTTCCTATTCTTTTAATATTTTTTTCTTTATTTCCTTTTTTTTCTTTTTTTTTCCTTTCCTTTTATTACAGGATAATGCCAGGCAGAAATATGCTGAACTTGTCTCAAGTCTGGTCTCTGCAGAATCTGCTAGCCAGAAGAAAGATGCTTCTCCAGAAGAGGGCAGGCATGATGGCTATGAAACATTAATAGTTACTACCAAAAACAATATCACAAAGATAATGTTTAACCGACCTGATAGGAAAAATGCCATCAACCATCAGGTAAAGAAATTAACTTGGGAGGACTAATGATTTTTTCTTTCCTGGGTAAACTATTGAAATTTTAAAGAATCCTCACTACAGGTTAAGAAGAACTGACTGAAACATGGTGGTCTGAATTTTATGAGGGGCTGGTATCCTGACTCCAGTGACAACCTAAGAAATAAATATCCAGTACAAAATGAAATAATTCAGCTAAAATGTTACAGATTAGGCTTTTTTGTGTCTCTTGATTTCATTCAAACTTAATATAGGATTATGGTCTGCAGTAAACTAAAATGGCAAACTGCAGGAAGGCTGGCCTGTTTTGTGCATGCAAGATTTGACTGCAATCTGTGTAATGAAGCATTTGTGCAGCGTTTGGCTCTGCACCGTTGCAGGCATGTGTAGGTAATCTTACACGTCCCACAGTTATCTTCATGACTAAGTCCATGTTGGAAGCATAATGATCATGGTGTTTAACAACTGCAAAGATACCAGAACTAGGGTCTTTGCCCCACTGCTGCTAACTTTTTGGTATGTTATTTTGCCCACTTAAACTACTTCTCAAGTTTTAAAATTAGCTTCCAGTCAGCGTTTATTTAACAAAGGACCTTATATTGTCCTTTAAATTTGCATTGGAATTTTTCAGTATTGCAAGTGCGTGTCTTTATGGTCAGAAGTACCTCACATGTAATACTTAACTTTCTGTGCATGCAAAATTTTTCAGTACTTTAAAGGACTGTAGCTAATCTGTCTCTTGAGCTCCTTGTTGTCAGTGTCAATCTCATTTTTGTGTTCTTTTGTAGCATCACATTTGTACTTTGTTGATTTTCCTTTTATGCAGATGTACAGAGAAATTATCAAAGCACTTGAAGAAGCTGGAAAAAATGATTCCACCATAGCAGTTATTACTGGTATGTTTTGTATTATACCAAAGTATAGTATTGACATGAACTATCTACATGTATTTAGACTAAGACTGAACTGTGTGAGGAAATTCTTTCTTCTGTTATAGATCAAAGATTTTCCAAAGTGCCTTGGCAAAATTACTTCAAGGTGGCATTTTGAATTCTTTAGCAAGCTTGCTGTTACATCAAAACGTGTTTCTCAGATGAGAATATGGAATACTCCTAAGGGCTTTATTACTTCTGAGTAGCTGATATATTTGTTCCACAGCATCTTTGTTACTGCTTTTGGAGTTCATTGGTATGAGTTTAGTCAATTTTCTCTACCTCTGTGATACATTTGGAACACACTTAAAACAAGCGTCTGAAATCCTGTACTGGCACAGCCAGTAGAAAGTTTGCACTGCATATTTACCAATGATCATCAGAAAAAATGGTATTTTACATTCATTCTCTTTTTTTTTCTATGGCTGCCACAGGAAAGGATTGGCCAGGGAAGCTGCAACCTGGCCGAGCTGCGTACATCCCTGTCACCAGATGTATGCAGCTGGATGACTGCAGCACTAGTACTGAAAGGGCAGCCCAAACTCATGCTGCCTGTGAAGTCTAGCTACTCTGGGGACACATCCTTTTGGTTCTCTAGAGGACTCTTTTGGTCTGTTTCTTATGCTGACTGAACAGCGTGGTGGTGAGGACAGTCAGCAGCGACAGCACTGAGGGCAGGCACTGCTTGTGTGGCCCATCCTCATTGCACATATGTATGTCTTTTTAGGAAATTAGCCAAAACTTGAGCTTTGGCTGGCAAAGTAGTGTGAATTCAAGGTGAATTTGGTCTTAAACCTGCTTACTCTGGGGTAATTGCATGCATATTTGTCTCCACTGTCTGCTTTACCAGCGGCTGGTTCCCATTCCCAGGCTCCTGGGTTTCCTTTCAGTAGCAATGACTGGGCACCACAGCCCTTACAAAATAAAAAGGGTAGTTCGCACAACTGGAATGTCTGAGTGAATAGCAAACACCTCTGCACAAACCTTTCTACTGCATTTTACATAGTGAATAAGAGCACTGCAGTGTAAAGTAATGGATGTGCCAACACATGAAAGGTCCCATGCTGTGAATGTCCTCATGAAATACGGGATGATTTAGACAATTAAGTCATGCAGTCTAGCTTTAAAATGCTCCATGCTTTTTTGGTGGCACCTCAAACTGACTTATACATTCACTAACAGGTTATATGTTTCTTGCTGAAGAATCCATCTTCCAGTACAATGATTTCAATGCAGTACTGCCAGTCTCATCTGTAGAATGCTATACCTTTTCCTAAATTGATCACAAAAAATGTGAAACTTCTACCTTGTATGAAGTAGGTTATTCTGTCTACTTTTGATTCCTTCATCAGTTTGAAGGTGGATGAAGGGAGATGCATCAACTTACATTTCCGTTGTCCTGTTCAAAAGAAAAAGATTCTCACATCTAACTGTTAGAATGATTGCGAAATGACAGAAAAAAAAAACCCTGAGGAAGTATGCAGGGAAAGAAACAAAATATTTTTCCATCTGATGCTGTTAGAGAAAAAAAAATTAATTTTCTGCCTCAAATATTTCACAGTTAATATTCTTTGGCTTTTTACAGCCAAAGAATTTTTTTTCAGCAAATTGTCAGTCAAAACTCCTTTTTATACCACAGATGTCCTTTAAGATAGTGTGTATACTTTGAGAAAATCCCTCCAATTGCTTAATAATGTTAGACACTTAGTATGAAATTTCTTTTGTGAATCTAATAAATGAAAGCTTCTCTTCTCTTACTTACTCAGAAACCACTGGTGCATTTACTCATATGTGTTCTCTGCAGGAAATGGAGACTACTATAGTAGTGGAAATGACCTGAATAATTTTGCTAATATCCAGCCTGGAGAAATGGAGAAGATGGCAAAAGATGGAGCAGTATTACTCAAGTAGAACATCTTGGTTTCATATATGTATAAGTTACTGTAATGGGTTAAATATAATTTGCAGGCTTTGTTAGAAAACACAAGTGCAAGGACCCAGTTATGCTTCTGTTCATCTATTTAGATGACGGTGTCCAAGAGCTCACCGTGGGCATAAACAGAAAGATAATGTGGGAGGAACAAGTATTAATTGTATGAAATAAATGAGATTAATATTAGAAGTCTTTTTAAGTACAGTGATGCTGAAGACTTCATTTCGTTTTTCGGTCCCCAAAGTACATGCAGATATAATGACAACATCATTGTTTTAAATGTATATGAAAGAAATTGTGGGTTTTTTGATATCCAACAGTGTCCACACTAGCAGGACATGTCAGATTCCTTCAATGACAGACTTCTTTTGAATAGAGACCAGTTGGAATGAACTTGTTCAAAATTACCAAGTAATTCTGAGATCTTGGCTCCATCTTGAAGTGAATTTATCTGTTAAACTAATTTATTTTCTAAGGCCAAGTTGATCAGGGTATCATCTGACACAGAGGTTTTGGGGACAAACAGCATGTTTCTTTTTTCCCTACTTGAGCAGATTTTGTCTTCTCTTTTACTTCTGTATGTGATGATTGCATTTGGGAGATGCTTGCAAGTTTGATTGTTCCCTCAGGCACTCGAATTTGATGGAAAAGCTAAAATACACAGAAACCCAATGCTTTTTATTTATATTTTAAAGATGAACTGCAAGTAAAGTACTCAGCTTTTACTTAGACAAGCTGTCTGTGGATCACACTTACCCCTCGAAGTGATAACAATGCAGTGTGAACCTGTTTTGAAGCTGTTACTCAGTGGTACCTGGCAGGTGTTCCAGCCTGCAGTGCTTTATAGGCTGTTCAGCACAGTGTAGAGCCTCATGTGTGCTTTACGGTCTTTGATCTTGCTCTTGTGAGAAGCTTGTGTTTGCTGTGCTGTTACTATTACACAAACACAGTGCTTCATTACAGCTGATGCACAGAGATGTCAGGGAACTGGAGTTCTTAAAACACTGTTTGCTTTTGGGAAGTGTTTTATTTTGAAACAAAAGGCTCCTTCTCAAACCTGTGCAAAAGAGCAGCAGGGAATTCTGTGTTGTGGTAAAATCACAATTTTGGTTCCTCTTGGGGCTTTGCTGCAGAACAGTCTGTGAAGGGGATGGCTATTTCAGGGGTGGAGTTGGGATGGATGTATAGGCAAAAGAGTGTTTTTGTTAGTGAAATGTATTCAGTAACTATAGCTGAAGAGGAAAACACTTTCATAACTTGATTGCAGGAACTAGGAAAGATCTGCTGATATGTACGTACATGTTTGATTCTTAGTTGCTAAGGAAATGCAGGTGTTTCAGATAGTTCTTATTTTGTCAGAATTCATTTCTGAAAGGGTCAAAAACATATGCTACATAGTTTCTATCTAGCTCATGGGTTTTGTTATGCAGTATGTAATCACGTGTTTTGAAAGTTGTTTATATTGGATGAAAACCACTTGAGATGTCTCTTGCATCTTACATTTTCTCTTTACCTTTCTCTCTAGAGACTTTGTGGGTCATTTTATTGATTTTCCTAAACCACTGATTGCAGTGGTAAATGGCCCAGCTATTGGAATTTGTGTAACAGTCCTTGGGTTGTGTGACATTGTCTATGCTTCTGACAGGGTAAGTACATTGCACAGCTGATCCCAAGACAGTCTTTAAGCCTCTTTCTCTAGCAAATACTATTTGATTTGGGGTAATCTTGGGAGAAAAGAACACTTTAAAGAAGTCTAAATGCATTTTATGTCACATCAAGAAATGCCTATATTAATTACCAGCACAGGGGTGCACCAACCACTGGTTAATATGCATGGAATTTCCCTGCTGTGATTATGGTTATCAAGTTACTGTCTCCAGTTTAAAGGCTCTTTTCTAAGAGCCTCTCTTCTATCATGATGTGAAATGATGCTTGTAAGGTTGCTCTCAGGTGTGGGAGGGGGAGCAAAAGTTTGTTATGGAATGGAAGTTCAGTAGCTGGCTGAAGTGATCCATTACTGGATCACTCACGGCCGATGCACTCCTGACATATGCTTGTATAATGTGTGGTTTGTTCAGTCTATTCTGGTCCCCAGATCTCTTTTTTTACTAGAGAATTGTTGGATTCTCCCTCTTTTGCCCCTCCCATTTAGTCTATTTTTGCTACAGGGTGAACCTATTGTTTCTATTTCCTCAGTTTAAAGAACAGACTGTTTTCATCCTCCCTTACAACAGCTGTAAATATGCTTAGCCATCAGCATACTTAGGCTATTAGATATAGCTCAGGTTTATCTTCACTCTCTCTGTCTTTTCTTTTTTTGAGCTAAACAGCTGCAGTTTGTTCAGCTTTTCCTCATGTGGCCTGCAGTCACATTCCTCTGGACTCCTTCCAGTTGTTCTGTGTCTCTTTAAGCACAGTGGTACAAGCTGGACACATCACTCCAGCTCATCTTACTCATGCAAAGTGAAGCAGAAGAATTTCTCCATATTCTGCAGACTGTATTTCTGCTTTGACATCCCACATTGTTATTTGATTTATGTACTTGTGATCTGATATAACACCTGATATAACAACTGTAAAGTTGCTAGTGAAACAATTGTTCCTGTTGTACAACATATACTATATACTAAGTTATTCCTGACAAACTTTAACTTATCTGTACTAAATAGTGTCTTCTGACTTATACCTCTCAATTTTATTAAGACTATTTGGAATTCTAATCACCTCCCCTCAGCATAATATCTCCTTACAGCTGTAAGTTAGTATAGATTTAGTTGAAGTTTAATCCAAATAAGCATTAAATGTTTTGTCCTGTTAATATTATCCTTCTTTCTTGAATGGCTTGAAATCCATACTTGAATTAGTACCTTCCTATCTGCACTGGTTCAGCTTTTGCTTGTGCCCTTGGTAATAGATCTTGGAGTATTTCTGTAGGGTCTAACCTAACCTTTCATTTAGGTTATCATTCATGGAAATTTTCCAATTAACCTCAAGTTTATCAAACATTTCTCCAAGGTGATTGTTCTCTGTTCTTCCCTTTCCAGGATTGTGAACTCCCATGCAGTAAGGTCATTTTCATCCAAATTACTACTTAATTTCACACTCTCCAGTAGTTTCATTGGAGTGCTTTAAGCATTGACTACCCACTCCAGAAATGGCCAGCTTTGCTATGTTCAGGATCTGGTTTTATTCTCAGCCAGGTATTCCCAGAGCAGATCATTACCAGCCACCTTTGGGACACTGCACAGCACAGTCTGGCAACAGATCAGTTAATGTTGCCTTCTGCACTGGATTTTGCTCCAGTGCATGGGACACCAGTTTGTCCCCCAGAATATTTAATCTCCCATTGCTTAAGCATGTCTAATAACAGTCTGCATCCTAACAGATGTTGTCTAGTCTTTTTGTACAATGTTATAAATGTCACTTTCTTGCTAGGAAGTCTGTTGATCTGTCTTACCATGTGGCCCTCTGTAGTATAACAAGGGATTCTTTTTCAATGAAGATTCATGAAGAGGATTCAAAACCTTCTGTTTCAGTGAAAGCTCCTTTGGCAACTTTTGCTCTCTTTGTGATCAGTTCATATTTTTAAATGGAAATAAAGGCAAGCATTTTGTCTTTCTTGCCTAAAGTTGATGCAAGTTGTCGAAACAAAATTCTGCTGTTCAGTTCTAACTTGCCACAAATGGTATTATTTTGTGTGACCCCATGATGCATTTCTGGCACAGGCTCTTTTTAGATTTTCATAAAATTAGAGGAAAGAAGATTCAGTGACTTGAATTCTTCAGGAGCAGAATAAACTTAGTGTGACTTCAGAAAGGCAAAAATACTTTTTACCTTTTAAGTTATTTGAAATATGTATTTAATGACTTAGGGCAGATGTGTATGAGCATCCTTTCTGTAAAGATTTTGCATGTACATATTAGATTCTCTAAGTGCTGTATTCAGATAATGTAACTTCATCACTGGGGTTGTTATGATAAGGAAATTGAATTATATAGACAAAGCCAACTCTTACCTGCATTGAGAGCATGAAGCAGTGTTAGCAGATGACATTTAAAGCCTATCATGGTAACAGTTCAAGTGTGGCTTTGATTAACTCTGTCACAATAGAAGCTTTAAAATGAAATCTAAATCCTAGTACTTTAATTCTGTGCTCTGTTGTAAGGTTTGCTTTATTTTGTTCTTTTTTTGTTTTCCCCAGGCTACGTTTCACAGCCCATTTAGTCAACTTGGACAGAGCCCAGAAGGATGTTCCTCTTACCTGTTTCCAAAAATCATGGGCTTAGCCAAGGTAAGAATATCTGCACTGTCTGTGGGATCATATGACCTTTGTGTGTTGGTATCTTCTGACTGTAAGAGCAGATGTGGTCTTCTGTCCATACTCTTATTTTCTCTGTCTACTCTAGAAATAAGGAAACTAAATAAGAGTAATTAAAAAAAATGGAAAAAAGACAAGAGAGATGGCAGAATCTAAATTTTCTTTTCTCAGAACAGAGAGAAAACTGCTTCTTTTGATATCCCACAGAAAAAATCTGTATAATTTTAAATACTTATCTGATAATGCATGCATTAATACAGTGTATTTTTGTTGACCAGGGTTTAAATCTGTAAGGAGCAGAGCAAGTGCTTATAAACATCCAAGTATCAAGAGTAGTATGTTCAGTGAGACATAGCCTGCCAGTACATGTTCTAGAAATCTTGGAGTCACTGCAGAAGTGAACAAACACATTTATGGTGAGGTAATTTCAGATTACATCCTTGGAGCTCTGCTCAGAAAGACATGTACACTCTTAGTGAACATTAGGAACTGTAGGCCAGTCACCAGTGGCATAGCCCAGGGGTTGATACTGGGTGTAATACTTACTTAATCTCTTCAGTATGGCCTGAATGATGGGACTAAGTCCCCTGCTTGAGCAGGGGCTTTGAAGTAGACAGTATCTGGAGGTTCCTTCCAACATCATCCATTGTGTGATTCTGTGTTCTTTTCAGAGGGCAGATATTAACGAGCAAGAGAGTAAAATAAATGTGTCATGGAAGTGTGTAGATTTCCTGTCAGATTACTCAAGTTTTGTGTCTTGTTGAATCACACTTTCTACTTTTCTTCACATAGGCAAGTGAGATGCTGCTTTTCAATAAAAAGCTGACTGCAGCAGAAGCCTGTGCCCAGGGACTTGTGACTGAAGTCTTCCCTGACAACAGTTTTCAGAAGGAAGTTTGGGCAAGATTAGAAGCTTATGCAAGCCTCCCCAAAAATGTCAGTATTTTACATTTTTCTCCACCTTGTAAGCCTATAGCACTCCCAGTTCTCCTACCAAATGAAACCACTTGGTTTCATTCCATCCTTAACTGAAATAATGAAGCTCTATATATTTTCCTTCAAGCACAGATCTGTCCCTGTGCTGCTGGGAAACAAATACCTCTCTTCTACTCTGTCTGCATCTAAGACAGTGTACTGTACACAGAGATTCAATGGCTGAAAATCCTTCAAAATGAATTAATTAATCCATCTGTGCAGTCTCTTTATGACTGCCTTGGATGCCTTCTCTTAGGTTTTTATTTTGGCAATAGTTTATTTTTAAGAACCTTACCACTGGGTCTGCAACGTTAACTGTACTGTGTGTACCGTGTGCACTCAAGATGACAGTAGGTGACTTTAGTTTTTGCTGAATCCAGTCATCCTGCTAGCTTAGGTTTTGCAAAACTTCTTAAGTCACAATGGTATTAGGTTACATTGGACAAGAAGAGACACCTGTGCCAGCTGCTGATAATGTGGGTTCATTTGACACTGCAGACACTGGAGTGGGTTTCACTTCTTATGGCATCTACTGTGATTATGAGCACTTAGTGGGCTGCTGTTCTGCTTTCCATAAGCCTCCTCCACCTTATTAGCACTTTTAGTAATTAAATGCAATAAAAACTTCCAGTGAAAAGGTTGACTAAAAGCTAAGAGGTGCAATATTAATACAACTGGATTAGGATTCCAGTGTGGGTTTTGTGTTATTTTTCTGAAACTTTAAATTAAAGTATAGAAAAAGTATAGAATACTTAACTTCCTAATGTTCCTCTTTTCCTCCTCCAGTCCTTGGCAGTGTCAAAGCAACTGTTACGAAGTATGGAAAAGGAGAAGCTCCATGCAGTCAACAGTAAAGAGTGTGAAGTCCTGACGGAGAGGTGGTTGTCTGATGAGTGTGCAAATGCTATTGTCAGCTTCTTTCAGAAGAAATCAAAACTCTAATCTTTACCAGTAGAATCTGCACCATCTGGCAATAGCCTAATCTGCCCTTATCATTAATGAACTTTCTCTTCAAATAATAATTCTTAATACCTTTTGATGTGGTGTATTTCTGTTCTCAGTACTGGGTTAAAACTGGTTCATAAAATTAATACACTGTTATGTGCCTTGGATCTGTTATGGAAATTCAGGCTGGGGGAAAAAAGGTTCATTGTTCTGTAGGCATCAGTGATGTTTTGGAACAATACTAAAGCAGATTGTTTTCCAAAATTCAATAGTACCCTATTTTGATAGCTCTTCAATAATTATTAGTGATTCTTTTTATTTATGTATGGGGAAAGAAATACTATATTAATGAAAAAATAAATAGAAATATTTAATTACTGCTGTGCTTATTGTTATTCCTTTTGTAAAACATCCTCAGTGAGAGGGAAAGTAGTTTTTGGGAGGCATATTAATACAATAGTCTTACAAAAAAGTATTCACATGACTTAGTGTTCATCGCAAAGATGTTTGTTTTGAGCTTTATGGGTCCAATCTTCAATATATTTTTCCATTAATTCCCTCATATGACCCCTTTTCTGTGAAAAAGTGTGATGTGTTTGCTTTCCTCAAGAAGAAATGCAGCCATTGATCACCTGTTGATGGATGAAATAAGAGAAACAAGGTTTCCTTGATCAGTAGATGCCAACGTGCCTCTTACAGCAATGGGAGATGAACCATTACTCTCCATGAGTAATGGGAATAAAACAACATTACCTCTAAGAAATGGAACTCCTATGTGGTTTTTAGTTAACTTTTTGAAAAGTTGAATCATTATCTCATGTCACTTAGGAATTTCACTTCAGAACTTTTATGTTCACATATACATTATCCATCATTAGTGTAATTTCTTCAGTAGGTACTCTGTATACTCTGATATTGGTTTTTGTTATTAATGAAGTAGTATACAGCAGGGAGGGTGATTTTTGCTTGGCTGGTTTTCTTTTATTGGTACTGGGTCTTCCAATTTAGCACTGCAAGAACCTCATCGGTACTTTCAAGTACAAACAACAATTCTTGCGCACCACATATTCTGATCTATAGGAAATGCTTATGCAGATTGAAAACTTCAACCTGAACTTTTAAAATTCACTTCCTTGTTTTCCCTAACTGCATACGCAAATAATGGTATCTCCAGTTTCTATCCCTCATGATAATGAGGGATAAAAAATATGTTCACCTTAAGATTTAGTGATGTGCAGAGTTTTATATTTTTCAGCCAGTAAAATATCTATGGCAAATGTATTTTTTCCTGGTAGTTTATATAAAAGTAGTATAGGTAATCTTACAGATATGAAATAAGGAATTCTTTACCTACTGATATGAAGGTTAGTTTAAAAATCTGCAAAGGATCTGCATAGATTAAAAAACCAAAAATTAAAGTACTTACAGAAATTCCATGGAGTTTGTAACAACATACCTAAAAGTAGATAACAAAACAATTTCTAAGTTACTACAATTTGCATTGAAGGGATATTTTTGTTGTCTCTCAGCACTGCTGAATGTTGTGCTATTTCTTTTTGACATTTAAAGTTATGAGATTTGTGGAACATTTTAAAACATTTTTTAAAAAAGTATCTGAGCAACAAAAGGGCAGAAGCTAACTTCTGATCTAACTGTTCCATTAGCCCTTATCTTCTAAAACTGTGTGACTTCACAGTTCTTTTGTGACACAAGGACAGAATACTGGTTTTTTAGCAATGTCTACCATTGTAAAAGAAGGTTTCGTTAAGTACATAAAATTCTGCAGTAATAAACCAGAACAAAACACAGTCTGTATTTGTCAAGGACAAACAGTATCAAACCGATCTAATTTCCTTCATTAGTGTGCCTGGCTTGGTGTAGAAGTGGACAGCAGTGAACGTAATTTATTTTTAGTGAGGCTTTTGTGCTGTTCTGCTATGCAGCTGCTATAAACAATTCCAGTAAATGGGATCTAGATTAAATCACAATTGTAGGGTTGTAGAATTGGCTGAAACACTCTACTAAGAAGTAGTCATCAGGTTATCAGAGTGAGAGGGCATAGACTGGGATCTGACAGGAATCACAGAACAGTTTGGGCAGGAAGGGAGCTTTAAAGATCATCTAGTTCCAACCTCCCTGCAATGAGTAGGGACACCTTCAATTAGATCAGGTTGCTCAGAGCCTCATCTAACACAACCTTGAATTTTGCACCACATCTCTGGGCAATGTGTTCCAGTGTTTCACGACCCTCATTGTAAAAGACTTTGTTCTTATAGCTAATCTAAACCTGCCCTGCTTCAGTTTAAAACCATTAACCCTTGTCATATCGCAGCCGGCCCTGCGCTTAAATCCAAGTGTGATAATGGCATGTATCTTAACATTTTCTGCAGTTCCTTTTTCTGAGCGTGTTTGTGAAGGATTTGGATGTCAGAAGAAAACATTATTTTACAAAATATGTGGCTAACACTAAGTTTTAACAATTATGAGCTGGACTATTCATAATCAAAAGTATGAATTTCAATGAAGAGAAGCACCTTTCCACTCATACTACTATGGCTGCATTTTCTTTCGATGATGCTACTGATTATCTTCTAGCAATGCTGAAGTTAGATGCCCCAAGAACTGACATAATTGCTCTAAAATGGTTACTTGAGAACCATTTCAGTAATGATTATCTTGTTTTAGCAGAACCTTACATATGTTTGTTTCAAATGTAGTTCTTGCTAATTTACCCATCAAGGACAAACAAATTCTGCCATATGGGGTAAGAATACAAAAATCCCCTTAAATTTAGCACTTCCTTGTCCCAGATCCTCTACTTTCTTCATGGTTCTTCATCTCTGAGAATGTGCTTTCCCTTTGAGCTTGTTGGAAGAGATAAAGAAAGGCCAGACTAATGGAGTGGAGAGGGGAATTGTCCCAAATTTTGCTACTCTGTGCTATAGCTAGCAGAAAGTACATGAGTAAGTTTTGGAAGGGGGTTTTATTGAAGTATGCTTTTGCTTGATTTTTGTAAACTATATATTCCAAAATATTTAGGAAGAATCTCTGTGAGATTGCATTTCCTGTTGCAGTACATTCTTGTAGCAGTTGTGCCATCTGCTTCTATAGTAAATCTGGAAAAGGAATGAAAATATGCTTGGTTGTCTCTCTTGGCAGTCAACTGGAAACTGGGAGAACCATGATGGTGGCTTCTGCCAATCTCTTCTCCCCTACTTTGTAAAATCCTGTGGAAGTTCAGTGGCTTAAGCAGTGCTAAGTAAAGGCAGATAATATTTTACCTCTGTGGTGGATATTAAAGCAAGAAACCACTAAAAATTGTTTTTAACTTCTTTCGCTTGCATTTGATGCAAAATCAGCTTAAACCAAATAACAGTTTCCCTTGTGCCTTTCAAGCTTCATTTCCTTTTACCATTCCTATTGCAGATAGACACATTGGTATCAGTTTTCTTCTTCTGGCCAGTATTCTGGCCAATACTTAGGATATTCTTCATGGGGCACTGGGCTTCTTCTGGTTATGGGGAAAAGGAGATTGGAGATAGAATGCTTTTTAGACCAAAACCAGACTGCTGTGTTTGTTGGTTTCGGTTTAGATATTTATTTCTTTTTGCCCAGTATCTAGCTGTGTTATGAAAGTTTGGATAGTTTTTAATTCATAACATTGCAGCACATACTCTGAACACGACCGTACTTTGCCACAGTAGAATTTCTCTCATGGAGGGTCAGCTGGGAAAAAGCAAGGAAGCTAGACAGTGACACATTGGCAATAGTTTCTTACCTGTGTTTTGATGTGGTGTGCACCTTCCTGTGGGAGTCCCAAACAAATTTGGAAGTTAGTGGCACACGATTAGGTTCAGTCTTTGGAGCAGAATGTGATAAGCAGATCTTCTGTGAGATGATTTAAATTGCTCTCTGTTGCATATATGCAACTACTATAAAATTTATTACATGGTATGAGAATCTCTGGATTATTTTTAGAGGAAAAAAACCTTAAGGAAAAAAGAAGCGTGATCTAGGCATTATTTGGGATTCTTATGTAAACATAGCTGAGTTCTTTATTAAGTCCTTATAAACAGAAATAGATTGCAAATTACTTGCAAATAGGAATGGACTTGGTATATTCGTTATCATGAGCTAGCAGAGCAATTTGGGTCAAGTTGTGAAACCACCCATTTCCTTCCTTGTCAGAGTGCTTGGATATTCTCTGTAAAAGAGTAAGGTACCTCTATGACTAAATTTGCTCTGCCAGATTTATTTAAACCTCCTGGGGGAAGAAAACAGATAGGCACTTTGCACATTTCAGATTTAACTTAAGAACTCACAGAAAGAGTAACCAAATTGTCATTATCCTGTGGGAAGGAGATAACCAAAGGAAGAGTTGTTGCAGGCAGTCCTCATGTTCAGCCATAATGTGGCATCTTCATTCAAGAGGCTGGAAGGAAGAGCGCCTTTACCGGATTCATCCAGCTGGCTTAATCTGTCTGAATATGAAATCCAGAGTGAATTTTATCAAATTGTTTACAGAATTCTGTGCATTACCTTTGTAGTTGTTTAGTGGGTACACAAATAACCATGGTGTGGAGGTCAGCTTGGCTTTAGTCGAGCAAAACTTTGTTCTTTCCCATGGAAAAGCTGCAGCCCAAATGTGGGTTTGTTCTACACTGAGTATCTCATGTGGATGATGTTTGTAGCATGAGCTTTGTTTTAACATAGGAGAAAGATTTGTAGAATGTCTGAGCTTTAGGTGTACTTAGATAAGCTAAAGCTCCTTTTACAGGGAACATGTGAAGTTCAGCTTCCTCATTTGAGAGCAGGGTTTAGGAGCAGAAAGAATACAGGTTAATTCACAGACGAGTGAGTGTGACAGCTCAAAGCCACCGTAAATGGTATTTGCAGAAGAAACTCACTTTTGTCAAAAATCAAGAATATTAGTTCTGCTGTTCCTCCTTTTAATGTGTTCAGCACTGTTCTTACTCTTTCCTATAGTACAGCTCAAGTTCAATAAATTGCAGGAAAAATATTTTCCCACTATATAACCACTAACTGAGGGGTTTATACATTGGACAAGAATTATGGCAGCAGCGATGCTGCTACGAAATGAACCTTTACAAATGACAGAAAACAACACCAAATTGTCAGTCCTCTCCAAGCTGCAGGTCATCTGTTCTTGCCCTGTGCTCAGAGCATGGCTAACTGCGGAGGGTTACTTGGTATCACATCCTGTTCAATCCTGGCTCCAAGGACAGATGTTTCACTGCCTGAGTAATCTGTTCGGTATGTGCTGCTGGCTTCATATCACATCACCTTCACTTCCAGCAGCCTACAGGACAGGCTGCTTTCCTCAGAGCATTTTCCTTCCAGTGTTATCTGTAGAAGCTGCACCAATCCATTTTTAGATCCTAATACTCCAGTCAGGGTGCAAGGAATGAAGTGGCTGTATTTCCAGCTTGTGCTAATTACCCCCCTTCCACTTCCCATTTAGGCAGGGAGTTTTCCAAGTGGTAGAGCAAAGAGCATCAATGTCTGTTTGAAAACTGGATATGCAGAATGTCAAACCCAGGCTATTAGATACCCTTTATGCTGCTTAGACAGAAGGTGACGTAGGGTGATTACCTCTTTTCACCAATGAAGAAATTCACCTGCATCCTCTAAGAAATCATACTTCTGCCAGGTAACGTATCAGATTCTGTGATAAATCTGCCTCTGCAAAGTGACAGGTCTATTGTAGCTGCAGGTTTAAATTGGCTTTCAGAAACTTGTAGAACATGTCAAAGAGAGTTTCACTAAATCTATGAAAAGATCCAGTTCCTGTAAGAATATGGGATTAGGTTTTTGACGTGTTACCGGAAATCAAGAGTGCTTTCTTTTTTGAAGAGCTTTCTCTGCCTTAGTGTGCCCAGTAACCTTCGTTATTAACTTCTTGTTTCTCTGTAAAGCTGTATAGCCTTTCTTTTCCTACTATTCTTGGTAGCTAGTATCAGTCCCATTCTTTAAACAGGGTATACTTCAGTTGTCCTCAGTGACCCTAGTTTATTTTTACATGAACATAAAGCCACCTTTGTTGGACTCTCACTTGAGAAGTCACACTTTTAAGACTGAACCATGAACAGCTGTAGACAGTGACTGTATCAGTTATGACATATTTATTTCTACCTGCCCATAAGCAGCCTTAAATTGAACCTTTGTAAATACTCTGTTTTCACTATTTTATGAATAATTATCTCATACCTACTTTGTAGAAAGATCTGGGCCCCAACCATCAAAATCAATGTTTATGAAGAAATAATCAAGATAATGAAGAATTCAAAAGGTGTATGACAGAAAGAAGGGCAAAAGTTTTCATTTAGAACAAGTATTTGTCATAAGTTTAAATTAAGTCTTAGTTATTTAAGGACATGAAAGTCTAGGAGATGCATTTGGTAGTCTTGCTTCTGTACCCCCACACAAACATAGTTAAGATTAATAATGTGACATAATTGACAAGTTAATAAAGGAAAGCACACACTCTATCCCACTTCACCATGCTGCTACTCCCATTGGACTGTTTTTTTTTTCCTTATAAAGATTAATCTGTATGTATGACTTCTCTTCACTGTACTCCAATGCAATTCTTTCATCCCCTGACTCATACAGGCTATTATCTTGCTATAAAAGATAAAAAAAGGCACAGGGAAAACCCAAAGTGAATCCACATGAATTATTTGGTGCTGAGAGGGCTTCCAAAACTGGGGGAGAGGCAACCTAACAAAAGCTCCATTTTACATACTTAGGAAGCCTTCTTCCCCAATTTCTTTAATGCCTCCTACACCTGAGCAGATAACCCCATTCAAAGAATTATACTTTATTTTTAGCATATTTAAAAATTGTTCATATACTTCACAGCTTTGTAGTAGGACATTTTTAAGCACAACAGAAGACAGGATGTAAGCAAGTTTCAAGCATAGTTTATTAATTTCAAGCAATTGCCACTTCTCAACATCCTCCACCCGCATTACAACTTTACACATACTGTAGAAGATCCCTCTATCTCCAGCAGTATCACAGACTGGTCTGCCTTCTGTGTGTGGGTCAATATACACATAAAGGTTCTTCAGAGGTTTAATGCCACTTACCCTATGTACGGAGATAAAGTATTATTAAAAAGGTTTTAAAGGAATCATTATCTTCTACTAGAAACTTTTAAATGGTAATTAATACTTAAACTATAGTAGTATACTCCAAGGTAATAAAAACACATTCTAATTCCACAGGGCTGGAATCTTGTTTTTTCTGAATGCTTGGCAAACTGAGTATGTGAAATATGAAGCTCCTTGTCACCATGAGGGAGAAGGAAACAGAAATCAGCACAGTAGCTTCAGCCAAACTTTCTGTACAGAGGACCTCTGGTGAAGATACGAATTATATCTTTGTGTACAGGAGGAAAAGATTAAGTTATCCTCCCTCTTAGATCAGCTGAGAAATAGTTCACTCTGTAGCACAGCTGTTCTGCTTGCACCCAGCCACAACCATGAGAATTCAGCTGACTGCAGTGGCAGCTGCAGCTACTCTACTCTCCTCAGAGACCTCAAGCTACTGGGACAGGTATTGCCCAAAACTGGAGGTGTTCCTTAAGAGTGTCACAAAGTCCTCAATTCCAGAGGTTTTTGAAGCCAGAGCTAAAGATCTTCTCTTGTTGCCAACAAGAAGTATCAGCTGCATGAGGAACTGAAATCCACTTGTTTTGCATAACCTCTGCCAGCTAGTCTCTGTATCAACAACTAAGTTTGACAGAATTAAAATATATAATGAACCTACTGAAGTCAAAGAAAAAAGCACAAAATCTGCTTAAATATTTACTTAATGCACACATTTTAACCAAATATAATGGCTGATTTTTTCCTAAGTGTCATAGACTTTGTTCTGATCATCCTATCATTTTAAGAAAACTACATTTAAAGGGTAATGTTTATTTACCTACTTTTAATCACAATAAAAAAAAAAATCTCTCCAACCAGAAATGAAACAATCTATGTAACAAATTTTAATACAGCAGGTATGTTTTAGCACTTATCAGTACTGCAGCAGTGTTAATCAATTCTAAACTGAAATGCTGGAAACTAAAAGTTTAAGACAGAACTAGATGAAGAGTATTTTTCATATCTTTTATAGGACAGAAACCTTTGTTCATGTCTTCTGGTAGCCATCATCTTCTTTTGAGCTGCACCTACAACACAAAGAACAAGTAAACGAGCAACTTTATGCTTCTCCAGAATAGCTTATAACAGTTCTGTAGGCATTAAGGGGCATCTTTTCTACTGCTTTGTTTCTGTATCACCAACTCATTTCACTGTTTCATATCCCTATTTTAAGAATAAAGTACAAAGCAACAGAAAGAACACGCTATTACTAATCTCTGCAAAAGTGCCCTCAGAAGCGCTGCCTATGTTGTAAAAGTGCAAGTTATACTTTCTGTATTTAACTACTAAGCAACTAGTGTTTCACTAAATGTGAAAGCTAACTTTTTTCATTTCCTGTATGAAAAAGATACCTTAATATGTGGAAATAAGGAGAGATTGTTTTTAATTAGGGATTTTACAAAATAAATTGAGAAGAGACAGGTTAAAGGTTCCAAATAGGCATACAAAACCACCCATCTCATGCTTGTTTTCGTAGTTAGTTCATTACATCTCCTCGGTGGGGTATTCCCCACCAGCAGAATGACCTGCTTTGTGGCATTTTTCCATTCTTGAGTGCACTAAGAGTGCATGATTGTTGCCATTATGTACCTAGATGGATACAAAAATCCTTCTTAGTTCAAAGTATTATAAAGTATGTGAAACCAGTGGGTTTTTCACAGCTTGTTTGAATATATTAATAAAAAATGAAAAGACGAACTTCTTAACATCATCAAAGAGAACATTAAAACAGCAGTATGGACCTGAAAAGTTTGATTCTGTTTTCCTCACCCTGTATAATGAACTGTCTCAAGCTTTTTTAACTCGTTGCTAAATGTTTATCTACACATGCTGTCAGAAATAACCTTGTTAGGAAGGTGAAGTTGGTGTCTCAGCAAATCAGACCCATGGAGTAGGCGTTGAGTGGCCTGTGACTCGCTTTCCTTTTTTCTCTTTCAGCACCATCAAAAGGAAAAGTGAGAAAAACAGCACAAACATTAGTTAAAGCCTGAATTTAATCCCATGTCCTACAGGAATAATTTAATTACAATGAAAGCAGACAGACAGTATCTGTAGGGTTTTTTGCTTTGCTTTTGTTTAAGCAGTGATAATTATATATCCAATTAACATAGCCTATTGCTCTCCCAAAGATCATAACATTTAATAATTCCTTTAATTAAATGATTAATAGGAAATGCAGGAGTGGGTCTTACGAATTACCTGATTTACCATCACTGAAGACAGATTCTTTTAAAAATGGCTACAAATGCCTTGTTCACAAAAGACTTTATTATCTAATGATGCATACTGAAAACATACAGAAATCTGCATGGTCCACTTTACATGCAGCAGAACAATCTTCACTTTACAATAAGTAAGTGTCAACTGTTTTATGCAAGAGACAACACTTTAAAGTCACATTTCTTAAAGAAAAGCTTCATTTACAAAAGAAATAAAAGGTAAAGAAGCAATTACCGCTTTTAAAAAGCAGCTGCTTTGTTCAAGAGTGGAAGGTTTATGCCTGTATTGAAAGACAACATGATCACAAATAATGAAAACAATGAACAAATGAAACACTTTTAGCATAAAGCAGTACACTTTCAAAATGACATACAAATAGTTAAAAATTTCTTTATGTTGTCTATCTATCCTTTAGATATAAGGTCTTTCAAATGAGATCCCAACATATGTAATTACTAAATGAAAACTCTTCTGTAAGTATTGGTTCTATGTCATAGTGAACTGTATTTAACAAAATGTATACAAAGTCTATAGCAAGTTGATTAAAAAAATTAAAGTAATAAGAAACAGTACACTGAAGGCGCTCTATCCATCAAGTGCGCTCTCTCCAAGTTTTATATGTGATGAACAGAACAGAAGTTGTAACTATGCCACGGTTGCAATGCCAGAAAATAAAACAAGATCATTTATCAAACATGCAGGGAATTCTGCCACAATGCTATTGTCTCTCATTTGTCAGTTGTTCCAGTAAAATAACAGCTTAAACACCGGTGATGTTGATGGGTTAGCTTACCTTCAGTGTACTGAAAGTTGTACACAACCTGCTTTAAAAGAGGAGACCATCCCTGCGGGCAGGCTCAAGAAGGAACAGACCCCCTTCGGCACTGACTACACCAAGGGCATGCTGCTGTGGCCTGCACACACACACCTAGGAAAATGTGAATATAAATAGCATTTATGCTGGCCATTTTTTAAAGACAAAAATGAAGCCAAGTCTGCTTAAAACAAATCAACCACCCAGTATTACTGCTCTCTTTTTTTCTTTCTTTTTTTTTTTTTATAACAGACGCTTTTTTCTTTTTATAATATATACGAACTGCAACCATATACATTAGCATTGTACTTTTGTGCAGTCTTGGCAATTAAAACAGTTCTACAGTGAAAATTTTCACATAAGACACAAAACAGAATTACTCTAACATTTCTAAAAGAAATATCAGCCTTGATGTTAATTCAAATGTATCATTTCTTCCTCAACTTTGCAGGGGAAATATTTATGTTTATATACATTAATAACTGCTGTGAAATTTCTTCAGTCTTTGTGTCTTAGTTACTCAAACCCTTTGAACAGAATTCTTCATCTGGTTTAGATTTTTTCCTGGATGAAGGCATGCTGTAGAGCCTGGTTGATGCTAATCCGTTTAGCTGGGTCTAGCATTAGAATCTGGTCCAACAAGTCCTTTAGCTGGTGTACTTTTTTACGCTGGTCTTCAGGGAGTCGTTGGCACCCAATCAAGTCTGCTAATAGGTCCTTGGTTGGATTAATGGTGCTCATAACAGTAACTTTCTCCTACGAACACAAAAATGGCAACCTTGTAGAACAGAAATAATGCACAAACCCCCATCCATCCCTTTTACAGAGCTTCAGCAGCAGCTTTTCTGCAGGCTTGTCTCATATCTGAGCAGCAACACCCTTCCACAGTACAGCCTCATAAACCATCGTGTGGGCAGAGAAAAGAGCGGAAAGAACTTGGTCGGGGGTAGGCCACCAACAGCAGGTGCATACATGAACCCAACATCTCAGCTGAGAACAGAGGAGAAACTTTCCAGATATGGAAAATTTCCGTATCTGACCACTAATTCCGTGATTCTTGTTAAATATAATATGTTACAATGATACCAAAATTAATAGTGACCTCATACAACATAAGCACATCATACTGATGCTGGACATTCTTCTATAAAATGAAGGCACAATTTTCTTTATTAGTAAGAATAGATTATGTGGAGATATCCTGTACATCTACCAGATTAAACCTAGATTTCTCTTAATTGTGTTCTTACACGGTAGGAAAAAATATCTTTTGGCATTTTGTAACTATATAAATCAGTCCATACTGCTGCAAAAGGACATATTATTAGTTTACGAAGTTTTTTTTTAATTAAGATGTCAGGGCGTGTTTGAAAGACTGTAACAGTAGGAAAGCTTGGAAAAAAGTAATGAGTTAATCAACGCATTGAGGACTTACCCTTTCTGTCACTTTATCTACTTCTATATACATAAAGTTGAGATTTTGATCAAAGTGCTGATCTTTGAACACACCTTTTCGAATCATCTGGAAAATGAGGAAGAGGTAAGAGTTTCAGGCAAGTTCTCTGTGTCTTACGTATTTCGCAATTAGCATCCATGTCTACTAACTTATCACAACATGAATAATTTAATACTAATGAAAAATATACCAAAAAGACAAGAAAAAATCTCTAGATTGAGTAAAAAAAATACAGTTAAAACCAGTTGAAAAAGGACAGTATCTTCCATCGACTTACGTATTTTTTTTTCAGGTCAGTGCTTAGAAGGTTTCTGCTTTCACTTTATACTTAGTCTATGAAAAAGAAGCTGTATACTTTCACTTTATAAGATTTTAAATCAATATCAATTACACAGTCAGAGCAACATCTGATACTTACTGTTAAGAGAAGATGTACATGATAAAAAACAGAATTCCAGGAGAAAAAAGAATATATGTTCTACTGTTCATTGCAGCAGTTTCAGATATTAATTAAAATAATGCACTTATTTTTCTTACCTTGTTTGGCATCTTTCCTTTGAGATCCATGGCAAGCTTCAACATATGATTATTGGTTTTGCCAGGAAACAGTATTTTTCCTGTATAAAGCTCATATAACGTGCAGCCTACAGACCACATATCTATACCATAGTCATACATTTTTCCTATAACTGAAACAGAGCAATACCAGTTAATTCCACAATAGCAGCCATACAATATCACAAAAGCAGACAGATGAAAAAATTATGATTTCTAAACTATATTGGTGCTGCTCCTCTTAGGAATTAAAATAAAAGAAGCATGCAAAATTTTAAAATATCGCTATTTTAGAAAGGGATACTTTACCTACCACCAAACTAATCAGCAAAAAACCAAGTCAGAACAATTACTACAAATTAAAACAAATTAAAACTATAACCCAACAGAATGACATCTCCCCATCCTCACTGAGCTGACCACCACCACACATGAAAAGTCATACAAGTGCTTTCAAAGTCTGAATTTCTGACTGCCATCGTATTTCCAGAGTCATGTTTTGCTAAGACCTGAGGGTAAATTTAAGTCGAATTCTCATCTGCTACTTGCTATGTGATGCATGTAGAGAATCCAAAATGTACTTACTGATTTCTGGAGCTCGATAAAATCTACTAACTAGATAGGGTGTGATGTCATTATCTGCAACATGTGAAGCTGATCCAAAATCACAAAGCTTTAGTATTGTTTTAGACTCATTCACCTGAAAATTAAACATAAATATCTATTAGCATCATTTGCAGACAGAATTGACAACAGCACTGTGAAAGTGATAATATATTTAAGTCAGAGGTAAGACAAATATTCAGCCTTTAAATTGGAAGTTTCCTTCCTGTCTGTATTGTAATAAAACTGTAAAACTTTCTCAAATTGAAAGTGACAGTTAATGCCTTCAGGTCCTACAAAATACAAAAAAAAAAGAGGTCAGTTTCAGGTACTTTTTCCTGATCAAAATATCCTTGGTGGACCCAAATTTCATTCCAGGTACTGAAATTTGATCAGTTTAGACTTGAAACTCCAGTATCCAGAGTACCACTCCTAAAACAGCATATTATTCAAATATTTCATGCTTGCATAGTAAATTTTAATGCTGTGATTGTAATACGAAGACATTCTAGATAAATTAAAAATCTGAGCTTGTCACAGGGATGACCTCCAAGAAAACCAAAGGAAATCTCTTGGATTTCTCTGATGTAGCTCCCATGCCCTAAGACAAAAGAGGAATTAAGGACCTTTCCCTGTTATCTCACATAAACAAAATCTCCATCCAGACTCAAATAACCTACTTCCATTTAACACAAAGGAAGAACATTTTTCAACTATCAATGGAAAACTTCCAAGTATTTCTCCTAAGAAAAGACACTGTCTTACTTTGGAAAATCTGCTTTCTATAAAGATACAAGTGGATTCACGTTCGTTTGAAAAAGATTTTATTTAGATGTTTTATTATATTTCCTACTTGCTATTTATATCACAATATCATTTTATATCGAAGTATAAACCTGAAATATTTTCAGTAATTTTTGACTTCACCTAAATTAACCAAATGATATAAATTTCAAATATGTCATTGTACACTATATACCGTGCAAAATAAATTTCAATTATTTCTTACTTACCAAA
Source organism: Lepidothrix coronata (assembly GCF_001604755.1). NCBI lineage: Eukaryota > Metazoa > Chordata > Aves > Passeriformes > Pipridae > Lepidothrix > Lepidothrix coronata. The sequence continues at coordinate 2,327,642 of NW_016690332.1, read as the reverse complement.
ATATTATCTGGTTTAATATCTGCATGTAGGATATTGCATCTTTTAAGCAGTTTTAAAGCCAGGAACAACTGCTGGCTGTAGGAACGCACTGCTTTAATATGGAGTCCAACATCTTTCCCGTACTTCTTCAACACCTCTCGTAAATTCATACTGTTAAGAGACAGGGAGAACGAAAGAATAGAAAGGATCTTAACAAAGAAAAACACAGCAGCCTCCTAAACTGTAAGACAAACTTGAACAAACCAGTTAGCTTTAAATATCTTTTGAGAAAAGCAGCGTTCAACTTAACATACTACTGTTAGCTACAGCAATGAAACAAAAAGATTGGTCAAGATCTATCCCATACTGTATATACACTGGACTGACTTAGTTCAGAGCACATTTTTATTCAATTTTAGTTTGAGAGGATTTATTTGCACACGAACAGCATTTTCTTAACAACTGTAAAGCCTTTGAACTCATTTTCTTCAGAAATAAATGAAAAAGAAAGCATGCAAAAGTTGAAGAGAATTTTTGGCGACTTAAACAGCAGATAAAAAGACCATAATTCCAGGACAAAAGCATAATTGTATATAAATAATATACAAGTGCGTTATAAAGAGATAGCGCAGCACAAAAAAATTAATTTGTTATATGGGTTATTAATGGAAATACCATAGTAATTTTATAAAATTTGCATTGTTTCACCATATAACTTATCTTCATCCCAAATATGGCAAAAATTAAAATATGACATACACAGAAAACATAGGATATGAACAACAAGCAGGAATGGGGACTAAGACAATTAGCATATCTGTATCTATCGTGAAACTGTCTACAATTAATGTGTCAAAGGAGCTTAATTACTTAAACAGAAAGTGAACATGAAAAGAAACCACTGTAACAATTTTCTTCCTCAGACTGTTTACATATATATACACATATACACATTCTTCACAGAATATACAGCGTTTGCTAAACCTGCTCTGGGCTTAATACAAACCCTTAAAACAAAGAATTATGAAAACTAATAAACTTAAAGAGCAGTACTGGTGAGAGGAACCACCTTTAATACATTATTTTGTTTCAAATATTTTCCAGGCAGAAAGCTTACATCAATGCTTAAAGGAAATCAGAAGTAGTTCAGTAGTCTGTGGATTTGTGCCTCCAGATAATTATTTTTTGTTGTTTGAAAGTTCCATGCATTCTCGAATCTTGGCAATAGAACAAAGTACCAAAACAATAGCCTAAACTGGAAAGGTAAAGAACACTCAGTACTACTTTACCTTTTACAGAGAACCCCAAACATTTGTCATCTTACCTGAGTGGCTCAAATACCAGACAGAGATGTTGTTTGTGGTAGAAATGCCTAAACAACCGCAGACAATGAAACTTGTCATCAGGATCAGCATCATTGAGTTTCTTTAAAAATTCCAGTTCTTTTAGGCCAGTTTTTTGCCTGAAAACAGAGGAATGTGATTACAAAACAAAATCAGATAAATTCCAATAGTTTTTTAAATCTAGATATTCACTTGTGTGGTTATAATTATCCAGGAATGAAAAGTGTCTTGTCATTACTTAATGTACCACATATTAAAAAAACTAAAATCACAACAGGGGTTTGGTGTCAGTGTCTACACACTGGCTAAGTTTATTTAATTCTCATCTTCACTGTGCCTTGTAACCTACTTATCCCTTCCTCCTCACTCCCAGTTGCATGCAAAGCTAAAACTGGATTTCCTCTTGTAATATGACACTGAAATTTCAAACAGCACTCACCTGAGAAGTCTATTTTTTTTTTGAAAAATACTTAATCACATCATTAAAAGAAGATTTAAGCTGAACTGATTATAGATTCAATTACACACCCAAGCTTAATATCTATACAACATACCAAACTAAAATAGCTTATCACTCCCCTTTAGTTTTTAAAACTTTTCTAGATACTTATTCACATAACTAAAAATAATCCAGTTATACAAAAAGTAAGACAATTCTCAAAACTTCCAAGGTAAAATGCATAGAAAAGATTTTCTTTAAAGTTGTCTGTAGCAGAAGAGGACATAATAAATGACTGCAGAAATACTGCAGCAGATACTGAAAATGAACATTGAAGACAAGTCCTCAAATAACATAGTTTAATAGATCATATTTGTTAATGTTCATTCTGAAAGACCTCATTTTTTTTTATTTCAACAGTGAGTCTCATCCCTTTTTATGTATATAGAAAAGATACAAAAATAATTAATGTATGGAGGTTGTTTTGTAAATTGCAGATGATTGACTGGGATCCAACCCACAGCCTGCCACATACAATTTGGTCCATCAAAAAAAAAAAGGTTTTTTTACAGTCCAGGACTCCCATCTCAAAAAATTTAAGTCCGGGCAGGCCTCGTAATTAACTGTAACCTTGTTCCTTGCCATGGCTATTCCCTGCAGTTTTGCAAATGAGAAAGTGCCTGAAGAAAATGCAAGTACCCTTCTTCCTGCGATAGCTGTAAAGAAGAGTGGATACATAGTCCTCAAGCGCTTCCCATTATCTGGCTCAAATTTAGCAGAAAAGGCAGGAATCACAGCTGTAATCTGTTACTTCACTTGAAACAAAGGGAGATTCAAATCACATCATGAAAAAAACCTTCCAACTGTCACACATGCTTTATTATTATCATCAAACAAAGACACTACTTACATAAGTTCGTTGTTCCTGATGATTTTAACCGCTACTTCTTGGTTTGCTCTCGCCATGTCCCTGGCTCGCACTACGTTACTGAAGACTCCCTGACCAGTGTAACCATAGACATTGTAACGTTTATCTAGAACTTCACCTATATTAACACCTGAAGGATAAAATCAGGCAATTTCAAATTATGAGTGACATATGCAATGGAACGTTTCATGAAAACTTGCATGAAAAATAAACCATTCTCTATAATTACAAAAAAACAGGGTAAATGGCAAAATCCTTTAATTTTATGGTGTACAAATTATTGTGGAAATTATGGGGAACAAATGGCTATTCTGTAAATCTGGAGTCCTTTGATAACTCAGGTTAAAATGTGCATGCTCATTTCATCCATTACATTACACAATTGGAGAGTGCTCTGTGGTATACCTACATTAGAATAACATTTCAGTACTTTTCCATGAGGATTTTCCCCATTCAGCACTCTCATTCTATCTGTCCCTACTGATCAACAAATACCACTTACGGTAATAGCCTTCTGCATCAGTCCAGTTATCCCTGAGATTGGGGTTTTCTTTGAAGTCTTTTCCAAACCCAGCAGCCCTTAGACGAGCACTCTGAAATAAAAAGAAAAGTAACAGCTTTGCTTGTGTGCTCTGTGTTTTTCCTTGATGTTTACTTACCAAAGCCCTTTTCCCCCTACTGAAACACTGTTCCTCTCCCCAATACAAACACACTTATCTTGTAGGAGGGAGAAACAACTTTACATAAAAAGCTATTTACATACCAGTATCTAAAGTCTGATGCAAGGAAAGAGGATGAGATCAACCAACAGAAGCATTATTAAACATAAACAGGTAAAGTTCCAATTAATACCCACAAGATATTTTTTACAAGTCACATTAGAATGCACATTTTGGACCATCTAAGTAAGACTTCTTATTTACAGTATGTTTAAAATAAAAAATTTAGCAATTTGCAAGGAAAATATAACTCTTTAAGCCTTGAATTTTGGTTCATTCAATGGCACTTGTTTCATACTATTATACATAAAACTGTAACATTACTACAACTGCTGCTCACGTCTCTTAACAGACTTGGCAATATTTTATCACAAATTCCAAACTATGAGTTGCAAAGAATATCTTCAATTGAACAACGGTTTCTGGAAGGGGGAACTGCTTACTTACAAGCCATATAAATCCTCACTTGTAACTTCTGAATTTTTAAAAATACACCCTCACACACACATTTGTTATAATTCATTATATTGGTCATAAACCAAAATTAACTGGAAAATTTTTAAGTTAAGAAGAAAGTTCCTGTCTTGACTTATTTCTTAGTGTTGTCAACCAGCAACAATGCAAGAGGATTTATAGAAAATGGCACATAAAGTCTCAAAACTAGTCACTGGGCTACCAACATTTCCAGGTCACTTCAGCACATGTAGAGAAAAGCTGATGGAATAGTGCAAAAGTAAAACCACGAAATATATCTTTCCATCCAAAAAACCTCACCAAACAAACCACCAGACTATTCCAACATAGCATCATTAGACAATTAAAATATCTTATGCATTTTTTAGTTAATCACACATGAACCTCTGAAAACAGAACAGTGCAACATGGTAATGTTAACAAAAAGCTTAACTTATAAATAGGTTCATGTTTTTGCCCTATGCCATTATAGGTCCTATTCAAACAGCAGGTGAATTCCCCAATTGCTTCCTCTGGTAAAACTCGCACTAATTTCAGCAGGTTTTATTTCAATGAAATACTAATTAAGAACCACTTTGTCCGACTTGGCTGATAAAAAGATTCAGAACCTACAATCCACTTAGCTGCACATGCTTTTACAAATCAAAGTTCCCACAGCACTCAAGTGACAGTGACTAACAAAAATCAAGCAGAAAGAGATCGTACATTTAATCTCCAAGAATTACCTACATCAAAGTATGCAGCGAACATATCATCTGATTCTGTGAACATATCAGGAGCTAGCAGTTTCTTCTGAGATGAACCTTAAAATGAAATTTAGATTACTCAACATGAAAAAGATGTCGAATGATAACTTTGCTACCAGTATAATTTGACACTTGGTATTTTTACAACATAGTCTAAGATCGGTAAGTTGGCAAACAGGAAGCTCTACTAATGTTTCTAGCAAATACCATTTCACATATTTCACATTCTAGAACATAAAACTCAGACTAGTTCTTTAAAACATTCAAAAATTTTACTTCTGTGAAAAACTACGTGTAATAGCTTTCAAGTAATTCACACAGCAGAAAGGAAAAAAGCTAAATATGTACACAATCCCTACAAATAATAACAATATATACATATAAAAACAAGTATAAAACGACTGCATATATGTAACAAAAAATAGTCATGTTTTCAATATACAACTTCAGGCTTTTCTACTAATCACATGGTATTTTGGAAAAAACCAAAGTTGTAAAGCCCAGACGTTGCTTCTTTGGAAAATGTTTTCTCCAACTCTGCCAAAAAGGACCTGGTGTGTAGCTTTTTGTAAAATACAATGTTTACTATTGTGTTAAATGGAAACATTTTTAATGTGGGCAAGATTATCCCTTTCTCACCTTTTAATCATCTTTAAATCCCACAGACATTTTACTTGGTTGATAAGATAAAAGCAAAGAAATATAAATTAAGTACATAGTAGCAAAAGCAAGCAAACTTCAAACTGTTTCATAGCACACATTATGGCAGCAGCCCTTCCTGAACATGGCAAATCACAGACACTCCCTTCAGGATACTAAGCAATGGAGAAAAATAAATGGTTAAGCTCAGAGGCTTCAGGGTCTCGTGATGCATGTAACCAACCACTTCCACACAAAACAACTAGACTGAAATCTGACAGCATCAAAAAATCAGCCATCATGCTGATACTGCTGTTTCAAGATATAGACCCATCACCTGACACTTGTGGGGAGACAGGTTACACCACTGTTCTGAGCTACAGACCCTTCCAGAAACTTCCTCAAATTTTCTTTTTAGTTCCCATTACTCACACTTGCATTGGGCTACAATGAGTTATTACCTAGTTTCTTAGCAACTTTTTGCTCTGGCCCTGTAAAAAGTCAGGATAGAAAAAGAATGGTTTTTGCAAAGAAAGACACTTCACTGCTTTCAGTTGTTGTTACAGCCACCTCCGACCCAGGATCCCATCACTAAATGAAAAATTCCAAGACTTGAGTGTAACGGATGTGTTTTTAGAAACCTTTTTCATGTGTCTATGTGGAAAATGTCTATGTAGTTAAGGGTTATATTTTTCATATGCTTTAGTACACAAAATTAGAAAGCAGTACATGCTTAGACAAAACTCAAAAAATTTATTGTCTGTTACACATAAGAAGACTAAGTCTAAAGTCGTGGTATGCAAATAAAGTGCATAGGACAGTTCTTTTCACAACTGTTGTAGGAGAACAATCTGAAAACACACTCCTCAAGGGAACACCAGGACAAACTACAGAGCAGTACAGCAGTCCCAAAGAGACACAGCTTCATTAAATGGAAGAGAAGCATCCAGTAGAAGACAGTGTATTTAGCCCCCAAAGATATGTGTGGTGCATGACATGAAATACAACCCACTATCCAACTATTTCCCTCTGAGGGGCTGGGCAGGTTCCACAGCCCTTGTTAAACAGTGCTCTTGCAACTAAACTGTAAAGAGAAACTGAAGTAGTTTAAACTATCTCATGTATAACCACACAGCAGCTAGACACACCTTTGACTACTTGGAAGATGTACAGTAATCCACTTTCAAAAGACAAAAAAAGCAACAGATTTTCAATATTACACTGTGCACTCGGAGATGCTCCATTTTCCCTTTGCTGCTGCTGGCAAAAGGCAAGTTTTATATCAAGATTTATTTTATTTTAATATTGCTGTACAATTGATTATATGAAGGGAAGCATAATCTCCAGCTCACCCAAAATAAAGACTAGGCTACATTAAGCTTCTAAGAAAACAACATGCATGAGTAAAAAAAAAAAATTTGGAAGGGTGATTCTTAACTATAAAGACAGACATTGCTATTTGCTCTTCCAAAGGTATAGCACAAATTGTGTTAAGAGTTATTAGAAATATAGAGAACAAGTTCTACTCATATTATCCTTCCTAATGAGGAAGCTTTATTTTAATCTTTTATTTTTAGTACCATAATATTTGTGAAAACTTTCATAAATTCCATCCAAAATGTCAACCTACTTCCAAGTCTGGAAGTATGTAAAGAAACTAAGCAAATGCCTGAGCTTTCAGAAATTGCATTAGACAGATTTCAGAATCTTACCGTTGTTCTGTTCAACTGTCATGAGGTTGTGCTTGGCTTTTACTGATGCTTCAAATGTGTCCACGTTTTCCCGTTCGTACTCCTTAACATCAGCAGCTACTCTTTCTAGTATGTCGTCAGGCGAATTCGAGCGACTACGTGTACTACTTTGAGGACTGCTTGGTTCAGATGGTACAGATATATTACTGTCTTCTGTCTGGCCCTTGTATTTCTAAAAATAAATTTAATTTTTAATGTCACCATCACAGCTTATCACAATTTAAGCATTTTCATACCCACCCTTTCAACGGCTTGTGCTAAACCTTAATCTTTGCCTTCAGAATCACCTACATCTCTAAAGACAAGATTATTTGCAGAATGGGATACAACTTTTGAAAATTGACTTTTTTTCACAATGCATCACAGCCCAGACCATAAGACTGAAAAATTCATGGGTGTCTTTAGGACTTCACATTTCTATAAAAAGCGATTATTATCGAAAATTAACTACTTGGTTATGCACAACAAACTGTCAGCAGCAACAGATTTATTACTAAGCCATTCAGGCACACAAACGTTGAAACAGCCTCAGAAGAAAAATTAATTATGTCTTGCATTCTAAAATCTTTCCCATTTTTATTAGTGTTACGATAGAGAAAAGCAGTTTTTTAGATTCATGTTTTTTATTTGAATTGGAAATCCTATTTATTCATTCATTCATGTTGAAAAATTTCAGAAGCATTAAAAAAATTCAAACAACATCTTTACAATTTTTTTAGCCTTAAGTACTACAAAATTATACAAACCTCACTTCCTACCCCAAAAGCTAAAAACCAAGTTGAATATACGCTGATACCACTCAGGTATCAAAGTCAAACTATTCAATAATACAAGCAGAGGTTTTCATTTAGGGAATGCAGCTCTGGAATTTTCTTCCTGCATGCACTAACATCAGGTGTAACAGGCCTTTAATAAGAATTTATATGGTTTTTCTCAGTCATAGTTTTGAAGGATTTTACAGTGGGCTTTGCATAAAGCTCAAATCAGGAGTGGTATTTTTAGTGCTACTTAAAATAAGCAGTACACTAAAACCGGTGGTTTTGTACATCATTAAATAAATATGCTACAGCATTTTGCTTGCTATATTCTGATTGTGTGCCAAATTTCACCTTTGAAAAGAGATACCTGACTTGTGCTCTACAATTTCATTCCCTTTGGTCACAGCTCCCTGTCAGGGGTCTCAATCACGTACTACATCTGTGACTACTGATACATGTTCCACCTTAAGGGAGGAACCCACGCCAGCGGCTTTATGAAACTTTGGAAACCGACAAGGACAACTTCTACTTGAAAAAACCTGATATATAACTTAGAGCTACACTGACATTATTATATCAGTGATATAGCTACGAAGAAACTCTACAAATGAAAATAATGTAAGAATATTTTTAACATGTCCTAAGACTGTCAGAGATGTTTAAGTGAAGCAAAAAATGACTCACAGAAGAATCACTTCAGTCTTAAAAGCAATGCTGTTTCAATAGAAGTGTAAAGTTTAACAGAGACTAACATTTACAATTAATTAATCGGAAAAATATAGCGACAGTAATTACTATTGTAAGGTAGCAATAGGCAAAGAACCTTACTTTATCCCAACATTTTACACTACAAACATAAAATTAGTGTCTGTAACCATATACCTGAACAATTGCTTGTCGCTGTAATCTCCTTTGTCTTATCTCTGCTTCTTCATCCTCTTCTTCCAAATCAAAGTCTTCAAGACTATGAAAACATGATTATTTTTTTATATAACCTCATAAACAGAAGATTATCTACTGAATGCTACCAAACACAGTTCTTTGGTGTAGAAACCACAGAAGATATTGAACAATATTGTTCAACTGACTCAGAAAGCTACTGTGTATTGAATCCCAGTGTGTATATTTACATTTCCTTACAGAGAAGATTTATCTCTTAGTATCTCATTGGGACATTCTGTAGATCATTTTTAATTGCAAACAATTAACAGCAGTCTTTTAAAAGAAAACAAACAAAAAACCTTCTTCATTTTCACTGCAGCATCCTTTCCTTAATAATTTGATTAAGAATGCATAGTCTTGCACAACTGAATAAGTAGATATTTAGCAAATATAAACACAATTTGCAGACAGCAATGAATCCTTTCAGCTATTACAGTTTTTCCTCGAGCAGTAAGCTTTAGTAATCACACCAAAAGTTTTCACAAGATACTGATCGAGCTGAATTAACAAACCTAGTGATATATCATCCCCTCAGGTCTGCCCACCAGCCAAGGTCTTGATATTTTTCCCATATTCCAAAGTTTTTCAGAACATCTCAGCAGTAATTTGACAAGATCACAAGTACTAAAACATGATTAAGGTTTTAGGTAACAACTCAAAAACTACACCATGAAGATAAGTATTAGTTCATTCTCAGTAATAGTGGAATTATAGCTTTTCAATAATCAATGCAAGTTAGAAATTAATTCTTACTTTTCATCTGATGAAGACTCCTGTTCAGCTTTCATACCCTCAGAAAGACTACCTTTAAATTTGTCTTCTTTAACTTTGCTTCTGCTCCTACGTCTATGGCCACCACGTGACCTGGACCTCCTTCGAAGGCGAGATCTACTTCTTCGGCCTCTATCCCTGTTGATAGTAAGAAGGATTTAGATCTTGGGGTTTTTGGTTTGTTTTTTTGAAGAAAAGAAGGAAAATCTATTCATAAAACATAAAGGTACGTAATGACTCCAAGTAATAAAACAATTTAATTCATGGAGAATAAAATGAATTCAACTATGTTAACACATACAAACATGGACAAAAAACCCCCATAGTCTTTACAGACAAGATAGCAGCCCTTACTCTTGCAGTAATGCTTTACAAAACACACTTGAAAATACAGGGTTGTGTTTACCTTCTCCGAGGAGATCTACTCCGCCTCCTTGGAGATCGGCTACGCCGAAGGGGTGTGCGAGATCTCCGTCTAATGGGGGACCGAGACCTTCTTCTGGATGGGGACCATCTGCTGGGTGGGCTAACATCTTTCGATCTTTCGCGTCTTGACAAAATATCATCTCTGGTCCGCGTTCTTAAAACAGAGGAAGAGAGTGGTAGTAAAAATCAGGAGCAAGCTGAAAACAACAAAAATCACAGTTCCCTCTAAATACTCACTTGAAAAAGTCTTACTGCAGGTGAGGGACCACCAGATGGGCTTCTGAGAGAGAGATGGATAAGTATGCCATAAAGGTGGCTGCCCTTCCTGTGTGTCTCTCCCCACCCTGGGAAGTATGTGCCCCCACATCGGACTAGTTCGGGACAAGTATGGAAACAGCTTGCTAATTACTACCATGCAACTAAGAGAGGTTTTAAAACAAAGCTTGTTTTTTAGGACTTACATAAATAGTGGCCTGTTTTCATGTTTATCAGAAACAGTATTTAAACAATACATAAAGCCCAAAACCTTATTATTGAGGATTATTTCAGCATCTTTACAACACAGTATTGAAATTTATGCTTAGGATCATGCTACTTCACAGTAGTGACATTGATGTCTGTTTCAACTGGGGCACTGGAGCTGCATGGCTCCAACATTTCACACATTCTAATACAGCAGATGAAAACTAGAAGTCTTAATTAACACGTAAACTAACCCTTCTCAAATTAAAAAAATAATTCAAGCTTGATTCTATATACTACTCAAAATTTGTTCATTCTTGTGAATTCACAATTATTCAAGGAAAAAAATCCTTGATGGGACAACAACATTAAAAAGCTTAACTGCAAGACAGCAAGACTTCAATCAAAAACTGGAATGAATGTAAGTTAAAAGTGTTTAAGAACTATTCTAATGAGACAGCATCAGAAATTCTTTGAAAATAGGTCCACACTATTTCAAAGAAAATGTTGCTACTCTATTTAATTTTTTTTCTCCACTCCTTATTTTTCAATTTTTTTAATCAAATTGGAACAACTTATTACAGATGCTATATCTCATCAATGAACAAAATATCTGGGGTCTGAAAGATTAATTGCACTCATTCTGTAATTTTGTTTGTTTGTTTTGAGACAGCTGGATCAGCTTCAGTTACCTTAGCTATATATAATGATCAGGCATACAAAACTGATGCAAAATAGTAAACACTGGGGCAGAAGGAAAATTTACACATATGCAGAGTATTGGCAGTTTCTATGAAAAATTACTGTACTCAAATGCTTGAATAGGCTGATACCTTTAGCCCAATTAATTTGTATTATGTTCTTGTGAACAATATTACACGAAAAGTCACAGGATGAACTGAGTTCCAGGCTTCCTGGCTAATGAAGTGGTTGTACTGCCAAAACCCAATCAAAATATCTGTTACAAAAAATAAACCAGTTCAGGCATCACAGGGATGAGATAAAAAGTAGAAGCTGATTAAGAATTCATAGTAACATCATATAATAAATAACTTCAGTCAAAGACCCGAGAAGTATCGTACATGATTAGAACACTGGAAACAAACTTAAATTACTGGGATTTTTTTGTCAAAACTCTTCATGAAACCTCCTGAAATTCTCTGGCAGTTTGAGTAATTACAGGTAGTTAAAACTCTAACATAGCTGGAATTAGTTCAGATGTCCCACAAAGAAACATTATTTCTGCAGATCTGCAAACACTTCCAGCAGAAAATATTTCTTAGTCCCCCACTCACATGCTGCTCACCACAGAGTTACAGGATTTGACAGCAAAATTCTAGACACATGCATCACTTGAAGTGTCTAGACAACCAATTCAAACTGGCTGCAATGCAAGCTGTCATGAAGAATGAAAACTGAAAGATGCAAAATGTTACAGAAGAAAAGTCAAATACTACGCCAAAAAAATAGGTGGTTGTGCCAATACATTCCTGATGCACCAGAAAGCAGCCAGACAAACTGCTAGCATTTACAATATTTACCTAATCTGATTCACACCACTGGGGCCATTCTCCAAAGAACCCGAAGATACCCTGTACCTGAAGATACCCCATACTTGAAACCAGAGTAACCTTCAGTGATTAAGGCTGAAAGACCTTCACATTTTTTTGGTGCTTATTTACTGAGCTCAGTCTTTGTGGTTCTAATTCCAGTTTAAAATTTATACTTCTTCGTTCTTAATTCTCAGACTCGGTGAAGCTAAATCCCATGATAGAAAGTTTCAAAACATTCATTATGCACTGCTGAACTCTTCTGCCTCTTGAACTTTTTACAGCTAATGAGTTAACTTCCAAAAAGGCATACACTTACATTGTTCTCTTCCTGGAAACTTACCATCCAGGCATTATTAGCTTTCATAGCAATTTCAAGGTAACTGCTTTCTTAGGCTTAATTGTCTTCTTTAAACAATGCCAAGGCTAAACCCATACACTAAATAGATTTCCATTCTTCTCCTTTAAGTGTATGCAAAACATGTTAATTATATACAACAGTCTGATAACAAAGCAACATTACCATCCCTCTAGCAGATGAAAAATACACAGTACTTTTAAAAGAAAAAAAAAAAAGAGACTGAGAGGGACATCTTGATATAGAAGATTTGCTTACATTCATGCATACTGACTCTATCTTAGGGTTTTGAGTCGAAAATGGGGTTAATTACCCACTTTTAGCCAACAGTAATATGTAAAAGTAGAGAGGACTCTCACTCCAAAGAAATTTCTGAAAGCAACAGAACTACTAACAAAGAAACAGAATAGAAGCCAAATTCTGAATCCAACTAAGTGATAGAAAGGAGAACATCGAGTTATAAAACTTGTTCCCAGTAATGGTGTGAGCAGAAAATAACTTAGCACTTTAACAACCACAAGCTGCATTTGCCTGTCTGACAGCTGGGAGTATTTTCAAAAAAACTAAGTACATACAAAGTAAGCTCACAATATAACGCACAACCTGATTACTTTTTTTAATAGCTATTTTCAGAATAAAACAAGGAGGTAAGCACTGAACTAGAAGATATTTTATCCCATGATGCATTTTTGCAATGGCTCATGACATCTTTAAGCTACCTGGGAGAAGAAAGACGCCTCCTTTCTGATTCTCTTCTTTTCCTTTCTGCAGATCTACTCCTCAGTCTTCTAACTGGAGACCGGGTTCGAGAGGGGGATCTACTCTGTTTAGATCTACGATCATTAAAGAGAGGGGATCTGCTTCTTCTTGACTTTTCACGTTGTTTGGGAGATAAGCTTCTTCCTTTTGGGCTACGGCCAGGTCGTCTGGGGGACCTGTTTTCTTTCCCTGAAGAAGCATCTTTAGAAGGAGATTTAATTGGCTTTTTTTCTTTGTCAGTCTCTGATCTCCTAGGTTTTCTATCTTTGGACCGTGATCTTCTATCTTTGGATTTGCTTCTTAGTTCTGTTGGAGATTTAGATTTTCTGCCACGATCTCTGCTTTTGTTTTCATTAACAACTGGAGACTTTCTGCGATCTCTTGATTTACTTTTATCATCAGCCTTATTTCTATCCTCTGGAGGAGATTTAGACTTTCTGTTTTTCTCCTGAGATCTCCTCTTAAGCATTGGGGACCTAGATTTCCTTGTCTGATCTTGAGACTTACTTCTCTTATAAGGGCTTTTGGATTTCCTCCTTTCTTTTGACTTGCTTCTAGTTGTCTTCTCTTTGACTCCATCAACTCCTGTCTTGCCTTTCTTTTTGTCAGACCTATGCCTAGTCCTTTCTTTTGATTCACTCTTACTTGCTTTCTTGGAACCAGTTTTATTGTCCACAGGTTCTAATTTCCCCTTAGTGTTTGACTTTGCTGTAGGTCTCGTTCCATTTCGTGCTTTTTCATTAATCTCCCCCTCTTCTTCAGATCCTGACTCATAACCTTGTAATATTAATCCCATCCCAGATTGGACTTTTCCTTCCATTAATTCATTTTCAAGTTCAGCTTTCAATAATGCTCTTTGTTTCTCCAAGTCTTCCAGAGGAGCTAAAAAATCAATTTTAGTTCTTTTAGCTGGTCCACCTTCTTTGTCAGAGGCATCAGCCACCTCTTTCCATTTATGTTTCTTATGTTTGTGTCTGTGTTTATGTTTTTTGTCCTTGTCTTCTTCTGAAGAATGTTTATGTTTCTTGTGTTTACTTCGGTGTTTGTGTTTCTTTTTTTTGTGTCGGGTGTGCTTGTTCTGAGGTTGGTCTGCCTCTGATACTTCCCCATTTTCTTCATTTACACTTTTCTCGGATGCCTCAGCATCCTCAACCCTGCAAAAAAATAAAGAGATCAGTACTATCAACTTGCTGCAGTCTTTCATCTCATGTTAAGTCAACAACCTTTTTTATCACAAAAACTAACTGGCATTTAATCACTTACCTTTGGGAGAATTAAAAATGTACGACTCATTTAACTAAGTTGTAACAGCAGATACAGTTCCTCACAAACAGACAGTTACTGCTGCACAGCAAAATACTACAGAAGGAAGATACAGCAAATGCACTGACAAAACAAGATATGTGGGTGGAATCAATGCTCACACCTTTAGATTCAATGCTGACAATATCTGTTAATAACATACAACAGTGCTGCATATTTACATATCTTGTCAGTCCATCATTATCTTTTTCACTTGCTGTTCCACTCCAATGCCTAATCCAAGCTATGGATTTTAAAAGTATTTTCCAATGGTAGAAAACAGTTGTGCTCCAAAGATCAAAATTTATTTCAAGGGATGATGCTGACCAGCTAACAAAACCTTCTTGTAAAATCTCACTCAGAGCTGACTGACTCCCTTAACTGAAACTTCCTTCTGTAAGTGTACACACCTGTTAGAAAATCAAGAACTCTTCTTACACATTTGTATTATTTATGCAAGGCAGGGAACACTATTGAGGAACAGTATAAATTAAGGAAGTCTACTTTCAGAGCAGCTTTCTGACACTATACAGCAGATAGCAGCTTCGAAAAAAGTGTGGTAATCTTTCTACCTGTAAAATGGCATTGAGTGAAACAGCTGAAAATAAGTCTGCAGCAGCAGTGTTTCTTCTAAAAAGAATAGTTTCAATTAAGTATAATTTCTTCAAGTAGAAACTTTGAAAATGACAAAATTTAGACTTGATGTTACACATTCCCTTATATTATCTTCCATAGATAGTGAAACTGGCTTAACTACAGGTTTTTTACACTGTTTAGCAAATACCTCCTGATCTCCTTCAGAACATCAATCAAGTTACTGTCTGTGTTAAGACAGACATTTGCCTTTTGAAATCTGTTTCCAAATATTACAGGTGCCAGAGCTCACCTTTCTACAAACTAAGCTAATACTAGCTCACTAAGCAAACTAGCTAATACTTTAAGAACTTAAATGTTGCTCTTTCTGTATCCCAGGCCTCATTAGTTGAAAACAAATCCCCTACACATGACAGTCAGAAGCAGGAGGTGAATGTACACAGAAATGTCAAAATTGTCTTCTGAACTCGACTAGTTTCATATGACAGTTGTTTCTGAAGGTTATGATCAATGATCTGGTAGAACAAATGTACCAGAGATACTATAAGCCAGGTCTAAAGGACGGCACCTCACTATAAATTTGGTTAGTGTCATCCTAATTCAGGACAGGGTCTTCAAACACGCACAGTTACTGACTCTCTCCAGCTTGAGTTAATGCAAATTCTAGAACTAGTAATAATACAGACTTTTCTGCAACATACACTAAAATTATTTGCTAAAACCATTAACATTTTAGTGCTCAGAAATGAGAAACTTCCTAAGGGACTGTTTGAGTTAAAAACATGCAATATTCAGAGACTTCAGACAGAATGCTACACGCCTTTTCTTTTAGATCTTCACCACTACTTCTGCTTATTCAAGGCACATAGAAAGGTTTTTTTCTTAATTGTATCCTCCTGATACTGCACACCATTATGACAAGAGAATATCAGAACAAAAGAGGAAAATCTGCCTTAAAAAGAACTTACTCTAAGTTGCATTGGGTAGAAAAGAAAAAAAAAAAAGGGAAGAAAAAGTATTAAATGCAGAACTTCCACTTGTATTTGCAGTCCCGAGCAAGTATGTCTGTGATATAAGTTGGTTAAAGGGCAAAGAAATGTCAGAAGGAGAATTTTAAGGGCACTATGCATCTTTCAAGATTTCTTTAAGTTGGATACAGGATACTGTAGCAGAGTCTTCCTTCTCTTAATAGCAGAAAGTGACACTGAAACCTTTAAGGAAGTTATTTTATTATATCGCATGTATTTTAAAGTTATGTAATAACCTCATCTTAAATTCTGGAAAAGTAAGCTGGCAGAGAAGGCACCAGATGAGATATAACACCCTAGCAATATCTCAGGCCATTACAGACTGCCAATACAACTGCCAGCTGCCTCTGTAACTCAACAATAAAATTACTATTAAGTTCATTAATATGCACGAAATAGTTCAGATTTTCTTCAGGTACAGGAATATGTTCATTTCAAGTAATTCCATCCAAATGTGGATAAGCTTTTACTTCATTTAAACGCTTCAGAGGTGTATTGACGTGGATGAGAAACCTTTTAAGAAGATTTTAGAAGGAGTTGAGGTAGTTTAGTATGTGCATGTTTAGGCACTAATGGCTTTAAATAGAGACAAATTGTGACCTGATCTTGTTATAGCCCTACTTTTTCCTACTTCAGAATTCAAAAAGAAGAATGATAGGAAGTTCATAAGGATTTGCAAAGAGATTTCACCCATCTTTTCCAAGAGATTTCACCCATCTTTTCCTACATACAAGGTTCCTATCATCAGCTTCTATCTCATCACTTAGTTAACTTTCTCTATGCAATAGTAAACACTCATGTGTTTTACATAGTTCACACGTACACCCACCCTATTTCCTCACTCGTTTTCCACTCCCACGATCAACGATAAAATCAAGCCTCAAATCAAAACTTTTTAAGGCAGAAAAAATACAGAAAGCAGTTTATACAGCTAAAATATTTATACAGCGAAGAAGAGCGATAGAGTAATCATTAGGATGTTAACTCTGGGCAAAATTTCCAGAAGACTGTGTTCACGAGCTCCTGAGTGGGGACAAACCCAAACCACACGGCACTAACCAGGGTGCCAGGAAAACGCACGCCCGGGAGCCCCGGTCTGGCGGGGAGGCGGCAGCTCGATCTCCGCTTCCCAACGGGAGCCGGGAGTTGCCAGTCATTTCGAGGGCTGGAAGGAGGGGCTGGCGGCAACAAATCGCTTTCTGCTTCCCGCAGCACAGGCACTTTCCCTACCGCGAGAGCGGCGGGGCCCGGGGGAAGGAAGGCGGGCGGGAGGTGGGCTCGCCGCAGGGCGGGCAGCGGCTCCGCGGCCCCGGGGCGCCACCGAGGCACCCGCTGGCCCGGAGCGCCCCCGGCCCCGCTCGGACAGGGCGTGTGGGGGGGCGGGGTGGTGTGTGAGTGGCGGGGGGGGGAATCCCGGGCAGCGCCGGCCCGGACCCACCTCAGGATGCCCAAGTCCTGCGCGCCGGGCGGCGGCGGCCTCGCAGCCACGCGGAGGAGGCGCCCCCCCAACACACCCTCGATCCCCTGTCCGGCAAACCCGGTTCCCCAGCGGCGATCGCCGCTCCCCGTGGCCGCAGCGCCCCTGGGGCGGGAAGGCGCACGCGGGACTCCCAGGGACACGCGCCCGCCGCTCCCGGCGCCGCTTCCCTTCCCTTCCCCCTCCCGCGCGGCCCTCCCGGATCCACGGGCGAACGCAGTGTCCCCGGCCCCGCCGGGTCGCCTCGCCGCGAGCCCAGCCGCTCCTACAGCAACCACTCTGCCCCGGGGCGGCCGCCTTCCCCCATCCTACTCTCCTCATCCCCTCCTCCTCCCTCGCCACTTCCACCCGGGCCGCTTCTCGTCCTCCCCGTCCCGTGTATGTATCCCCCCGCTTCAGTCCCCTCGCCCGCGCTTCTCCCTCCGCCTCCCTCCTCCTCCCCGAGACGCCGCGGTGAAAAGACTCCCCCCCAGCCCCAGCTAGTCCCTTACTCGGGCGGTCGCTGCTCGGGCTCGGCCGCGGCGGCCATTTTGAACTTCCGAACTCCTTCGCTGCCGCCGCCGCCGCCGCTGGGAGGGGGGGGAGGGCGCGGGGCCGGAAGTGAATCCCGCGCGCGGGGCCGCGAGCGCGGCGGAGGCTCCGCCTCCTCCCCCAGGGGCGTCAGGGGGGAGGCGGCGGGAATGGAGGCGGCTGGGAGTGAGTGGCGTTGGCTGGGATATCCGGGGGTGGGGAGCGGGGGGGCGCTGGAATAGGTTGTTCAGAGAAGCTGTGGATGCCCCATCCCCGTGAGTGTTGAAGTCTGGCTTGGCTGGAGCTTGGAGCAACCTGTTCTAGTGTCCCTGCCCATGGCACAGAGGTTGGAACTGGATCGTCAAGGTCCTCTCCAACTCAAACCATTCTGTGATTTCATGGTCTTGTTGTAAGGCGTTGTTCCGCTTAATTTGCCTTTCCAGGCTTCTGGGAAAAGGCTGGTGGGCTTTGGCGGCGGGATGTTGGGCTGTGTTTGGGATGTGCATGTGATGATGGCTGTTGGGTTGGAGGGGTGCAGATTTCTCACCAGCGTGCTTGGCTTTTAAGATCAGTATTAGATTTAAAATTACTATTGCCGTGGTCTCTTAACAGGAGCTGCTGTTAAACTTAACACAGAAATGCCATAAAATTATTAATCTGTATTAATTCTTAATTTCAACAGGTGACTTGAGTAGTCATTTATGGCATCGTTGTTCTCATGAAGAATTCTCACTTCTTTCAGATAGTCTTAAAATCTGTGGACATCCCGAGGACTGGAATCTGAATTTGGATTTCACTGCACGTTAGCTTTTTGGTAGGACACTTAGAGTGCCTTAGAGACTCCTTAGAGTTTGGATAAGTGAATTTTAACTCTTTTGCTTATTGTCTTTTGTAGATTCGTCTACTAGCAACTACAGAAAATTAATGAATTTAACTACGAATACCAATGGTTTCTGTCAATGCACCTGCACATCACCTCAAGGACATCACAACATGCCGCTGTGCTTTTTTGAAGCCCAGATTGCCTGGTCTGGTGGAAATATTTCAGGTGGAGATATACAGGTGCAAGCTCTGCCATTTAATAAGGAGGATCAAAAGTAAGATCAGGATGCACCTGGCTCAAATGTGTGAGACAGATATGGCAGGTCAAATTTCAGGGTATCCTAAAATGGACGAAAGTGAAAATGAGTCATATAGCATGGGAGATGAAAATAATGAAAGCAAATAAACTCTTGCAAAAAATAGCTGTTCTGTTGCCTGTGTATCAAATGCCTCAAAATATGAGTCCTCGCTATTGTAAGATGAGCCTGAGCATAATCCTCATGCCTCTCACTCCTGTGAACACGTTGTTTGGAGAAGCAGCAGCTCATTTGCAGCTTGAGGAACCCTGCGGTGCTGACTTCTCTTCTATGTTCCAAGAGAAAGGATGGAGAAGCCCAGTCTGTGAGTCTTAGCATCTCTATCATTTTACAGTGTTAGAACTCAGACCTTTGCTGGAGAGGTAAAAACTGCTAAAGCTGAATCGAGGTGTAAACATTACAACAAAAATAGCTGCAAGCTTGATGTGAAGGGTCAGCTCGTTCTGTGGAAGATGCTTGTGCCTTAAAGCTGGGTTCTGAGAGAAGGCAGCACTTTTGCAACATGTGCAATAGAGCACTAGAGCCAAAAGATGCTGAGCGAATCCATTGAAAGGGTCATGATGTGGATCGTGGTTTTAAATGTATTTATTGTCTCATGACCAAGTGGATCTTAATGGAAAATCATTGAAAAATCACACAAGCGGATAAAAGAAACCTACCAGTGCCTCATCTGCGAAAGTGCTTTTATGTCACAAGATGCCTGGAGAGTGAATAAAAACAACCATTAGAGGAAACCTCGTCCCAGTGCGTGGTCTATCTGTCGTCTTCTGAAACTGAGCAGATGAGAAATCTTCATGTAGCTTGCTTACCATTATCGGGATATGGTTAGATGTCCGCACGGTGATTTTACCAGTAAGTCAGATTTTGTTTTTCATTCTCGTAGAGTTGCCTCCTCAACTATAAACTTATCTGTGCAAATAACTTTATTTGGTCAATACAAAATTTATTACAGAGTTTCAGTGTGAGCTGTAAGTGTTACCATCAGAAGCTACTGTAAAATATCTTCATGCTAGTTTAAGCGAAGAAAATGTAAGAATTGCAAAAATTCTAAAAATATGTTGTAAATGTTCACATTTAGATGATATTCCTTCATTCTGAAAAATCCTATCTCATTTTATATTTTGGATTCTGAATGTTTCTAGGAGTAGTTGACCATCATATTCCAATTATTTCAATATTATTAGCTTTTTAATGGCTCTAACATTACTGTAAAGGTACTTCTATCAAGCTTAATGCTTTTTTTAGCTGTTTCAAGCTTTGTGACACTGCTAATAGCTAAATATTGTCTCCATTTATAAATGGAAGACCTTGACTGAGTAACATAACCTGTGTCTCCTAAATCACAAAATGACATTATTCCAGTATTCTTGTACCATTTACCTTTGCATTAACTATTGATGTTGCTTATTTACTTATTATACTTTTTTATATTTTTTCTCTCATTAGTTAAATAATGTTTCTGTTACTAATTCCAAGTGTTCTGCCCTCAATAAAGCTATGCATTTAGTCAGTAGGTAAAATCTTGAAAAATTGTGTACAAAGGTAGTCTGGGCACTGTTCTGGTTAACCTTTCAGTGTTGTGGGTGATTGCAGTGATTAATTGATTTTAGCAAGGTTTCCATGCCTGCTTCTGTTAATATGAACAAAATTCCTGCTTTATACTTTGAACTACTGATTTGGTTCTGATTGCTCAGTAGGGCTTAGTGAAAAAACAGGGAATTGTGAAATAAGGTGATGGCTCATGGGTGTGCTCTGGAGTTTGTGGCAGTGGTCAGGTAAGAAAACTGAGAGTGTTAGGAACATTGGGGAATGTGCAATGACAGGGCTTTCAGTAATTGTAGCCAGGCCAAGCATTGCATCTGTGTCACAGTAAAGGTTTTGAAGGGTTTAGATTGGTTATATGTTACGCAGGCTAATTTTGGTGTCTTCATTGTCTTTGGCATACATTGGGTTGTTATGAGGCTTTTTACTGTTTGAAAGGGCCAGAGATAGAATTCTTATGGAAGGTTGTAGCAGGCTTTCTGGTGAAAAATTGATTGAAAAAACAGTAATTGTTAGAACTAAAAGCAAAACAAGTATTTTATTTGCTTCACAAAGACTTACAGCATCTCCACTTGACTGTGTGTCACTGCAAGCCAACAACAAGGCTGCAGGCCAGTATAATTTCTTCTCTAAGGGATTGGGAAGGAAACCACATGGAAAGACAGCTGCAATTCACAGTATTTCAAAATAAAGTTGACTACAACAGCGAAAAGATTCATGAGTGTTTGTACAAACTATGTTTTTGTAAGTGAAAGGATATCTGGTTTTTATTAACAAATTATAAATTGCCTGTTGAATGAGTAATTTCATTCCTTTTCGATGGGAGACGTGGGGATCAAAAATCCATCTCCCTTACAGCTGAAGTGAGAAAACCTGGGACTAGATTTTTCGAGATACTCTTTTGACAATTTCCATTATGTCTGGGGGCAATGAATTTTGAAAATTATAACTTACCATTCACTGTTATGTTAACATGCAGAAAGTTTACTTAATTTTAGCTTTTTGGTGAAAAATTTAATAGGTTAAATAATAATTTTAAAATAGTCAGTAGCAGTATAGAATTGTAAATATTTTATATTTGTTCTGATTATTGTTTACATTTTTATGATAAATGTGAGCAAAGGAAGCCTTTCTAAATATTTCTTTAATGCATGCTAATTTCTATAAATTTTTGAAGTGGAGAAGAAACATTAAAGAAACTAAGAAACTTTCTAACTTTTTTCAGGTATTTCATTCCATTAAAGGAAGCTTCCATTAAAGGAAGAATGTGTAACATGATAAGAAACTGTCCTTTGCTGATTTGTTGTGCTTGCAGAGCTAATAAAATGGGTGTAAGAGCCTTCCTGCTTGCTATGGGGGTAGTTTTGGAAACAAGTTTTAAAAGTAGCTTCGCACTTGCATAAGCTTGTGTTTAACTTAGTAGCACCTTTCAGCTGTTAATTGCTAGTTATTTGGTACAATATACTTGTTGTAGCTTTTGACCTATGTGAAAGCCTAAGTGGTTACTGGGAAAAAATGTACAAATTGCTAAAACACTGAAGTATTCTTCCTAATTTCTTACCTGGGACAAAGTTATCAATTTGTCATTCTGGGAGATTCTTGTATGAGATTATGTGATGTTATTTGTTTTTTACTTTTCTAAATTAAAACAGTTGTTGATAGTTGTGTAGGCTGTATGGTGACAGTCTTCTATCTGCATCAGGGATAGAGGCAAAAGACCAGAAAGATTATTCACGCTGCCTGTCATAACTTTGGGCCTTTGAATCTCAAATCTTATAAAAGTGTTCAGAAGTTGCTACAAAAGTTGAGTGATTTTTATATTAAAACCTTTACAGGAAACAATTAGTGATCTTGCTTCCATTTCCCACTAAACTGAAATCCTTTCTGCAAAACTGGCAACCTCCAACCAGTAGTTTCTCCAGACCAAATTTAGACTGTTAGCAAATGTACTTAGAAGAAAATGGACATGTAAGTACATTGTGTACACTAAAAGTAATCCTTTGAAGCTTGGGTATTTTGATGTTTTCTAAGTATCTGTTCCTTCAATATTTTTCATATGCTTTATATTTTACATCAAAATAACTCCACTGTAAGGATTTATTTTGCTAAATCATTTTCAATTGTGGTTTGAAATCTTTGAGAGCTCCTTGTTATTGTGTTTTGATTTGTTTTTTTTTTCTGTTTTGACATTGGGAGTGCATTAAGCATTCGTAGAGCTGAGCTAACCTTGGATTTGCTGCCAAAGGCCCCATGGTCAAATTATGTCTTCATAATCAATGATTGCTCTTTATTCTGAAATACTGTGCATCTCAGCCAAAGTTGGCGTCATGTTACTTAATAAGCACAAAATACTTTTAAACTACTTAGGAGTTCAGTTTGAATATTTATGTTAATAATTGTTTAACATGGATAAATGTTTTTCTTCTATTTTAAATTAATGTATTTACTCTGATTTTAACCTGTTGTAACAAACTGTGGCCCTTAATACAGCCAAGGAGCGGATTAAGGTCTGCAAACATCTGTGGAACCACAGTTGCATTTTCAAAGTGTATCGATGTACTGAATGCAAGATGCCAGAGATGATTTTTCCAGTTATTTTCCCTTTTTTCCCCACTGCTAAATATTTGCTTAATGCAAGTGTACGTACAAGTAAATTTGTTTTAATTGGTGGAAGAAGGCTTTAAAACTCATTAAGGTAGATTAGAAACTGTGTTTTGAACGGCAGGGGGAAGGACTAGGAACTTCTTACAGTTCTTACAGTTTGCTTGAAGGCACTAAACAAAGTGGGCTGTGGGCTGTGGCAGCTGCACTGAGCTAGCAACTGAGCAGCTAAGTAGGTAGAGGAAAAAAGAAGGCAACAACACTCAATACAGGGAATCTGGATGCAGGACATGATGAGATGCTTGGATTTTTGATAGTTTTTATGTTGATTTGAGTTTCTGATGGGCTTATTTTGGCAATTGATAATTGCTTGGTTGCATAGCTAGTTGTCTGTTAGTTTAAAAGGAAATTCTTCCTTGTTAAGTTAGTAGTGATAAGTTTATCTTCCTTACTGGTCTTGCTTCATCTTACTCAGTGACAGCTTTATTTCCATCTACAAGAGGCAGGTATCCTTTCTTCATACAAGGAAGACTGTATTACATCACACTTTTATTGTTTGTTGTATTATCAGACTGGGGGTGGGGATACTGTACTGCTTAACATGTCGAAGCTGAAGAATGCTTCATGTCTGAAGCTTTTCTGGATTTAGCTTTGTGTCAATGTAACTGGAATAACACCAGAATTGTAATACTCTTAATGATGACCAGGTTCAATATTCAATTTAGATCTGTTTCGACCCAAGAGTTCACTCTCTTTCTGATTCCTTTTTGGACATTTAACAATGTCAAAAGTGCATGTTGCAGTTCATGCTGTTATCAGTTTCAATTCCTCACATCTTGACCTACAAAGACCTAGACTTGTGGTAGAACAGAGCTATGTGAAGAGACTTGTCCCTGTGTCTCTGATTTTGGACTGCTGTCTTCGGTTAATCTCATTAAGTGAAGCAAGGTGAATCTTACTGGAAAATGTATAGCAGCCTATCAATCGATATATATTAACTTCAGCTTCATCAAATGAGCAATTCTTATGCCTAGCTTCAATACTTCTTAAGTCCTAAAGCAACTTTCAAAGAACTCTATCTAGCTTTGTCTCTTGGAGGGTGAACAAAAATGGAGCGGGGGGGAACTGTGCATTCTTACACCATCAATGTTTGATTTTCTAAGTTTCTTTAATAGTGGTAAAGGCTGTACATCTCTAGCAGCAGTTCTTCATGCTGATTTATACATACCCTCCCCAATATTATGTTAAAAGTGGCTCCTTTCACTGAAATCAGTAATGAATTTATGATGTACCTACATCTCTCACTTCTGTATTATAACTGCACACTTTGTGTTTAGAGTTATGAAACCACACTGCTTTTTTTTTAACTCTAGATGATCTGCCGTGTTACCAGTGTTGTTATTTGTTTAAAAGATACTATTTTCACTGGTTCTTCTGTCTTTTTTTTTTGTTTGTTTGTTTAAACTGTTTTGACTGAAATTTCTTACCATGTTCTTTGCCTACAACTAAAACTTTTCCTTTAAGAACAAATCAACCAAAATGTTTCAGCCGATTTTCTAGAATACATATGGAGAAAACCTTCTGTTCATAATGTTTTCAAGTGGAAACCATAGGACTGTGGTTACCTTTTATTTAAAAAGCCCTAATAGTCCATGGCTTGCAGGAAATATATAAGCATTTTTCAGATGGTGTCATCTGTTAGAATAGACAAAAGGCCACATTCCTGATGCAAAAATCTGTTGAGATTTGGCATCTTCACAATCTCTGAAAAATGCAGTGAACAAAAATGATACCTTACTTCAGGAAGCTGGGTGTGACAGACTGTTTTAGGAAGGCGGGGACAGGATCTGAGAAAACTTGCCAGTTTTCTTTGATAGTTGGCTTGCAAAGATTTTTAATTCTTTTGTAGACAGCATATAAAAAAAATTGAATACTGAAGACTGGTGGAGCTAGAAAACCTGTGAGAAGTTACTAGAGGAAAAGGCTGAAATGAGGAGATGAACTTAAGCAGAATTTGGCATGTTAGGAAAATCGCTACTGGGACAGGGCAAAGTGGGCAATGAGTAAAATAATGGGAAGTCTCAGAAAATGAGAATAACTTGGGCAGCAGTTTGGTCTGAAGTGGACAGAAAGGATTTAGTCTCAGACATGTGAACCAGCACTAAAATAATAGGCTACACAATCAATTCTGTGTACTATTGCTGCCATTATTCAAATGACAATCAGTTCAAGCAACAGGGGTTTCTGGCCTATACATATGATCCCCTTTTGTGAAATCTGAAATTTATATTTTAACTTCTTAGGTATTTTGATTTAAAAAATAAAACCTAAAACCCATTAAACATTTAAAAGAAAACAAAACCACAAAAAGAAGTTAAGAAAACTCTTGACACAGGTTAAAAAGCCAAGTACTCATCTGTGTGGGTGGGTACACTTGAAAAATCTTCAATTGCCTGACTTGACTGTATATAAATTTCTGCTTCCAGTGATCCTTTTGAAATTCAGTGTGTAGAATGGGTACTGCTTCATTTTTATTCTCTAGACAACAGAGAAGATACACAAAAAACAATGAAATTAAGGTTACCAAGGCAACTTTAATTTTGGCAATTCCTAATTTTTATTTCTTGGTTTAGAAATCTCAGTGGATTGAAATTTTATTTGAGTTTTTTTAATATAGATTGTATTTTGTGTTGTGGGAGATATGTTATGAGTCTATCTTAACATACTAAAAAAAATTACAAAAAATGGCATCTTCTTTAGCAGCTGCTGTGTGTTCTGAGTTACTAGGCTGTACATTGCTATACACCATGTATGTACCATACATACCATGGCTATATAAAAGTCCACCTATTTCTTCCTTAGGTCCTGTTACATGTAAACCCTTTAGGGTCACACTGGCTTCAGCTCCATCACAATATCCTTACATGTGTTGGTGGTGCCTTGACCACTGAACCATGCTGGAGAAACTGGTGTACACTGAATTAGAGGGTCAGGTAAGTGTTTGTTTATTCATAATGCTGTCTTGTATACAGCATATGAAAAGAACCCATAAGATTTTGAATAATTTTTTAATCTGTAAATGGTCACAAAATTGGCAATTTATTCTTCCTTTTCTCTCAGTCATTAGAGACTCCATAATCCAGCAGTTCTTGTAATCTGATGCTTGCTGTGTCATCACATTAAAAAGAATTGGCAATTTAATACATAAGGCTTGATGAAACTGGGTGAGGAAAAGAAGTCTTTATTTTTTTCTTTCTGTAAATAGCAGTGTGCTGAAATGTCTCACATTACCAGGTTCCGGTTTTTACAAATCATCTTCAGAGTGGGTACAACTGTTTTGAGATTGATTTATTTATATAGCAATTAACATCAGATTTTATATCTTGTGTATAAACTAGGGGGGAGGGAAAAGAGAATTTTGGGTACTTTGCTACTTTGTTGCTAATACAAAAGCAGTAATATACAAACTGTCAAATTAAGTGATTCTGTGCCAAATAATGCTGCAGATTAAAGTATTTCCCTTACTCTGAAGCAAACACTGGCTATCTTCTCAATCATGTATTACATTTTTTTTCCCCTAGTTTTATGAAGTATATATGCAGCACTGTGTTTCTTAAGCTTATATTTTAGGTTGGAAATGGCTGACATTTCATTGATGTTTGTATTAGTCTTAACAGTGTAATTAGAATTCTATGCTATTTTAACAATATTTGGATATTCATGACATAAGTCAATTCCTTGCAATATAATGACTGTATTATGTAAAATGGTTGTTTGTTCTTTATCTACACATATAGTGATCATTAGAAGTTTTGCTGAGGAAACTTAGAAAAGGCAACTACTTAAAATGTGTGTTGTTGGATAAAGCCTTTGGATGATAAATACATAGTAATCTGGTAAACCAAATGGATTCAGGTCAAATGAGATACTTTAAAATCATGCTTTTCCTTCCTGCATTGTCACTTTTGAAAGGAAAGGGATATTTATTGTTGTGGCAAGTGTGTCAAACACAGTAGTGACTTTCCAAATGCTGTCATTTTTATGATTATAATTTGTGTTTACCTACTTTTGGTTTTATCTTTTGTTGAGCCAAGCAGAACTTTAGCAATTTTATAATGCAATTGTACATCCAGTAATGACAATCTGTACTTCCTGGGTGTGTGTGAATGGCAGTTAAACATTTCTCTAAGTCACTTGCCTATTCATTGTATTTGCAATATATGCAAAAGTAAAATAGAGCAGTTCTTTCCTCAAAATCACTTCTATTTAACTTGGATCTAACTTTGTCCTAAAGGGTAAAAAACAGACAAACAACACAAGAAAATGAACAAAAGACAACCCCAAAAAATGGCTTTTTTTGAGAAGCTCTATTTTATGTGTGTTTCACAAACATAATACAAAATGAGGAGCAAGGTTTATTTTCTCTACAACTTTGTCTTTCATCTGAAAGTATAATATCTGAGATTTTAAAGTCTTTCCATCACTGATGGTATTATAAAATACTGGTTGATAGTGTATTTTGTGTTTCTTTTTTAATTAGTTTATGTAATTTATATGTTAATTGGCAATCCAGAGAAGCATTGAAGGAGCGTATGGAAAATCACAGAACTTCTACATCAGTTTTGTCTTCATTTTGGGACCAAGTATTCAAAACCAGACATCAAATGAGTGGACATCACAAACAAATCCATCATAAAAAACCAGACCCACAAATGAAAGAGAGGGACAGAAGAAAGAAGCCTGAAGATAATCCTGTGTGCTCCAACACAAAAGCAACTAGAAAGAAGGATTCAAGTTAATTTAAATGCAATACCTACAATAGGTACCACCTCTATTACAGCAAAACTTGCTATTTTGTTCCTTCATTGCAGAACTTTTGATAGTCTGGCCCATTTATTTGTTTACTTATTTACTTACTTATTTTTATAAGAAAGTTGCTCCTGGATAACCTGAACAAAATAAGGTACCCTGTTCAAATAGCTGCCTTCTACTTGGTTTATGATATAGTACCAGGCTTTTGAAAAAATTAACCAGGCGCTGATCAAAAGGTGCTGCTAAAGGTTTTCTATTACATTTTGTTACAAGGAACAACAAAGTGGAATCACTGAGATAAGCTCTTGGAAGAGCCAAGAGAGGTGCTGTGAGACTTCTTGGAATTCTACAAGTTAACTAGGTGAAAAAACAGCTTCCTTTGTAGTCAAGGCTGCATTTTTAAGAGGCATGTTTATTGAACACCAATTTTATTAGTTAGTGTAAAATTCTACTTGTCTGCAGTTTCAAGAGTTAACACCAACACTTTGCCTGACCTCAAGTGCATCCTTTCTTCCAAGGAGAAGTTGAGAAGGCATTTGATGTTTCCCTATTATTCTGAAAAGATCTCTCTTTTTGATGAAAAAATAGTAATATCTGGTAGCCACCTGTCCATGAGTTGACATTACAAAATATTCTGATAACTTTCCTAATCTTTAGATAGAGAAGTTTGTGTGCATCTGTTTCTCTAGGTTTCTTCTAAGTATGTGAATTTGGTTTTGGGCGTGTTCTTTTCTCTGTTGTTGTTAATGGCCATACATTATTAGAAAACGTTTTCACAATAGTTTAACTAGAGAAGTCACTTCTACAGTTATGTATTATAAATTAATTCAAGTTGTCAAACTTTTTTCCCCAAATAGCTTCTTTATCCCACTGTTTTCTAGGGCTGAAGTATTTATCTATACTGAGTCTGGATTTCCTGGTTTGATGTTGGTATTGCTTGCATGGAAAGAAATAAACACATGTTTTAGGAGCTTGCTGAAATTGGTACAATTAAAAAAAAGAGGCGAAAGTGGAATTTGGATTTGGTTAGTCAAGGGCCTAATTACTTGAAGTAAGCTAGCAGCTTTGTTAGTAGGTAGTGAGTAGACCAGAGTGCTGCTGATGTACCTTTCACTTAGGCATCCATCTTTTGTTTGGTTTTTTTTTGTTTGTTTTTTAAATGAAGCAGTCAGTTAAGAAAACTTGCCTCTGTTTTAAGTTGGAGAAGTATAAGGTTAAGCACATTACATTATTGTATCATTGCCACAGTTATTTTTGAACCAGTGGAGTATGACAATCCAAATTTTTTCTGAGGTTACATGTTAAACGTGTCATCTGATGAACGCACTTCCTTTCTGTTTCGAAAGCAAAGGGCACATTTTGGACTGGGTCTCTGGACCTCTCCCTGCAATGCTGCTTGTAATTACTGCAAAGATTAAGAACTTGAGCATAAGAGTCCTGACTTGAGCTTTGCTTGACTTAGTTTTGTACAGTAAAACAAACTTCATGTCAACACTGTTTCTTTCTTACAGCCCCCCTGAAGTGCAAACTCCTGGAACCAGCAATTAGCCCGTGGCTGTCTCTTAATTCTTTCTGCTGAAGGCCCTGACCCCGGGACAGAACAGGATCTGTCTCCAGTTGTGGGGAGCTCAATTGCACAAAGCTCCAGCCACTCTGTGTGTCCTGCAGCACAGAGTGAACAGCTGATGGCAGAATGACCTCCAGACAACACTGCCATGCTGACTGTGACTCCAAGCACCCGGGCTGTGCCACCACACAGAGCTCCAGTGTGCCAAAGTAAGTAGCCTCATTTTCTCTTTGTCCCAGCATTGTCTCCCGTTATGCCTAACACAGTCACTTGGAAAGCATATTTGAGAGTCTACTGATGCTGTAAAACTTCAAGAAATTCTTTTAAACTGAGAAAGGTCTGCCGTCACAAGGTTACCAGTGAAGTGTTCCTAACGGGACTTGGAAAACCAGCTGTTTTTCCTTGCTGTCTTGTTGCGCTTTGTTTGTTTTTCGCCAGGAGGGGGCAGCAAATGAACAACGTCCGAGGGGAATTTTTACTTTTCAAACGCTTTTCTAGTGTTCTTTTTTGCCTGAGATCCTCAGTGTGAGCTACATACCGATGTGAGAGTTTAAAATGATGATTTCTACCTATTTTGCTACAAGGATAGCTGGAATGTACGAATTGGAAGTCTTCATTCTTTTTGGTATTAAGCAGTAAAATTTATTTAGTAAAATCTATGTCAAGTTTATAAAAAGCGCAGTTCTGTTTCTGTATGAAGGTTTAAGATTTTTATGACTGTGGCAATTAGTTCTGGGTATGTTTTAAAGGATAAAATAACCAAAAAACCAAACCCCATGACAATATTAATTAATGTCACCTAAGTCTTACTTAATGTGTTTCAAATATTTATTTTCTATGTTGCAAGTTAATGTAATATTACAATTCAGAATAATGTTCTCACAGACGTTTTTCTCTCATCAGAAAATAAATCTGAGGATACACTAAAACTAATGATGCTTTTAATTCATGTATAATTAATGCATTCATGTACAAGGGTGGCTTGTGTATACTGCTGACAGAGCATGGGAGTTAAAGTTCTGAATTCACAGGGAATTCTAGTGATGCTAAACAATATAACCAAATTTTATTGCCTTATTTCAGCCACAAAGTACAGTTTTGTCATCTAAAACTTTATGGAGGCATACCACATTACTGATTGGGAGTATAGTGGGGATTTTTTGTAACTTTATGGGAAAATGCTGACTACTACCTGTCACTGTGAATTTCTTGAAAATGTTTGGCTGTGGTTCTGTTTAAGTTAGAGATCAAGGAGTTAGCAAGAAGCCACAGAGAGAGGGCAGTCTATTCTTTTCAGTTGCTGAGTTCTATCCAAGAGTTCCTATAAAAGAAGGGCAGATCATAGTGGCATCTATGAATGTGAGCTCCTATAATCAGCGTTCAAAAGCTAACTGGGAAGAATGAAGCTGATTCCTAACAGGACTGATTTATTGATAGTATTGCCTTAATGGTTTTCATTAAAATCCTAAGTGTTATAATGCTTGTGGGACCTTTATGGAGTCTAAAACTTGATCAAGGGAATTCAAGACCCTTTGGTCTAAATGGGTTAGAATGTCCCACTGTATAGATAGATGCACCTTATCTATATGTCAGGAATGAAAGGCTGAATCATCCATATTCCAGGTTCCTTTGGACTTTTGTCCCTTAACTTTAGAAGACTTAACCAACCCTCCTTTTCTCCTTCAAAAAAAGAGAACATGTCTGTTTCTGGGGATTTTGCACTGCAAGTGCTGCCTACGATGGTAACTTTATCAGAATTCTGAAATTTTCATTTAAAGCTATTAAATGGGCTGGAAATAGGCAGTTATGCTTACACTTTCTTTTTAAAGAGTAATTGAAATAGCTAGAAATTCCAAAAAGCATTACTTTTCTACAAAGCATTTCAGAAAGACTGTTCTATGAAGTCATTATGAAATGACTTTAAATGCATTGAATATACAGTTATAATTCTCATTTAAATGAGTAGAAATGAAAACAAAAAATATTTTCCAAGTCCATGAATTGGTATGTTACCCCTTTGAACTACACTTGGATTCACAAGAGTATTACAGAAAATAGCCTCTGCATTTTTGGGCTCTGCTTCGTAGCTCTAAAAAGGTTCTGCCTATCCTGTAGGAGTTAAAACTCTAGATCTTTGACTTTTTGGGAGGTTTTTTGTGGTGGTTTTTCTACTTTAAAGATGAGAAATGTTCAGGGAAGCGGGGGAAGTTATTACAAATAGTTACACAGAATGGCACAGCTTGACTTTCAGAGTTGGCTTTCATCTTGAAGCCTGCTGTTTAAATCCCAGATTTTTCCATATTGGCCCTTGGTTCTACTGAGGTCACTGTTTTAGCACCTTCTCTTCATCAAACACTTCAACAACTCCCCTGAGTAGTTAAGTTCTCTCATGCAAGTTAAGGGCTTTTATTCTTTGAGCAATGTAAGCTTCATTTTTGTTGTGCAAGAAAGTGTTAATGCACACAAACAACTGAAGATTAAATCCCCTTTTGCATCTTTCTTGTTTGAACACTGTTGCATAAAATATCAACTGTATGATTCACTCTTACTTTAGAATTAGCAGAAATACTTTTACCAGTAGAATTCTTGAGTATAATGTAAACTAATTTCCTTGTTTTTTAAAATGCTTTGTTTTCAAAATAGCTGGACTTTAATTGCCTTCATAAATGTTGTGAAAATAGCTGTGTTTTCATTATAAAGTGTTTAAAGAATGAGTAATCCTGTTTATTACATCCAACATGTGAATGTAATGCATGTATTTGGAAATAGTATTTACTCAGTAATTAATTATTTACAGGTATGTGTCCTTTTGCTGAGCGCTTGTCAATAATCTGGATAGAGGTGCACCTTTTCAAACCTGCTATACTTGACTTCCACAAGGCAAAGATTTTAAACTTCTGTGCTTGTCTTTGTCCCTTTGAAATTACTGTGTGTTAAAGATGTGACTTTACAGCATTAAAGACTTGTGTTTGAATTTGTGAATAGCCAGTGCTTCCTCTGTTGCTGAAATTTGAGGAACTCTAAGTGCTTAGATCTATATGGTTTTGAGGTATTCTAAGCATGGTATGGGGAAGAATCTGGAAAATCAAGGATTTGGAACACCGCATCTGTGATCTGCATCGGTCTTTTCAAATGTTTTACAATTTTAGTTCCTAGGAATCCTCTCTGTGTATAAGCACATACATAATTTTTGTATGCTTCCCCCCCCCCCTTTTAAATAAATTCCACTTGCAGGCCTGAAAGAGTAGCAGATTACACAACAGAGATAAATAATTTCTAGAAAACTTAGGTGGACCATTCAAACATAAAAATACCACAATCTCATATGATCATGTTGTGTTATGCAGTATTGGCTGCTAGTAAATTAATTTGACACAGCAAACTATCATTTGGGGAATATAAGTAAATAATTGAAAATTAATAAACTAGTGACTGAAGTATTTCGTTGTATATAGGTTTGATAGGAATCTTTGTGCTCTTCTCCATAGTGATATCAATCTTTCCTAACTAATAGCCTTAAATACTCATGATAAAAGGCATTAAAAGCCTAAATTAACACAGTAACTGAGAAATGTAATCCCTTCAGACCACTTATACAGGGAGAATAGATGATGATTTTCCAGCTGTGACAAGGTTCATTTCCTTTTTGACAGGAAGCATTCTTACAGTTAGCTCTGCAGAAACACATGGGAATGCATGCTGGCATCAAAGCCTTTCATTGCCAGCACTGTGTGTAGGAAACAAGGTCTCTCTGATACAGCAGATGCAAATGCATACAGGTGGATTACATATATGTCTTCCTTATGTTACCACTTAGGTAAACTGCTTAGGGAGATAAAAAAAAAGTACTGTACAGTTGAATATTGAATGCTGTGTAGGAGTGATTCTTTTGTGACATGAAAAAAATTTATAGAGAAAAGCGGTATTTTTCCCTCTTATGTTGAATATGCAAAAACCAAACACTGTGATCCTGATTTAACAAAATAGGCAAATTTTTAACAGAAATGGTTTTTTGGATTTTTTTAATGGCAGTTAGGCATATTGATCTTTAAGGATATATTTGATGCTGGTTTAGGGTTTGTGTTCAGAAGACACCTATCTAAAGATATAGATACTGCAAAGACAAAGATAGCTTATGTTGCTGGCTTGTTAACTGAAAAGGAAGTCTCTGCCAGTTCAGAGGGATGTGGGCTTTAACCAGTTCATAAGTCTTTTTCTGTTCTGGTACTCCATGGCTAGGGAAGAAATAGGAATGTCTTCTCAAAACTTTTAAAATCATCTTGCATGTAATGGCATATTTCAAGATTTTCAGTATAACAGAGTTGTTTTTCCACCTTGACTACATTCCCTTTCATTTTCTGGAAAGCTTCCTGCTTCAGTTTTTTTTATTTTGAAATTTAATGTTGAATCTCTGTCAAAGGCCCAGCCTCTCTGTGTCTTATGCTCTGAGGTTCTTTCTACCTCAGTCAAGTGATTTGTTTACATAGACTTTGTATTGCCATGGTTATATTAAGTCTACCGTTCTGCCAGAAAAGGCACTCACATTAGAAATTCCGAATTACACTGAAGAAAGTACTTTGTAGCACTGTCTGCTTGGAACTGTTGGATCCACGCCATCTTGTTGGTATTTAAAAAGTAAAGCCTTCCTCCTTTCTTCTGAACTGAGCATTTTATAGGATTAGAAAATAAGTTTAGCTGAATGAATAGGATGGAAACGTGCTATGTTGTGTTAATGGCGTTGTGAAAACTGCTACTTGTTATGTGCAGTGGGTGGGTGGACAGGGCAGTGGGGCCAATTCGATGCTTGTGGTAATATTTAAATAAAATAGCTTGTGGAAAACTTATCCTATAGGACCTGGCAGCACAGTGAATTAGGGAATATCCGCCTTTGTCCACATTGGCAGAATTAACTTCCTGTCAAGTTGAAGAAATGGAATACTGTTGCAGTCGTTTGGCAGGAGTACGGCGCTCCCAACACTTGAGCATTGTGGGTGGTGCTGCATCCCATAGCGTTGGAGACACGGCATCACACATGGTGACAGAGGAGAGTAGGCAGATGTCTGGCAGGAAACATAGGTGTGAAGGGGGCTGATAGACGTCTCATGCTACTGGGACAGATGGCTCTCAATCTCTGTGGTGGCAAGTGTGCTGTGTCTTCAAAGACAGACATTTGCTCTATTAAATATTCTTAGCTTATGTGGAAGGCAACTGACAGGGCTTCTAAAGGTACAGAAGAAGGAGAGTGATGGACAAAAAAGTGCCAACTGACTTACACTGGGAGCCTGGCTAGGCAGTGTGGTAGGCACTGTTAATGGTGTTTAGGTGCGTAAGTAGACAGGTGACCAAACCCAGACAAAATAAATTAAACTTATGCAAAAAATGAAGACACTAAGTTACTGACTAGAAGAACAATTGCAAATCTAGAACTGTCTCCTATTCCTTGTTATGCTGATGACCACTTATGTGACCCACAGCAAAAACATGTAATTAGTTTTAGGAAGCTGCTTATTACCTATGAAAATATAATTTATTGTCTAGATAACCAAGCCATTGACAATTGCTCCTGAAAATGGCATCAGCCCTTTCCTGTTTACTTCTCTGTTGACAACTGGGGGTAAGCATAAAGAATGCTGGCTATGCAGTAGTCTTGCAATGTGATATCCCCTGCAGTAATTCTTGAAAGATAACAGTAATAAAACTGGCACAGTAGACTTACTTGTAATAATGTTGGTGTGAAATGTCTTGAGGAGAATTGTTACTATACCAGGGTTGGAGTTAGGACTTAACACCAAGGATTCTTAAAATTTGTTCATTTCTCACTATTTTTTTTTTACTCAAATGTTTTCATTGGCTATAAAAATGAAAATAAGTTTGCCTATTTGGGGGTTGGACTGAATGACCTCCATTCAACCCTGACCTTTCTGTGATTCTATTTCATTTTTTTAGTCTGTGGTTAGGTTCATTTCAGGTTTTCCACTGTAAGACTAATTTTTCAGAATTTTCATACAAATATGAAGTTAAATATTGTAAATTAAAATTTGTCAGTGGGAATGTAAATGAAAGGGGAAGCTAGTTCTTTAAGAATATGCATCTCAATGTTTTTATTATTGAAAGTCATTGTTTTCCTTTTTCATTGTGACCTAAATATTGTCCTTGCTATCCTTAGAGAAAATTCTTCATGTGTTTTCTTCATTAAGTTAAAATGCCTTTACCTTAATGTAATTTCCTATCACTTCTTGAAAATTTCCTGTTCTGCTACATTTCCCCTTTGTGGGGGATTTGTTTGTTTTCAATTGGTGACATAGAGTACACCGAAAGTTGTCCCTCTGAACTTTAATTCAGAAAAAAAGATCAAAACTAAATTTTGAAATGGTTCTGGCCAGTCTTTCTTGATCAGACTTATGGTTGAAGCCAAATTTAGATGAGGTAGGTCTGCTACTGGTAAAACAGACTACAACCTTTTACTGCCCAGACCATTATCTAAGATCATGCTTCATTAGCAACAGGATCATATAAAAGATGAGCTGTGGCATATAGCACTCATATAGGTGCTATAAATGCTAATCTGGTGATACCTTTCTGAATTTCCCACACACACTTTGTGTTCCCCTGGAAGATACGGCATCCTTCATATTTTGCTTTCCATTTCCTGGTAGGCAAGAAGCCTTTCAAATGTGAGGTCTGCTCTTGTGCCTCTATAGTGGCACTTGAAAACACGTGCTAGTGAGACACCATGTGAATGTTGACTTCGTTCATATAGTTGGTAACTGTAAACAGTCCCTCTGTCAGACAAATTCTGTACATTTGTTGGTTTTGAAAAAACAACAACGAACCCCCACACTTTAAGGTAGGCACTCCTACCGAAGTCAAGCATTTACATTTACATATATTCGTGTTGGGACCTTGGCTCTATGAAGGCTTTTTTGTTTAAGGGAATTGCTTTCTGTCCCCTATTTACAGCTCTTTCTGTATTTAACTACCACATAGACTGTGCTGCAAGATGTATGGAACACTAACAGGGTAAATACAAAAATATCCAGTAGAAGGCAACATTATCTGTGCATGTGTGTGAAAGGGTACTCGGACAAGTGGTAATGACTTATGTAAAAAAAACAAAAATGTGTTCATTCACTAACTTTGTCTTATTTGGTGTTTTAGGTGCACCACATTGCTTTTTCACTCTGATTTTGTCTGCAGCTTTGTTTGTAGTGTTTAGATTCCACCCTCCCACAGATTGAGGAAATGATCACATTTTTGATAGTGCTAGCACATCTCATTTTGCAGTGGTAGCAGAGTGTGTCATGTGATAAGTGGGAGCATGAGCTGGTCTTAGTAAAACCAAAGTACATGTTGAAAGTATGTGCTTAGCAGCCTTTAAATGTTAAATTTGTGTGTGTCTAAACTCTTTACCCTAAATAATGTACGCTTTGCTTTGTTTATTTTTTTTGTTTTAAAGCTAAAAGGTTTAAACTAAGATAAGCTAATGTCCATGAGTCACTTCTTGAGTGGTTGGTGGAAAGACAGCTTGATTAGTTTTGGTTTGTTACTTGTGTTACAAAAAAAAAAAAAAAAAAAAAAAAAAGGTTAGTTTACTCTAGTTCTTTAGCTCTTATAATAAAGGTAATTCTGATTACGAAGCCAGTGCTCCTTTTGGAGAGCCTTTTGATGCCAGAATTAAAAACTGGAAATGCATCTATCAAAAGTGATAAAATACCTTGAGCTTTAAGTAAGTTCCTTCTTCACCAAGAGGTGTTCAGTATCTGGTAATGGAATAACAGGAAAAAAACGCTTTTTCCTAGTTTTTGCGGCAGCTGTGTAAAAATGCAGAATTATAAACATTATCCAAATGTTGTAACAAAAACCAAAGGAAATTCCTATAATGAAATGGTCACTTACTGCCTTGTTGCAATGATTTGTTTAGTTATTGGATACAACTAAGCATGGCAGGGAGCTGTCATTAAGTCCTGTACTACTAAGCATCCTTTTTTTGAGACAAATCATTCTGTAATACCTGCTGTGATATTTCATCTCTTTTTGCAGTGTTACTTTAAAAGCATATACTTTTTCACTTACTTGTAATAAGCCCTACTTACAGGAACCAATGATGTTGTTTCTTTCAAATTGTCAATATGCCTCCTTCCACCAACCTACTTTGCCCTGTTATATGCATGTTAGCCATCATATTATAAATGTTTGCATACTTAACTTTTGCTGTAAAACTGGTTCCATTTGAAATTAATAGAATTCTTCTTTAATAAATTTAAAACATTATATAAATTTAAAACATTATATAATGAGAGTCTATGGGATCAGGAAGTGAATGTTTTAACCAGTGTCTGTAAGAGTAAATGATAACACCATCTGAAAGTACTCTTTCATTGTATGTGAAATCTATACTTAAAAAATATTTAGTTCATTTCTGCGCAGTGTTCCAGACCTAAATAGTTTGGATGTTTGAAATTGCCACTTGTGAAACAATTTGCCCAAATTGGGTAAATACAGTTAGGGTTGTTTTGGTTTTGTTTTTTCTTAAGTAATTTATTTTGGGTCTGTAATAGTCCTAAGATTTTTAAGCACAATAGAATGTAGCACTCTCTGTTTCAGAAATTGTATCAAAAATACAATGAAGTGTAGGAATACTAAATAAAAAAGAAAGAAAGAAAAAACCTAAACAAACCCAACCTAGCCCCCAAGCATATTCTTTACACTAACACAGAACCCGTTGGCTGATTCAGTGTGCTGTATTCGACAGCAAGGTATAAAGGGTCTGAATGTAAGCAAGACTAAGGATGGCATAACTGCAGTGGTGAAATACACAGAGCAGTGTGGTCTCTAAATCTTTACTGTATTTTGATGTAGTTCATGAATAAATATAAATTGCTTACTGATACTCAGTTACAAAAGAATGTATCTCTGCATGTATTGACATGTGTATATATATGTACATGTTTGCAACTGGGCTGTTCACAACAATTAGTCTTTAACGCTTTTGTCTTATCAAGAGGTTAGAGCTATGTAGAAGAGGAGACGTAAATTTGCTTGAGATATCTGCCTTACTTAGTGACTTGGAAGAGGCAGATGACTGCTTCTGATGGCACAGAATCCGACGGGTTCACATTTTTTGTAGTCTTGCTGTCAAAGACTGCAAGAAGATTTCATGGAAATTGTGCAATCCTGATGATAGCAGAGATAGGGAGGGTTCTGTGCTGCTTTAAGAATAATTTATGGGAAAATGTTTAATCCTTTGTATAAATCTTAGCTTGAAAATGCATATTTTTCTATGCTAGGTCAACCAGTTAAATTTCTTGTTAGGTGTGAGAGAAAAGGAGTGTTAAGGTATGCTTTTCTATTAAGTTAAGCATACTTCAGGGTGCCTCAGGTCTTTTGCTTGGTGCATTCTTGTAATAACACCACCACCAAACACCACTACCCCAAATACAGAAAACCCATAAATACTGGCATCACCAACCATGAAGTTTTTAAACTGGTATGGTGTATACATTGCTAAGTCTAAAATTTAGTTTTAGCCAACTTAATTGTTTAATCTGACCTCTCTGTAGATTCCATTCTATATTCAATGGAGAATGATGGGCATTCCTACAAGATGTCTTAATTTCATATGAGATATTACTTAAATGTGTGGGCTAATTCACCTATTAGGATTTCTTACTGCCTGCCTACAGTTAACTTTACAGAGGAAATGTAGAAGATAATACATCTGTTGACTATGTGGGTTGAATCCTCCTGTAGATGAATTGTTTTAATATCTTACCTGATAGGTCTGCAGATAGTTGCTGTCAAAATAAATAGATCCTCAATATTTGTTTGAGAGAAACCCAAAATTCAGAGAAGCTTATGTCATAAATTGGTAAGTTTTGGAGTCTCATGTTAGGTAAATGCTGAGATTAACCCAAAAGTCTGAGTCTGGGTTCTCTTGTAGCCTATGTACAGCTGTATTCTTGGTTGATCTTGCATGAAGGAAGTGTCAGAACCCAAAGGTTTAGATTTTAGATTTGGTATTTCCTGAATCTGATAGAACTGAGGTTTTGATTAGTATCAGATGATAATTCCACTGTCTCAGGGCACAATTTTGACCAATAGTAAGTATTGGCAGACCTCACATTTTAATACAGAATGAATCCTGGACAGTATTTGTCAAGGATTAACTTGATATGGTTAAGTTCTTTAGTTTGAGGTATGTCCCTCAGTCATAGTGCAGAATAGGTAGAATAAATACCAAATGCAAGTTCAGAACTTTTCGGTATATTCCGACCAGTTCGCAGCTTTCGGTACGTTGAGCTAGAATTATATGCACATGCAAATATGTGCATCTCTGGTGTATGTGGTTGCATGCTGGTGCAATTGTATTCAAAGGATCTAAGTGCATATAAGTCCTGTTAAGACTAAAAAGTAGATTGGGACACTTTTTTTGTAGGAGTTTAGATCTTTTGTTGCCTGTATAGAGGTTTTATTTTCAAAGAATAGATACATCCAGAAGAATATCCACAGCTGCACAACTGACACTGAAATAGAAATACTGCTGAAAACATGGTGCAAACTCCACTAACTTACTCCAGTGGTAGGGGAAAAATGGTGGAAGGTGTCACTTGCTTGTGTAAAAGGAGAGGTATTTTAGGTCTAGAACCCCTCACTTGTGAATACAGCTAGCTGTAACCAAAATCAAACAGGAGAGCCGTGCTCTGGTCTAGCTCTGCTACTGGACAGAGCCATGAGATCTTGAGAAAGATGACCTACTGTTTGGCTGTTTTGGATTTGTGAACACTACAGCTAGAGACTGACTGCTTGTGCTTGTGTGGTGCTCATTCACTGCTACTGATGGTAGTAATGATGGATACATTTCTGTTTTATTACAGCATTCAGAAGAAGAGCTTGGACCTTCACATACACTGACCTCACACTGGTGAGGTATTTGGCTGTAATTTTTGCTGCTCTTCTTTCCCTGGCAAACAACTTCTCTGAAAACATATTAGGAAATATTACCTGGGTTCAGGAACCTCATTAACCACTTCCCAGCCCATCTTTACCTTCAAATTACTCCTTGTGGAACATTAGGTTCTTCATGCTTAAACTTCCACCTGAGCATCCCAGCAAATAAAGAAGCTGTTGGCATGGTCAGGCTTTTGTGCTGAAAGCCAAGGATTATCTGGAAGAAGAGAAGAAATGGCCCTTATGTGGCAATTAAAAGAACTCAGTATGGTCTTTCCAAAGTACTTTCTGTGTGGTATGGTACAGGTGGTAACTTCAGTGTGCTGAGAGTATCGTGGAGATTTATCTTGCACAAAGGTTGGATATGTTGATTTTTGCTCTGGATACCTCTTGCTCATACGTTCTGCTTACTTACTAATGAAGAGTTTGACGTTTCAAGACAGAATGTGTTGAAAAGCATCAAAGCTGACAGTGAACCCTACAGGTGGTTTGTGTATTACATCTTTCATTTTTAATACAGTCTGTATAAAACAGTAAATGATTCAAGAAAATCTACTGATGCTGTGGCATTCAATGTGGTAAAAAATATTCACTGAATTTCTTCATGGTTACTTTTTATAACAAAATGTGTCTATTATCATATTATTATTCTTCAATGTTGAAGTAAAAATAGAAACTATTGAAATATGACATCAAATAAACTTGACTTGAAAATTCAGTGATTAAGTACATCTGAACCTTATTTACCCAAATAGAAATTGCTCACTTTAAAATGGTTTTACTCCAAGACTCCACATTTATTATTTGCCTATGATGGTTTAAAAAACCCATGGGGATAAAGAACCTAGTATCTCAACTTTCTACCAGACAGAATCACTGTTCTCTTACACACAATTGTAAAGAACATACTACTGCAACAGGATAAAACT
Source organism: Lepidothrix coronata (assembly GCF_001604755.1). Lineage (NCBI taxonomy): Eukaryota > Metazoa > Chordata > Aves > Passeriformes > Pipridae > Lepidothrix > Lepidothrix coronata. The sequence goes on along the minus strand of NW_016690332.1, from coordinate 2,286,150 downwards.
TTCCCTTCAGGTAAGTTGTAGATTTCTTGATTTACAGAAAAATGTTAGTAAGAGAGTTATGTGGAGAGAAGCTACTGGAAATTTATAGGTAGAACCTTTATTAAAGAATTAAAGAGAAACTTTTTTCAGAGAAAAAAATTCTTACATTTTTAGAAACTGATGAGCAGAACAAACCTCATCTTCCTCTACATTTGGTACAGAAGAGGTTGGAGATGCATACAAAATTTAAACGCTTTGTCCCTCTCCATCTGGAAGCATAATAGTTGGACATTTGCAACTGAGCACATACGTTATTACTAATGAGAAATATTTCTTTCTTTAAAATGCTGCAATGTAAATTGCATTAACTTGTTTGCACAGCAATCTGATGGTTCTTTAACTTGAAATTGCTTGAGTGGCAAGTACTCATTTATGACAAGAGCAGTACTTTATTCTAAAGGATTCCAGCTGCTTTTCACTGACTTTGCACTGGGGAAACGTTTTGATCCATGTTGATGTTAGGCCCAGGGGACACTGACGTAACACGTTGGTTGTTTAATAGCATTTAGCAGTGGCAAAGGGATGCAAAGGAGATGCAGGTATGTGGAATTTAATTAACCAAACTGGAATTCAGCCAAAACTCAGATCAACAGTCCCAATCTTGCAAAAAGCACAAGGAGACTCGTAATAGTTGGTAAGTGAACTGAGCTTTCATTTTAGTGTCACCTTGACAGTCTGCTTTTCTAGGGAATTTATTCAGTAAAGTTGTGAAGGATGATATATATCACTTACTAAATTACTAGTAATTGCTAGAGATTATTTCTGGCAGCATTCTGCCCTGGTTTTATATCTTTCACATAAGCACCAAGCTCAATCTTAGTATTTGAGAACAGGTAAGAGTACATCTTGGAGTAGCAGAGCTGCAGGCATAGCATGGTGCAGTTGCATGCCCACTAGAATTTTTAATGTGCTGGGTTGTTTTTTTTTTTTCTTTTTTTTCCCCACTGTTGCTTGAGGAGGCTGTATAATAGGCTTGATAAGTTAATTAGAAATGGGATCTTGAATACAAAATAACCACTTTATTTTTTTTTTTGCATATTTATTACCCTGTTGTAAATGGGCAGAAATATTCAGCATTAACTAGTTTACTGAAAAGACTGACTGATGATAGCAGGTTTTGTATGTATAAGGTATGATTTATAGAGCCAAATTCTAATCTGTTCTTTATACCAGCCTCAGGCAGTACAGTTATTCTGCAGTAAATTGAGGGATTTTGGTATGTCCTTGTAAGTGATCTTTCAATATGAATATGACATGTTCTATCAGAATTATTTCTTTGCTCTCTAAAAAAGGAAGGAAATTTAGATACAGAAACTAATAATCTTGACATGTTTCTGTTTCATTTGTAAGACATCTTGGAATTTTGTAAAGATTTTTATCAAAAATCCACACACTGGTCATAGTGGAAGACTAATGTGGCTATCATGTAAAACTATCATTTAATGATATAAAATATTTAAATGCAGTTAGATCAGCACACAATTAGTTTCTAGTCCAACTGCTAGGTATAGTAGAAATCTTCCAAGCCTGCTTCAAACTCCCAAGCACAATTTTTCAAGGAATATCTGAGTTGCTGTGCTTTATTTTCTTTCTGTGTCATCCAGCAAATGGGAATATATGTGGGTTTTTGTATGTCAGTTTATGTGAGTCTGAGGGGAATCTGAGGTAGGTTTTCTGTGTGACTGCTACAAAGGTGTTAACTGTGCTTACTCTTGAAGGAACTGTCCCCTGTATTCCCTTCTCTTCCTAATTTCCTTTGCTGTCAGGAAAGACCTGTCATAAAGCAGCAGTTCCACAAAGTGCAGGCTCAGCATAGGTTAGGGACTGTAGCATAGTTGACAGAAGATTCTTTGTTGTGTTATATTAAGGCCAAGGTTCTACTGCTATAAATAATGCATGCTTTAATTGGAAACTGCAAATGGAAATGTCAGTCTCTAAAGGCTTGTTGATTTCAGTGTAATCTCTGGGGGCAGATTCTGCTTATGTGCTGAACATGCAACACATTCTCCAAATTTGTGGTTGCTTTGTTTCATTAGTACTACCTGTGCTAGTGAGCTTCTTCCTATAAATTAAAACAAATGTCATATCTAGATAATCGTCTGGAAATTCCTATGACCATATATTGTAAAAGTTGCATAAAACACCATTACAAGACTGAGTACCCACTGATGTTAAAGAACTCAAGTTTCCATTTCCCTTGGTCAATATTGATTGGATTGTGCACCATACCTGTTAAATTTCACTATTAGTAGGGGATAAGTTTTAAAGCAGATAATAAACATATTCATTTCTTGCCAGATTTTCCTGGGTTTAATCACACTGTGCCTGATGTTAGCCACAGGTTAAGGCCTGCATGTACAATTGCAGTGGCTAAGCTGATGCTTGGCTAATTCATGAATCAGGAACACTGATCTCATCTCACAGGATGAGCACAACTTTTTGTACAATTTTAATTAAATTGATTTAAAACCACACCTTAAGGCCTCTTCTAAACATAATATCCTACCGACTTCACTAAGTATGTCCGACAGTTAACAAAGTGGTGTCTAAGTGTGTGAATACAAATCTGTGTGAAGGCTAGTAGTTTGCTTTGGGCTAGGTTGACTTTTGCATTATTTTGGATCCTTTCTGTTTGCATGCATTTATCAGTCTTGCTTTAATCTTGTTTAACAGCATCAAGATGAATTTTGCAAATTTTAGAAGTTTGTAGATACGAAAATAGTAAATGAACCCCTTCCCCCCAGCTTGTGGAATTGTAGAAAAAAGGGAAACAGATTAGGGTGGCCAATATCATTTTATTGCTGTCCACCCTGAGCACCCTAATGCCCTGTTGTTTATTGGCAAGCCTGAGCAACTCATACCTAGAACACATCTAAGGTGTAGAATTTAGGAATACAATAGGATTTAAATGTGTAGAACTCTTAAGCGATGTGGAATCCTTCCAGAAGTGCCTGAAAGCTGATTTCAGAAAATCCTGTAGGAACACCAGACTTAAAGCTTTAAGTGCCTAGAGCAAACCAGTATCCCAGTATGGGTATGTATTGAGTTATAGGTGAGCTGGGTGCCTCAGAGTTCAATCCAAAAGATGCTGACATTGAGTAGGGAGCCTTCAAGGTAAGAGACAAGGCTGAATGTAGGATTGAGTTTTACCCCGATCTTCAGACTGAGGTACCTTCAGCTGGTCATGATTAACTCATGAACTCTTACCTCCTTGTTAAATGGCTGAAGTTTGCTTTGACAAAACACAACCAGGGAAAGTTCTGGCACCTCTACCTTAACTTATCTGCTTGTGTGAAGCTATTGCATAGTGGTTCAGAAGACTTCTTTGCACAGTAGGTCAGTCTTTCATTTTCTGTGTTTCCCAAGAGAGTGCAGAGGGGTTAAAACCTTTTGGAAATGAGGTTTATGAAGTGCTCCTATGAAGATGCTGTTTATGCATGAGGAGACCAGGCTTCTAATTTCTATTTCAGAGAATATTCAAATATTCTATATTGAATGGAACAGGGTTTAGGTCACATCATTCCCATAGCATGTTCCGAGTGCTATGTTGTTGTATAGACATTCTCTTCTTTTTCTAATGGCTAAGAGTGACTGAATTAGTCTGTTTGCTTAGCAGTGGCTTCAGATGTTCTTCTGGCTTTATAGTCAGAGCACTTTCTTTAGGGATGATGGAGATAACATAAGACAAAAGAGATTTTTTTCATTTTTCCCTCACTGAGATTTCAAAGCAAGTCAGGGACAGAAGTCAGGCAAGGAAATACAGTTCTGTCTCATTCATGAGTCTTTTCAAATATACCTGTCCTCTTTAGGACAGTAGTAGAAATAGAGAAGAAAAGTAACTTCCTTCCCTTCTCATAGAAGATTCTTCTTGAAAAGAAATTCAGGATAGCTAATAAAACTAAAAAGGTAGGAAGGAGAAGTCTGACTCAGATAGAACTGCTCAAATCTGATTTTTGTTGGAGAACCAATAGTTAATGCTATTATATGTAGCTAATTCTACATTCTGCAAAGCAGTGCATTGTATTAAGTACATTATTCTTTTCTGAATCATAAATATACAGGACTTAGTGCTGTACATGATGTACACTCTTGTATTGCATTGCACCTAAATCAGTATTTTGAACTTCACATTCCTGTTCTCAAGGTAATTCTGCATGTAACAGGAAATCTAAAAGGCCAACAGAAATAAATTGGCTATAAACACAGCAGCAGTGTCGGCAGAAAATATCTTGAAAACATTTTATGGATTATGTTTTTTCATTTACAGTGTACTTGTTATTTTCAAAATAAGCAGCTCCCTGTGGACTCTTAGATGCAGAAAAGATGTGCCAAGAGATGCGGTGTGAAGATGAACCAGCAGACCTAGGGAGGCAAAAGTTCCACACTGTGGACTGCTATTCAGCATTCTTTTGGGTCATTGCCTTGGTAACTCCACACCCACTGAGTAATATGGTCATACAACAGTGACAAGCCACTATAGCCCCAGGAGAAGGAAGCTCTTTTTAAGTTCCTAACCAGGCATATGCAGAGGTATGCCCATAAGCTGTTGCTGTAAGTGCTGACTGCATCTAGTTGGTGTTAATTTATTCAGGTCTGAGTTGTACTGACTAATAGCTGTTAGCAGGAGCAGAGGAATTTTCCTCTTTATAGGTGGGGCTCAGAGCATTGTCAATTCAAGTCTTGCTGGAGAACAGTGTGCTGCTGTAATTATTAGTAATTCTTATCCCCAAGGAAAAGAATCTGTAGCACTCCTCTTGAGTCATGAGAAATATTTTGGCCAGAGTTTTAGTATTCTTGCCAGTATGAGTTGGCAAGCAATTGTGGCTCCTTCTGTCTATCTGTTCAGTAGCCCTGCCACTCGTGTTATGTGTGCTAGCAGCCCTTGTCCAGAATGAGGTTGGTCAGGGAGTCGTTCCCACATTTTTGCTATTGACGCACTTGCTGTGAGACCACGTCTTTCTCTCGCTCCTAGTTTTTAGGAGTGGGTGTGTTCAGTGTTAGAAAATGCCCTGCAATGATAAATAGCTACATTACTGTTTACTGACGTTCTTTGTTCATACGCAAATACAAGGAAGCGACAATCAAATGTAATCTTATAACCTAACACTGAGAAAGCTTCACTTCCTTAGTGATAGTCGGTGTGGCTGGCTCAAGGTGTTTGACTGTTGTCTGAATTTCGGAAATGTTGCCTTGGTGATTGAAATGCCCTTTCTTCACTTGCCAGCTGCTGCATGGAGGTGCAGCAGTTCCATTTTCATGTGGCAACTTTAATTTCTTTTTTCTTAACAGAAAGTGAGTAATGCAGCACACCTTTAAAGAGTTGCAATTAAACCTGCCTTAGTCACTGCTGGAGGAACAGGCAGAAACAGGTCATTTAATAGAAACTGTCTCCAGTAAAACTGAGGAGAACATGTCCTGTTATAGATTTGAGGAAATCTCTTCAGGCAAAAAACCTGCTTCCTAAGGATGGACTTTGCGTGGCCTTCCTTCTATTGTGCTTTCCTTCCTGTAGATGACAGATATGGTTAAATGCTGGTACGAGTCATGTTATTCAGAGTAAAGCCAGGATTCATGCACCATTTCTGCAGGCAATGACTTTATTCCACACCCTGCTAAAAAGAGTCATGCTGGCTGCTACTGAATCTTCTCAACCTGATCTTATATTAATTTTGAACTCTTCTGGAGCCAGATGCGTGATTGATCTTTCCAAACTTTAGTAGCCTAAGCAGTCATGCATTCTATCTAAAATTAGGCACTTGGATTCCTTCTAGAGCCAATGGAGGTAGTATTTATTTCCTGGGAGTAATTAATCCCACCCTGACTGGGGTGGTGGGGTAGCAGCGTAATTTCCAAGATGTAGCCACAGCAGGAAGTGTTCTAACAGCTAGCACCTCTGCTCTCTACAAACTTGACCTCGTGAGGATCTACCATGGAGTCTTTTTCAGGTTATATTTTCAGTAAAATGAAATGCTGTCAATAGTCAAATGGATTATTAAAACTCCTTTTTAGGATCTATCTGAAAATTGCAACGGTATTTAAAAAGACCAGTCCCTGCAGCAGTCTCATGCTCAGTGTGGAGTTCAGGTAAGTAAGAAAAGCGGTATTGTCCATCATATTTTTCTCTACTATATTTAGGAGAGCTACTTAGAGTACGATTGGTGAAGGATGCTTACTACATGTCCGATCTGAAGGAAAAGTAACACACTGGTATAGATTTTAAGGCCAAAAAGAGGTCATCAGATTAACATCTCCCAGAGAGTATACAGGCCATGTTTAGCTCAGAAAATAAGCTACCTGTAGCCATAGCATAAAATTGCTTTTGTAATATTCTCACTTAAGCAATTTCACAAACAGCAAAAGTATTGAAGCCTTGTTCCTAAAGTATGTGTATGCGTTTCTCATGTCCTCCCATGTGGATTCTTTGATGTCTAATTCTGTGGCCTGTTCCTCTGGGAGGAATAAGAGATCCTTGGATTAAGAAGAGATCTGCTGGGTTAAGAACTGGCTGGATGCTGGGCCCAGAGAGTGGTGGAGAACAATGCTGCATGCAGTTGGTGTTCAGTAACCAGTGATGTACCCCAGGGATTAATGTTGGACCCAATCCTGCTCACTGTCTTAATTGATGATCTGGATGAGGAGATTGAGTCTTACCCTTAGTGGATTCGTGGACAACACCGAGTTGGGTGGGAGTGTTGATCTGCTGAAGAGTAGAAAGGCTCTGCAGAGGGACCTGGACAGGCTGGATAGATGGGCCAAGACCAACAGTATGAGGTTGAACAAGACCAAGTGTCAGGTCCTTCACTTTGGCCACAACAACCCCATGCAGTGCTACAGTCTGGGGGGCAGAGTGGCTGGAAAGTAGCCCAATGGAAAAGGACCGGAGATGCTGAGCAGCTGTGGCTGAACATGAGCCAGCAGTGTGTCCAGGTGCCCAAGAAGGCTAATGGCATCTGGGCCTTTATCAGCAAAAGTGTGGCCAACAGGACCAGGGCAGTGATTGTTCCCCTGTACTCAGTGCTGGTGAGGTCACACCTTGAGTCCTGTGTCCAGTTCTGGGCCCCTCAATACAAGAGACCGAGGTGCTGGAGCAAGCAGATCCAGAATAGGTCAATGACGCTGGTGAAGGGTCTGGAGCACAAGTCTTGCGAGGAGTGGCTGAGGGAGCTGGGGTAGTTTAGCCAGGAGAAGAGGAGGCTCAGGGGTGACCTTATCACTCTCTACAATTACCTGACAGGAGGTTGTAGCCAGGTGTGGATCAGCCTCTTCTCCCAGGCAGCTAGCAATAGGACAAGAGGACATAGTCTTAAGCTGTGCCAGGGGAGGTTTAGGTTGGACATTAGGAAGAATTTCTTCACAGAACGGGTGATTAGACATTGAAATGCACTGCCATTCTAGTGAAGAGGGAAGTGGTGGAATCACCATCCCTAGTGGTGTTTAAAGAAAGACTGAATGTGACATTTAATGCCACGGTCTATTTGACATGGTGCTGTTCACCCATGGGTTGGACTTCAATGATCTTAGAGGTCTTTTCCGACCTAATTGATTCTGTGATCTTCTCTTTTGTCTATCTTCACATATCATTTAAGCATTTCATATTTTAGAAACCCCCCTACCTTTTTGCTGAATTTGATTAAACTTTGCCACTGGGTTCCAGAACTGCTAAGAGGCCGTGGACAGACTCATCTCTATGTAGAGCACAAAGACACGTTTTATTTTCATAGGAAACTTGGCAAAAAATTTAGAGTGAGGGGTGTGGTGATGTGTTAGAGTGTTGAGAAATGACTGATTTGAGTGTGGTTGGCCCCAAAAAGCACAGAAAGGTGCCTGTGTCAGGTCTCCCACCTTGCCTGTTCTCTATAGTACATTCCACAGAACTTCTGTGTGACAGCTCCTGCCAGACAAGAGGTGGTTTGTGTTTTATGAAAAAACTGTATCCTTTAAAACTGAAAAAGCAATGTGCTGCTTCTGTTCATAATTGGTCTCAGCAATGGGTCACAGTAAAAATGCTACTTATTTTATTTCTAAGTTGGTTTTATTTTTAACTTTATTTTTTTACTATTGATTCTTGCAATGCATCTCTCTGCGAGGTTAGACAACCCTCTGAGACTAGCTATTTTTCACCATGAGGGGTGTGTGTGCTGTAGTTGGATCATTCTTGATTTTATTTTTGATAAATCAAGTACATTGTGTTCTTTGGGCCCCTATGGTAGGGCATTATCTCTAGTCTTCACATTATTATGGCTCTTCACTCTGTAATTGCAATCAGTGTAGTCAAAAACAATTTCTAAATTACTTGTCAGATTCTGTCTGTAGCATGGTTTCTGGCTGGCACAGAACCTGCAGAAAGAGAGCGATATCCAGTTTCCTATCTGCTTTGCACAATAAAAATTTATGATAAGATAAAGATGGCAACATTAACTGGTTTGTTGGGTTTTTTCTTTTTTTTTTTTTTCCCCAATGTGGCTGGGAAGATGCTAGTTCAGTACAAGCTATAGAACCAGCTAATTCATGAAGTTGCATTTTTATATTTATATTTAGTTTTCCTTTTACAACTCTTGCATTCATTAGCAACCGTTTGTCGAACTGTGCTGTTCCTTTGAGATCCTCAAATGCCCTGCTCAAAACTAAGCAGCGTGTGTACTCATGAAGATGTTGGTCTATCACAACGTTTCCATTTTTCTCTCTATGAAGATCAATTTAAATTTATTATTGCCAGCTGTTTCTTTCTAGAGTGTTGTGCTGGTTTTCTTCTTATGTGATTAGTGATCCTGATTGATTCAACTCCTTGCCCTGCACAGGGATAGCATCAGGGCTCTTCTGTTATGTTAACTTGCCTGGCAAGCTAGCATCACGAAAGATTTAAAACTGTAAGCAGAAGGAGCATATGTTTGACCAGATTTTACTCTTTTAAAAATCCCCTCTGGAGGAGTAATTTATTTATTTAATAATTACGGTAATAAACAAATGTGAGTAACTTCAGAGTTTGTCTTAGTTTTATCTAGAGTGGTCATCCTATTGTGTTTTTCTTGGGTAAATGCACCACTTTTGTTTGCTTGCCACTGACACGAGCATCATCTCATTGACTGCTGAAAGCCCTTGCTCATTGAATGGTGACTGTTCCACACAGACAGTGATATGCTTAATCCTTGGTCTCTGAGTGTGATCAATAGAGTCAAGTTAACCATTTCACCTTACTGCTAAACATTAATTACTCAGAGTGTACGAGTGTCCTTTTTTTAGAAACATTTTAACCTAAAGCCTTCAGCGATTAGTGCTGACAGGTAATTTTTTTCCAGTGCTGCTGCAGAGCAAAGTTAAACTTCGCTGACTGCAGCTGTGCCTCTGGCTGGGTGATGAGTTGTATAGGTTTAAGACAGCACTACTGACAAAATGGATGGGTTGAAAATCAGATTCCTTTGTTGTTACAGAACAGTCAGGCTAGAATGAAATGGCAGTGGTGCAAGTGCATGCTAGACAGACCATATGGTCCTTACAGTGAAATGAAGTGGTGTTGTACATGTGTATTGCTAAGCATAAGGACAACAGCTCCAGCTTTCAGAACTGCTGGCAGGAGTCCTACATAGAAGAAATGTTCTCTTCCTCTATCCCTTAAAAGTCATTTAGGAGTGAAGCCAATGTCCCTGCCTGTCTCATGCTAGAGCAACATGTCCTAGGAAAACATGCCTGATTTAAAGGAGTGGACATCATTAACATTTTTCAACTATATATGCAACTAAGTTCTAAAATGGTCAGCTAAAATCACCACAAAACTATCACTTCTGAAGTACAGGACTGTAAAGGATCTCTTGGGTCATAGAGTCTTATCCCTCTTCTCCCAGTAATTAAATGAATGCTGATTAATTTTTCAAATTCAATTTTGAGAGTTATAATTTTCCTTCCCTATTGCTCCAGAGCTCTTAATTTTCTAATTCTATCTCAAAATTCTAGATCTATTTTCTATATTTTGATATCTGTTTGCATCTACTCTGATATCACTCCTTTCTCTCCCTGGTTCTTCTGCTGAAAATGCTTTTCTAGAAAGCATGCTCTCTCTACAGAGCTTGTAAGCAACCAGAAGCAACAAGAACACTTCTCTGTGTTATCTGGTAAACTGGCGTTTTGGGTGAGACTTCTGTTACAAACCATGCTTGACACCTCAAAAATGATGTTAAGTTCAAGAAAAACCCACTCTTAAGAACATGTTTACAATAAATTTAAATCCATCTCTCTGGATTGGAACCATGTGGTTTCCCTCTAGGATTCTCAAAGTATTTTTGAGTTTAGAATTGGAACTGATGCTGTTTAACATCATTTTCAGTGATGTGGACAGTGGGATTGAGTGCACCGTCGGCAAGTTTGCTGATGGCATCAAGTTGTGTGGTGCAGTTGACACACTGGAGGAAGGGATGGCATCCAGAGAGACCTGTACAGGCTTGAGAGGTTGGGCCCATGTGAACCTCATGACGTACAAGAGGTGCAATGTCCTCCACCTGGGTTGGGGCAATTCCAGCCACAAATACGGGCTAGGGAGAATGGATTGAGAGCAGCCCTGATGAGGAGTTTTGAACACTGATTGACAAGAAGCTCAACGTGACCCAGCAATGCTCAGTTGCAACCCACAAAGCCAAATGCATCCTGGGCTGCATCAAAAACAGTGTGGTCAGCAGGCCAGGGGAGGTGATTCTGCCCCTCTGCTCTGCTCTGGTGAGTTCCCACCTGGAGTGCTGCATCCAGCTCTGAGGCCTCCAACATCAGGACATGAACCTGTTGGAGGAAGTCCAGAGGAGGGCCAAGAAGATGATCAGAGGTCTGGAGCACCTCTCCTGTGAAGACAGGCTGAGAGAATTGGGGTTGTTCAGCCTTGCCAAGAGGAGTCTCTGGGGAGACCTTAGAGCAGCTCTCCAGTACATAAAGGGGGCCTGCAGGAGAGCTGGAGAGGGACGTTTTATTAAGGCGTGCAGTAACAGGACAGGGGGGAATGGATTTAAACTGAAAGAGAGTTAGTTTAGACAATATATCGGGAAGAAATTCTTACTCTAAAGGTAATGAAACACTGGGACAGATTGCTCAGAGAAGTTGTGGATGCCCTATTCCTGGAAGTGTTCAAGACTAGGTTGGATGGGGCTTTGAGCAACCTGATCTAGTGGAAGGTGTCCCTGTCCATGGCACGAGTGTTGGAACTAGATGATCTTTAAGGTCACTTCAACCTAAACCATTCTATTATTTCATGATGGTTTTATAATGGTGAGGGAAAATAATAATGGGAATGGTCAAATGAAAGGTTGCAGATCTGCAAGAGGTCTTCAGTGGAGAAGAAATGAGGGACTCAGTGAGGACATATTATGTAAGCCTGTGGGCTTTTGTGGACCTCTTGGCTGAGTAAAAACACAGGTACAAGGCCTAAGACAGTTACTTGTAACGCAGTATAAGTTTAGCTGACAGCAACTGGCAGCTGATTTGTCTCTTTTCTAAAACTGTAAAGTCTATACTAGAACTTTGCTGGTAATGAAGAGGATAGGGATGTTAAGTCAGTGGTTTAAGTGCAGTGTAAAGATTGAGGAAATTCTGGCAATTAGGTGTGTCATCTCTGTTCTAGGCTGTCCCCTGGTAAAACGTTTTCTGCCTTTGTTGCTGTATGTTGAAAACTGGGTATGGAAGGTGCAAACTGATACCTGTTGTTTTACTTGAATGTTAATATTGAAACTAATGGAAGCCTAATTTTAGTCTAGTCTTAAAAGTGCATTTTACTCTTTTCCAATTTAAGTTACTTAAAATCTTAACTCCGCAATAGTATGTTCAACATGGGGTACGAGTATCTCAGGTCTTGTCCAGACTGTATAAGGAAGGTAAGGTGAGATAATGTGGATTAGCAAAAATCAAGGTGAAAACCACATTCCCTATATCTTTTCTAAGCAAGGGCTTCTTCAACATTTTAGCTAAGGCTGACGCATCTTCAGCATTTCTTCTTACTGTATAGAAATCCTTAGTGAATAGCAATGTCTTGTTCTTATCTGAGCACTCCATTTCAGTACCTCACTGCTGGCTACTTGGGAAAGCCATTAACAGCATTTGAGATTTTTGAGATAAATACCCAATTGCTTTGTGTCTGGGAGAGGAATTTGACATGACAAATGGAGTTTGAGTAAAAAGTGTTGGTTGAACACCTAGCTGTTTGTGACTTAGTATATCCGGAGTGCAAGTGGTGAGTGAGCCAAGTCATCCTCAGGCAGAGGAACTAAAACCGAAGCCTTCCAGGAAATGTACTTCTAAAGGCTTTTTTTCCCAGCTTTACAATTTGCATGACCTTAATTAGTGACTATTCACACCTGCATTGATAGATCTCCATAGGAGATTTTCACAAATCCCATTGCCTTTTGTGTGGTGCTCTAACTAAATCAGAACAGGGATAAAAGCAAACAAGCCCTGCTGTGACTCAGGCACAGGTAGGGCAATGACAATGCAGTCATATGCTGAAGCAAATTGCTCAGACTGTAAGTGTAGCTCTGCACCCTTCCTCACCCACCCTCCTCTATCCTTACACTCCCTCTTTCCTCCTCTGGATCTTTCTCTGCTCTTTTCAGATCATGATGCTATTAGCTCTGGTGCTGTGCTCTGCCTACCTGGGTAACAGAGTGAAGTGTATGTGCATGTCAGAAGGCAAATCTCACAGGTTTGCTTTGGCTTTGCTTTTTGACTTCTGACTCCTGTGTTTGGTTATGAAGTCATTTGCTAAAAAGCAGAAAGGATTAAGCCATTAGCAATAAACCATTTCCTTCTTTTTTATTTTCCTTTCATGAAATGCTTTCACACTCTTAACCAGAGCATTGGTTCTGCATCGACCCTGCCTGAAATTGTGTGTTATGCTGGCTGCCATCCAGGAAAGAGAGAACAATTTGAACACCTCTCCATGCAGTGACAATGGAAAAAATTGGGAACTACTAGGGGAGTCTGGGAAGTAAGAAGCATGTGGTATAGTGGTTTTCTCATTGCTGCCAATGACTATAAGGGACTGGTTTCCTTCTAGCTCTGTGAGTAGAGGCAGAAGTAGTAGGAAGCCCACTTTGTCACAAATCTCACAAGGGAGTAAGAGAAATACAGTGCTGCTAGAAGGGAGCTTGGAACTGTGAGAAATGGCATTGTGTTGTGCAGTTTGACTTGCACTCTGTACATTAGTGCAGGGTTTTGACGTTAGGTCTGCAGCTGGTAGGAATCATGACAGTGAAAACAAATGTTGATGCAAGTTTCCCTTGTAATTTTTGACTCATTTTTGTAAATCATATGGCAACTGCAAAACAATTTGTCTTTGCATGAGGCAAAAATCCTAAACACTTGGATACTTTAAGTAAAAAAAGCACATCTTCAGATGAAGATGTAACTTAGATCCAGCTGCATAACACTCAACCCAATCACCTTAGTGGAAAGTAGCTCAGAATTCTGTACCACTAGCACCAAACACTGCAGCAGCATTAGATTTAGAGCTAAGTGTTTTTTGCTGTTGCACTGGTGTAGATTTGGGTCATATCCAAAGAAATTAGTGGGCTGGCACTGTTTCTACACTGGTGTAAGTGAAGAGACCAGTGGTCTCCACTGGAGTATCTGGGCCTCTTCTACAGAATCACAATTCTCTCTCTAGGAAGGGATCTATGCTGCAGACTTCTGTTGACACAGAAATATCAGCTAGGGATATGAAAAGGGGTAATCTCTGGCTAGTGGAGCCAGGCTAGGAAAATCTCCTAATACAATTGCAGTTATCCCATTGTAACTATTATATAGTTACAGGGTGACTTTCAGAAGGGTTGCCAAATGCGGTGGTCCTGCTGCTCTTCATCCATACAAGAGGTGCTTTGCTGGATGCATTGGCTGAAATAGTTACTCTAGCAAAAGGTCCTATTAGTATAGATCAGATGCCTATCTTTTAAGACCTGCCTTCTTTAGCAGTTAATGATTGGCAGGCTTTAGGCAAATAGGGGATGTGGGTTTTAGGCAAATTGTGGAAGACAGGTAAAATCAGCCCGTGTGTCATGACACCTGTGAAAGAGTAATTACAGTCCCCCTTGCAAGCACAACATTTAAGAAAAGTTTGTGTTTTACTCATAAACTATTAGGTTTGTTGTTTTGGTTTGTGGGGGTTTTTTCTTTTGTTTTTGTGGGTTTTTACTTTGTTTGTTGTTGCTTTTGTTTGGGTTTTTTTGTGGTAATTGTTGTGAAGAGGTACCAAAAGACATGAGGTATAATACCAAGTGAAGTAGAAATGTTTTGCAGAGATTTTAAATCATAACACAATGTTTGGATTTGACTGATCAAGGAGAAGCAATACTGCATCTGATCTGGATATAGATGTTTATCCTGCAACCTTACTCCCAGTGCTTTTGAAGCCCGTCTATGAACCCAATCCCAAAACCATGTACTTCCTTGGAAACAGCAGATGCTTCACATCTAACAGAGCTCTTTTCTCTCCTGTCTTTCTTATTTATGTAGCCTTTCTCCTGGTCTGGTGATCTTTTGCCTAGTTAAAAATAAATAAGGTTCCAGAAATGAATAATAAACAGGGCTAATAATAATATTAAATAAGCAAACAGATCTCTTAGAGGAGAAAAAAATAAAAAGAAAATCTAACCTTTCTAGCTATTTGCCTTATTTTAGCAACATCATTTGCAGTAATGCTTCCAGCACAAAGATTCTTAAAGAGTCATAACTCTTCTGCTCTGTAATTTATTGCAGTTTTGGACAATCTAGGCGTTGTTGCCAATGGCAGAATGGGGAAGGTGGGAAAAATTTATTCATATATGTACACTAGCACTTTTATTCATCTCTGGTTTATATGTGCCTGGAAGGAATCACATCCCTCCCCTCCAAGTATGTGGCCTTCACATGTTTGGGATTTGTAACATTCCAGTCAGTGCAGCATAAATCCTTATTAGGTAGGTCCTAATGATTCTTTCTATTCAACTGGGTGTGTATTTGATGATTCTAGCCATTTACTAGTAGAATTTGAAATAAACTTGTACTGAAACATGTAATAAAGCAACCTTTTAATTTTTAATACCTCTTATTGCATGTTAGTTTTATTTCTTCTGCCCCTTCACACTGACTTCTTAAGGCATCTCCCTTAATATGTTGCCAAATCAAGATATTGCAGAGAAAAATATCAGAAAAGAAGGAAAAAATCTGTAGAGCCAAAGAGAAAGAGGAAGAAGTTTCTGTATGTGTGATCTAAAATGGGACTGAGAACTAGTGAAGTGAAGTACCACCAGGAAAACTGCTGCTGTCAACACTGCTGGGAAGAGCTGTGATGGAACAGCTGGTTCTGGTAGGCAGATGCAAAAACCTTGAAACTCTGTTACTCTGCAACACATCTGGGACACTTAAACCCATTTTTAATTACATGAATGCAAAAGGATGGAAAACCAGGCTCAGCAGTTTGTTTCAGTGTAATACAGTAAATGATCCAAGGGTGATGTGGTGAGCCTTTTCCAACATCGTCCAGAAAAAGCAGACAAGAAAAGTGACCTTTTTCTAAATGGACTCCCACAGATCATGCACTGGATGTCCAAATATTTCATAGGCAAGCCCCCCCCAGCTAATAACATATAGAGTAAACAGCAGCAAGATTATGAGCTTCTCTCACTCATTCAAAACTGTCATCTCTGCTATGTTTTAAAAAGAATCTTCTCTAGAATTTCTACCATGCATCTCTTAAGCAGGTAACCTTTTGGGGGCATGAATTCTGATTTTAGCCTTCAAGTTTTCTATTTGCTGTTACAGTGTCTCTCGTGAGAGCCAATTGAAAGTTATTATTAAATAATTTGATATGGAGTATCCACCATGGTTTGGCATCTGCTGTGTTGCTGATCAGACTAGCACCATTGAACTGTTTCGCTTGCCTATCACAGAACACAAACAAGCAGACTTCCAAAGATCAAAGGAGATCTTTAAAAAGACAAACTGTGATTATGTCAGATGGGCTTTGTAGAAAATGTTACAACTCTGCACAATTATTGAGGAAAGGACTATTTTATTCAAAAACTCAAGACTTTCACCTGAATCTTACCTGTTGATTAATGTGGTTGTTGTTTAGTAAGCACTGCAGAATTAATGGTTCAAATAATTGTACAAGTTGCATATATCTTTATTTACTGTTGAAGTCTCTAAAATCTGATTTACTGGCAGTCTAGTAAGTCCTCTTATCACCAAATTTACTTCCTCCCTTGTTATTTGTGGAGGGACTTAAAACTAGGTTCACTGTGAAAATGTAAAGTACAGAGCAGGAATAACTAGCTACCTGGCACAGACAGGGGAGTTTTATATGAGTATAAGATGACACATTTTACTGCATCAGAAGATACAGGATTTAAAACTAGTAGCAGAAAAAGCTTTTTAAAAAGAGCTTGTGCTGACCTGATATGATGAAAAAACCTGACCAGCTCACCTGGATATAGAAATCACCTCTAAAAAAAGTTCAAGAGGCCACTCCAGTTTGCTGACTTTGAAGGTACAAGATCTTCCAGATATATGAGCTATTTTGTCAGCATTCGGAAGCATTTTCTTAAAAGGTACCGTGTAGTGCTGAATTACTCTGCTTGGAGCAACTCTGTCATTCTCATTAGCTTGAGAAATGAATAATGCAAGCTGGAGGCAGGCATGATACATCCACCTCTATGAAAGGCCCTGATAGTTCAATTCATAATGTTCAGTAGCCTCGTTATAATTTATCTTCTGGGTTTCTCCTTTGAGGGCTATTCCTGGTGCATCCTAACTCACTTAACCATCTGCAGTAGTTTGAGAGCATTCAGTGTGGCTGTACAGGTGAAATGGAAGACATATCTTGGAGATTCTTGTTAGCTTTTGTAAGTTTGCATTAACAAAACTATCTAGTTGTTCATGGTCACTCTAGCAGCCCTGCTTCCAAACTCTGCCCTCAATTCAGTGAGGTGGGATGCCAAGCTTCAACCCCACCAGGTCATGGCTGTTGGGATAGGCTGCATCAGTCGACCAATTTTCACACCACGTATTGGTGAGGCATTTGCTCTGGTGGTGCTGCACTGGGTGAGTATAGTGATGGATGGAAAGCCAGGGTAGAGACAACTCTGAGACCTTGCTGTCCTGTGTCTGTCATGGTGTAAGCACATAATGTTCTACCGAGGCAAAACAGTGGAGAAGATTCTGCAGCATAAGGCAACAGCAACCTGGTCTTAATTCTCTTTCTTTTTCTCAGCTGTCACGTTTGCTTAAGTCAAGTAGACAGTTGTATGGATAGCTTTTCGCTGCATCTTCTCCTGATATTAAAAAAGAAATTTTAAATACTATGCAGCAACCAATTTACTTCCTGACCTGATATGAATTATCACCCTGGAACTGTGGGATATAAAGTAATTGAGTTTCAAACTCAGGCTTTCTGATCCAAAGCTTTTAGGAGTGAAACAAACCTGCCTTTACAGACAGCAAAGCCTGGAGGGACCCGAAGAGATTAGAAGCTGCTGCAGCTTCACTCCTGTTTGCTCTCAGCTTAGTTTCCTGCCCATGTTGGTGTCAAAAGTATAGTTGCAAGGAGGTCCAGCATAAGGTATTTGGTAATTCTGAGTCGTTTGGGTTTCACTTCCAGTCAGTCACTTTTTACTTATTTGTGCTGAATTTGTAACAACATGTTTGGATAAGAAACAATTCCAGAGTAAATGGCAAGCAGCTGCCAGGTGACCTACATGTGTAAATACACCATCAGTGGCAGCAGAATGGCAATGGTGCCTCTACTGTGAGAGTGTTTGCCACTTCGAAGGGGCCTATCTTCCTTTAGTGCCACACATAGCACAGTTTGGGGACCCCATTGCAAGTAAAACGTTTTCTATATGGGAAGTTGATTTACAGCTTGCAGTGATTGGAATTGAAGCACACAGTATTGAGCATGTCCTCAAAATACACGAGTTTTCTTCAGAGCTCTTTCTGCCTTGCAGGCATATGGTTTAATTGCTGCTGAGCAGAGTGCTAGAACTATGCTAAAAGATCAAATTACTCAAGATCCTTAGTACTATGCAGTAGAAATTAAATTACATTTTCTCTTGGTTTAATGCAGATTTTTTTCAGTGTTTTTGCTCTTTGCTATTACTTATTTTTAAAAAGATGTAGTCAGAAGGGAATGTACAGTTCCCATTTGAAAATCAGGAATGGTAGAAGTGTTATTTGCTGAAATGTGGAAAATGAATATTCTGTTCTGGGCCAGTTTATTTTGGCATCTGGGAGCATGCAAGTTCTCAGCTGGTTGCTAAGCATTATTTCATGGTCTTCAGATAGTCTAATCCAGCATTTCCTTCTTTGAATTACACTTCTCCTACTTGTTCTTGGTGCATCAACTTTTTTTTTTTTTCCTCTCTGGAGCAGTTTAGTAATTTTTCAAGAATAAAAAATTTTTGATTTTCTTCTCCAGAAAAACAAACAAACAAACAAACAAAACCCCACAAAAAACCAAACCAAAAAAACCCCAAAAACACCTTTTATAGCATTTTTATACTGGTATTTGACCAGAGCAAGAGACAATGGAAACATGTTTGACAGAAACAAAGATTCTTATTAAGAAAAACATTAAATATAATCTAAATTTTAGTTTCTAATTGTAACTGGACTTGCAACACATTGGCATAAACCCAAAATGAAGCATAAGCTTGAATTTTTTACTGAACTGCGATTTCTAGGTAGCTGGTATATCTTCTGGTGCCAGGGAGGAACAAGTTCTCAGAGGACTGAATAACCAGTCTCTTAAAAATCTGTTTCTTTTGCATATACTGTTATTGATCTTACAATAAAGCAAGTTCTCTCTGCATTTCATTAGCTTTGCCCATGCATGCGTATATAAATAGTATGGCAATGCCCATTGAATAGACAATCTCTCAGTACTCCATTGTGTTTGCACATGCATGCATAAGAATGTTGCGTTTTAATATATAAAGGCTCTTGTTATGTGGTCTATGATGATGTTTGTCTAAGTAAGCAAGCTTCCTGGGTCGTTTTATCTCATGCTGCCAACAACCCTCTCACCACTTGCCTGCACTGGGCAAAGAGGTTTGGCTTCCCAGACCCAATACTCCTGTTTCCCATGATGGAATTTCTGTATTAAAAATTATCTGCTCTCTTTCATGACTTTCCTACTTGCCTTGTTCAAAAATAAATAATTTTTCTTCCTTTGTGATCTGTGTTGCGGTCCAGTCTTTTTCACTTAAACTCATAATTTTAATTCTATAGAAAGAAGTGTTCAGGTGGGCCAAAATGACACAGGTCTGTGCAGCAAATGGTGATGGCAAATCTGTATCAGTGTGACACCCAGACCACAAAGAAATTGAATCATTTTAATATGTTACTGCATTTACAGACATCTTTTCTGCAGAGGGAACAAGGCTAGATTCTTGTGGATTAAACAGCACATGATCAAATGATTAAGAAGACTATTGTAGTGTATAGTGTGGAGGAAATATGATTGAAAACCCCTTTGGGACTCTTAATGTGGATTTTTGTGTAGGAAAAGAGACAGGCAGTATTTAGGAGTGTGAACCAGTAATTAAAGTCTACATAATATATACGTGGTTACACATGTATTAAAAACCCGTGTAGTGGAGTACATAAGTGATGGAGATAACCAGCAGAGTAAAATGATGCTAAATAAAAAGTTTACAACCTTCCATGAAGTGAATGTGCTTTGGCTGGTAGCTAAATGATATATCCCTCCTGTTCTAGTCTAGAGATGGCTGTGGAGTGGTGGTGACCCTCCTTGTTCGTATGATGGAGTTAGGTGTTATCAGTGAAGAATTAGATCAGCACTGCCTCATTCAAGTCAGACTTTTTTCAAATTCTAGTTTAAATATCAGTTACAACAGAGAAAAGCATTTCATTGAACTGCTGAACCTGAATTTTCTTCCAGACAGCCTTGCAGACCAGCAATGCCACTCTCCTCCAACTTTCCTCAGTATCTCACTTTCCCCTGGGCTGTTTCTGTTTCTTCCCAGGGGAAGCTGATCATGCTGAGTCCTCTGCAGGAGCATGTGCTGATGCCTTCTGAAGTCAGTGGGCATCTGTTTATTTAATCAAATGATTATCAAAGCAAACCATCATCTCAGGCAGTTGCAGTGCTTCCTATAGCCAGTGGGGAAACATTAACTTTGATCTGGCAGTTTTTGGGTACCATCTGCCCTGCCTGGCTGTCAAAAAGTACAGCTCAGTAACCCAGCTGATATTGTGTGAAGACATAGCATGGATAAATACGAGCAAAACATGATGCTTGCTTCTCCATCCTCAGTTATTGTTCTATAAAGCAGGCTTTCAGGAGGTTTCCAGCTGACATGGAAAAGTCTTAGAACACAAAGTAAATACACTAGGGATTGATGATTCTCCACATTTCCTCTCATTGACTCCACCATTTTTATGAAGACACTGCTCTTGGAGCGAAGCAACTGAGTAAATCCTGGCCTCTGCCAAGTAAAGTCCCAGCTAGTGCCAGGGACAGATACATGAGCTGACAGATAGTGCTTGACTGACCTGACCTAAACTCATGCTCTAATAATCAAAGCCACCATTGACCATACATCAGTTTCCTCTATCTGAAATGGAATTCTTGAAACCATTTGGGTTTGAAGTGCTCAGAAAATTAGACTTTATCTGCCTGTAGAGAGAGATGGGATGGGGGGTAAATCAATGAGCTTGATTATTCCTCTGCTTTTAGCTCTACAATTCTGTGTTATGAATTATTCATGGCATCAGTGTATGGTACTGCTGACATTTGTCATTGCAGGTTTCATTATATGCAAATATGCAAGCCCCTTTTGCAGACACTACATGAGACTTTTTTTCATTATGGGAAAGAGTGAATGTGTAATTAACAGTGCACTGGTGAAACCAGCGCTTACTTGGCCTATCATAACAGGAATCTGTTCTTCTCTAATAACATTTTCAGTTCATCACACACACCATATCTCCTTGCAATATGAGTAATAACTTTTCTTGAGTCAGATTCAAATGGTGCTTTTTTTTCCCCCTTATTGCTGTAAAAGGAGCCTGAACACTGGTAAGTATGTGGTAATTTAAGCTACTCCTGTTCAAATATTGCTGGCCTCTGCTGGTACATAAACCTCTGTGACATCAGGCTTTCATTAGCTATAAGCGTGAGAATTCAGCTCTGAATGTGGTTATCCTGAGATATCTGGAATATGTCCACTGAGAGCCACAGCCTGACTGCAGATGTTGGATTGTACCTGGGTGATGGATTGAGCATGCCTTGGGAAACAAGTCAAGGCAACTGGTACCCTGTGACTAAGGCCCTAGATTTATGTGTAAATAAGAGAGGGTTTTGGTTCCAGAGTACCAAATTATACTCAGGGGATGATGTTTTCATTGCATTTATTTTAAGAAAAATCTGCTTTTGGAGAAGGAGCTATTTAACTCTTATTATACTCATTTCTGTGTGACTCACTGAAGTATTCCCTGCTGGAATATTATTCAGAGGTGGCTGATCCCTGTAAAAAAACTCCTCATTTATTTAAAGTTTCTTAGGATAAAGCCTCATGTGCTACAGAAATCATTATAGTAAGCATTTTCTATATGTCAGAGTTCACCCAACCTTTCAAACTAACAAAAGAATATTGCCCTTTTCCCTGCCCCTTTTTCTTTAGGTCAGTGTTCACCCTTCCAACACAGCACTCAAATAAACAGATTCTGTTTGCAGCTTTTCGGTGGAACAGTGGGGAAATAGAGAAAAAATGATTTATACAAGTTGTCATTACCTCAGTGTGGAGGAAAAAACATCACAGTGCTGTGCCTGAGAATCTTTCTGGTGCTGCTGCAGTCTGTGTCAGTGACTGAGGTGAGGACTAATCCAGCCCACGAGGATCATAGACATACTTCACAGAGGTTTTTTTCTCCCCTCAGCCTGTTGTTTCTGCAAGCTCAGCAATAAAGAGGGTAAGAACAGGGAAATTTAAATGTATGCTTTTTAAAACATTCTGTGTATACTATCTTAAGGTCTTCCCCAGAATATTTGCAGAAGTTGCTCAAAACCTTTTTTTCTTCCTTTCTCAGTTGGAGTTTTGATTTTGGCAAAAAAAGGAGATTTTTTCAATAAAAATGAAAATGTTTTATTCAAAAGCCCTTACAGCAGAAAATCTTTTTGTTTACTAAATTAAAAACAAGCTATTTTACTTCAGAAACTCCATCCTTGGTTTGTTTAAAATCTCTTTGGAAAATAATTTGGGGGGGTTTTTTTGTTTGTTTGTTTTTTGTGGTTTTGTTGTTGTAGTTGTTGTTTTTGGGGGTTTTTTCAACAGCTAAACTAATAATATGTAGTAGACTCTTAGGAATATTATATTGTTGTTAAAATGCCTTAGCAAATGAAGCCTTCCTTAATCTGTGATTTCATCTCATTACCTCCGCACACACTGGCCCCAGCAGCACTCAAAAGCCATTCACTGTACTGAAACCAGACTGAACGCTGCTGTAACTCCTGCAACTCAGCAGGTGAATTTGCCCCCTGAAATCTCCAAGGCAATTTAGCAAACCTTATTTGCAGAAGGGGTCAGGTGAGAAATTGTTGCTGTTCTATTTAATCTCATTCAGTTTTCCAGTTGAGATGGGACTGTTGATCCCCCTGTTCTGCAGCAGGATTTTCAGTGCATTGTGGAGATCAGGCACATGAAGGTCACGCACACCCCACTTCAGCTGTGTGTTTTTACCTCTGGAAATACAAACTTCTCAAAAAAGGCATGATTGTTCTTGCTACTTATATTTATGCCTTGAAAGAGCTGCCATTATGTAGTAAATGACAGTGCTTATACATGGATTTGGGACCTTGAACAAAAATAGAGAATTTTCTTAATCGTGTTTGTCAGAGACAAAGATTAAGTGTAGATGATCCACTCTAAGAGAAATTGAAAGAGTGTCTGGATTTGATCCTGGCCTGACAGAAGTGCTAAACTGAGGATGAAACTATTCAGTTTTAAAGCCAAGCCAGTGATTCTCCTGGAAACCATTATGGCTATTGATAAATTCTATAGAAATCCCTAACAGATGAAAATACAGCACACATAACATCCAGAGAGATATAAGTGAAGCCAAGCAGAATTCCTAAACATTCCTGGAACTGTTGCACAGAGAAGTCTTTGTGGTGGTGTGAATAAAAAGTATTTAACCTCTGGCAAAAGCAGTTTGCAAGTACCACACACGTCAGAGTAGATGATAGCTTTTACAACTGGCAAAGGGAGAAACTTGACATTGCACCCACCATAACCCCAGATATTCTTCAGGGATTGGGCAGTGCATCTGGGACTCCTGAAGCATCTTTTGCATTGTAGCCCGATGCCATTGCTGGGAACGAGCTTCTGCCAGAGGTGGAGCTCAAGTTTAGAAGGTGCAGCTAAAAGAACAAGTGCAGGTATATTAGTCGTGTCTATTATCAGGGGAAAAGTAGGGCAGTGATAAGACTACATGAGTTCAGAGGTAATAGGGCTAAAGGTAATAGGTCAGCTCTCTGTCATTAGTAGTAGAAGTCTGGGACTGGTGTTGTATATGTGCAAAATATTAACACATGTTTTATAAGATAAACTCCAAGAAAAATAGGCATATGCACTGATTCTTTTTGCCTAATGTGAAAAGGAACTCTGTGGTAGTACTCGTTCCCTTTAATATGGCATATCAGAAGGCTGCCACGAACTAGATAATTTATTCCAAGGAGAAAAATTATAGAAAGGAGGCAATATTTTTGTTTAAGTGTTTCAGTGTAGAAATTTAAAACCCAGCACTATTTAGATGTCTCTGAGCTATTATGGGCTGCTCAGGCTGAAGTGAAGGAAGCTTCCTAAGATTAGTTTGAGTACACAGTGGGTTTTGCCATATCTGACTGTAATGGAAATTGATCTCCAAAAATTTATAGTCTGTCTCAGGGTTCAAATCTGTTTGAC
Source organism: Lepidothrix coronata (assembly GCF_001604755.1). Lineage (NCBI taxonomy): Eukaryota > Metazoa > Chordata > Aves > Passeriformes > Pipridae > Lepidothrix > Lepidothrix coronata. The sequence goes on along the minus strand of NW_016690332.1, from coordinate 2,262,184 downwards.
ACATAGGAAGAGCCTGGATGGTTAAATGAAGCTTCAAAGGTGACAAGTGTGTTTTGAACTTTAAAGCCACTTGTAGAAGTCCAGAAGTAAGTCTTCTAATCAAAGCATTTGAGAAATGTGACAGGAAAAGGTACATGATTAAGTGTTTATTAAGAGTTTGCAACTTAAATTCACACACATATGGCAGAAAGGGAAATGTGTTGCTTGCTTATGGCTGAGACTTTGAAAGCCTTACGGTCAGCAAATGCTGAAATGTAGTTTATGTTATTGCCTCTGGAAGTGATTACTGTGAGAAGTCACTGTAATCAGCAATATGTAGCCTTACTCCCAGCAGGAGGGGGAAATGCCTTTTTCGGCTTTAAAAAATTCAAGAGTTGACTTCAAAACAAGTTGTTCTACATATATTACTGTGCAGGAGTCAGGATTTGGCTACCACATGCTCTGTAAAATGCCCTAGATGAATTTGCTGTGAGTGTCTAAAAATTTGGTTTTTTCCAGGAAAAGTCTCATAGTGAATAAAAGTGGAACAATACAGATAGACCATACATAATAGTGCTGCCAAAATAGTTCCCTGTTCTTACCTGAGAGAGGAGCAGAAGGACTAAAAAGGGTTAAAAACTTTGCAAATCTATTAGCCAGTCCTGAAGTACTGCTGTTCCATACAGCATGGTGCTCTCACCACCATTTTTGCTCTGCCTTTGCTGTCTTTTTCAGCCAAGTGTAGAAACAGACCCTTATTTACTCTTAGGTATTGGGGAATAGTTGTATTAAGAAAATTATAGTGGTAATTTGTCTGCTTTGAAATGTATAACCTTTGAAAAGGGACTTGCTTCCAGAAAATTATATGATATTCTGCCCAATGCCCCAGATTTTCCTACCCTAGAAGTCAAGCTAGAAGTCTCCAAACAAAATAAAATTCATAAATAAACATCTTCCCTTGGGAAATGCCACACCAAGCATGGCTCCTATTCCCCCAAATAGGCCACTGCTGACATTCTTTGGTAGGCACCGACATGATTTGAATGTCTTTGAATGTGTTTTTCTACTTAATTCTCTTTTTTTTTCTGCTGCTGAGCTCTCTCACTATCTGCAACTCTGGTCTTGCTCATCTGAATTCAGTTTATTTTGTGGTTTTGAGAACTGCAGTAGTTAATGCTGAAATCCGTGAAGGCCAATAATGAGTTACAAATCCTTTCAGTAATTTTTTCTGCAATGAGCACAGTGCTTGAGAAAGGTCCTGAGGAGACAGGATTGGGCCCCAAAGTCTACTCCTACCATGCTTGTGTACAAAGCTCTACCAAGGCAGTATTCCCCTTATTTCAGTGAGGTGCTCCCTTACATGTGGCTGACTCGATAGGATGTGGCCACAGCTCTTGATGCACCCGGCTGCTCTTCTTGGCTGTGCTGATGAACTGCTGGCCAGCTGCTCTACCTATCCACGCTTTGTCTTCCTCTGCAGAACAGGGACAGTGCTACCAGCCGTCACGGCATGCCTTTGGAAGGTGCTCTGAAGGGAAAGGGAGAGCAGCTGAACAGTTATTCTTGTATTGTATGGCCAGTCTTCGCGAGCGAAGATTTGGGAAAGGTCATTAACCCTTCGAGCCTGCGCAGTGGATTTTTTAGGTGAGACCCAGTGTGCGCTGAACTGAGCCCACCCTTTATTCCTGAGGTTCATCTGCCGGGGCCGATATTCTAGAAATCCTTTAAATTACAAGATCATATTAAAATTATTTTTTTAATGTGCTTCATTGTAAAGCTTGATTAGCTAGTAGTCAGAGCAACGCAAGGGAGGACTGCTTCTGAGTACTGCTATTAATTATGTATTAACGTTTATTAATAATAGATACTGCTTTTTTAGACAGGCAAAGGAGCTTGGAGCTAGTTAAATGTGCCTAAGAAAACCATCCCTACAGGGAGGGGTTGAAATTGGCGGGAATTGCACTCGAGGATCAGCACAAACACAGTCCTGCAGTTTGTTATTGTATCTGACAGTGAAGCTTTTGTGGGCCATGAAGGGAGGGAAGGGGAAACACAACCACATCTGGAATTTTCCCTTCTGCACCCTGCTGCCTCCCTTGTTGTGCCTCTTTAGAGCTGGCACAGTTACCGCAGAAGTAAGTACTGGGTGCAGTAGCCTCCCAAAGGTTGCTCTGTAAGGGTGAATTTCAACATCTGCCACAGCAGCAGCTGAGCTGGGATACCAGCTTTTTCACTTGTGTTCATGTGAGCATTGCTTTCTTTTTGCCTGACCCTTTCAGACTGGAGGAGAATCCAAGTTAAAATCCCATTTACAAGCACTGTCCACTCTTATGGTCTGGATGGAAAGAGCCTGTGTCTCAGACATTGTGGAAGAGATGCCTCTAGAGCCTATTGTGGTTTGGCACAACCCTACATTGGTTTTAGAAGTCAGCAGAATGGCTGAGGGGCTGAGCTATAGAAAAAACAAGGTTATTAAAGTAATTTGAAATTTTAATGCTGAGAATGAGAGGTAAATCTAGAGGTGTTCCTGTCGTCTCTTTCTAACAAGCATTAATAGTAACCAGGGAATCCCACTCAGGCACAGAATTCAACCCCCCCAAGTGGTTTCTCATGATCTCTTGTTTTGGATGGTGACTTTTAGCCATGTTTTGGTTAAAGTTCCTTTTAAATTACCTGTTGCCTTTCAAGAAACTTAATGGCTTTGTGAAACTATCAAATGAATGACAACTCCTAAAGCCCCCGATGCTCTTCCTCTGTAAGGTTCAATGATTGTTAACAATGCAGAATACTGGAAGAGGTCACTGCAGACTTCACTAATCACATATATCAAATATTCAACACCCTTTCTTCCTGTAAGGAACTGACAAGAGCATCCTTCAAGTTAGACTGGATAAATAATGAGAGCATTGCTTCTATTTTTCATGAGTCAATATAATAATGTGTCAAACAATAAATATGTTCTCTATAAAAAATTTTATTGGTTGTGCTACAGGGAATTTATTACTTCACTAATAATAATATTTAAGAGATGTATATACTATTTTATAATTGCATAAAGTGCGATAAAATAGCAGTGTAATGAAGACAGTGCTTTTCAGGGCTAAAAGAGAGCTGTGCCGTAAGAGATCTGAAGTAACAGTATTATCATGACACATCAATTAATGTGTGAACCACTACCAGAGTGGGACTGGAGGCAGGAAACATGTTTTACAAAAGCCAGTTAAAGGTTTACACATTCTAAGTTTCGGGTAGATCCTGAAGAAGGTAACCTAGAATACAGGTGGTATTTCTGGTTCTTTCATGGAGATATGGAGGTGTTTTCATGAGTTATCATGGTGCTTTGTTACTCAAGTGAAAACTCTCACTCTCTACAGAAGCATTTTGTAATGTCAAAAAGGTGGTCTTGCAGCCCTTACGTTTTGTGCTATAATAACTTCAACATGTCTGCAACCATTTCCGTCTGAGAATCACTGGCATCCCTTGAGGTAAAGCATCATGGACATATGATTGTTCATAAGCCTCAAACTGAGAATTGCTGCCATAGGTGAACATATATTTCTTGTGTTTATCCATCCCAGCTAATGATTTTGGAGGGAGGTGGTCAGAACAGAGAACAAAAGAAGGAACAAACAAAAAAGATAAGATGTATTTTGAAAGGTTTGTAGCATTCCAAGTTTGAGTTTAATACTGAAATGAAGATTTTTCTTTCTTTTGGTTTTTTGATTGTTTTTATTTGATTGGTTGGTTGGGGGTTTTTTTGTTTGTTTGGGGGGTTTGTTGTTGTTGTTTTGTTTTGGGGTTTGGATTTTTTTTTAAAATTAATAAAAGCCCTGCAGACATTTTGCTCTAATTGGAAGCTGCAAATAACTGAGCAAGAAAAGAAATTAAACAGAATAGAGAGCTGCAACAGGGAGCCAAAACTGTGGGTGAGCCTTTCACAGACCTAAGGAAACGAAGAAAAAAATTGAGAAAGTCAACTATCTCTGAGGGATTTTCCCCCCAAAAGCTTTCATGAGGTGGGAATTCAGCTACCAGCAGTTAAGGAGGCAATAACCTGAATGACAAATGTACTGAAAAAAATCTATGGCTCTACTTGCACAATATTGCTTTCTTTGTGCTGGAAGCTTCAGAGACGGAATTCTGTAGTGTTATTTTTTGGTGGCAGTGAGCTTTCTTCACCTGATGTGGCAGAATTTGCAACTCATTTTGGAGTAATAAGGTTCACATTGGTGCACTGCCATGCAGCGCCTGCCTGTGCTGGCCTCAGCTCTTAAGGCTGTTGATTCACTGGTGCTGCTGATAAAATCAAACAAACAAGAGGGATCAGCAGTACCTATCCAAATTAGGAAGCTCTTCAGAGAGGCTTTTGATTAGTAGTTAGTTTGATTATGGTTGATTCAATTATTACTATGTTTTCACTCTATTATTTTCCTGCCTATGATGGCTACGCTTTTAAAAGCAGATACCAAGAGTCTTTTAGATGTCATATTACATGTCAGAGATTTTAAGACCTGAGCAGTAATAAAGACATAAAACTGCAGTTTTATTGCTTAAGCGCTGAGCTGGTGTTTTGATCAGATTAGTACTATATGGGCTTTTCTTTTAAAACACTGACAAATATGACTGCAGTGGCTTATATCACAACTGAATTATATCCCAGGGATCAGGATTTTTGCAGAATAGTTTGGACTATTCTTAGAATGACCAAGCTCGAATAGCTTCTTTTAGTGTAATGCTTTATGTATGGGTCTCTGACAGATACATAGCTCAAGGCTAGGCTTTTCCTGCTGTAGCTGGACTTTTAAATAAGCATTTTGAAGGTGCTGAGTTGCTTAGGGGACCCCCTGCACTTCATATGAACTGGTGGCATTCGACTGAACTGATAGCACTAGAGGAATTTTGAAAGTGTGTTTGTGTGTTTCCCTAGTGCTGATCTTTTCTAACACATCTGAATTTTAAAATCTTGAGTCATATTTATTTACTAATCTCCAAGAGTTAATTGTTTCCTTGTGGAAATCCCAGAACAAAATGTACTCCCTACGCTGTGCTTGGAGAGAAGCAGAATACACATTTCTTGAGCTACCTTTCTTTTTCTGAGGCCTTTTATTACTGATGGTGTCATTAGATTTTTTTCACTTTTCACTGGTGCAGGTAAATGAGGAAGAAGTAATGACCTCCCCTCAAACTTGCCTTAATCGCGAGGGCAATTAAATAAACCCATGAACTGGCAATTAGAAGGCACATTTGTGGAGTGACCTCTATGGCTGCGGCCACAAACAACCCACGCAGCTGGCCACCTGTGTGGGACAGCTCATCTCCAAAATAGGCTCGTCACAATAGGAGAACCCTCTTCCCCTCCTGGGAAGGGTCCACTAGGTCATTCTAACTGCCAGACCATATCTGATGATGGTTTAGGGAGAGTGCAGCTGAAATTGGTAAATCTGGGACAGAGATGATGTTCAGGTAGTTCAGTGGTGGAAAGGAGCATTGTTGGAGCATCAGGGAACGCTCCTGGACATGGATTATCAATGAGGCCTAAATGGGTAGTGTGTGCTGATGCTCTCTTGCGCTTGACAACCATATCTATATGGCAAGAGGAGTCAAAAGAGGTCATCTCTAACTCTGCCTCAAAAGCAGATAGATTGTTTGATCCTCATCAATGTAGCTGTCACTGTATCTCTGGCTGAAGACATGGGGAAAATTACATTTCTTAAATGACTTATGATCATATTGCTTCTACTGTTATTACTACTACTTAGGAGCAGTCTGTCGGTCTTCACAATCTGGCTGTAGCCACTACTGCTGCTCCAGACAAGGACTCTTGCAATTTCAATGTCACCTCGTGGGCAGGAAGCCAGTTTGACAATGTTAATTCTCAGAAGTTTGAGTACTCTTCCCATTATATCAACACACACGAGTGTTAGTAGTGGTTGTAAAATTATGCAGCCTTAAAAAAAAAATCCACACACATGCCAGTTCTATTATAGACCCCATCTGTGCATCTACTGGTTTAAAACAGAAAAAAAATCCCTTGCCTAGCATGTTGATCAACTAATTATTATAAACTACATCTCGCAGTAACATTCTGTTTCAATGGTGTACAGCTGTTTCTGTTGCTCTCTGTTTCTTTCTCCTTTTTGTATCTTTTCCCAGCCATCTTTTTCAGTGCTTTGTAGCCAGGGGAAGAATTGATGAAGTCTTCAAAATATTTGATCTGTAGTCTTGATTCAAAACAGTGTGCTAAGTAACAGTCTTTCAAATGAATTCAGTGGACTTCAGATCAGTATCTAATCATAAAAGACAAAGAGCGCTGAAACTTACCCTCTGCTTTTACCCCACAAAGCTACAGATTTTTCATCTTCTTTTGAAGGCCCAAAGGGATTTAAATGTGCTTCTCAGGCTGTCCTGTGGTGTGGGAGGATCAGACGGGTGCTTCAGCAGCATCAGAGCTGTCTTATGGAGCTCTGGTCCCTGTTGAGTCAGGTCAGGGTTTCACAAGCTGTTGTGCATGGCAGCCAGACTTGCTCCATCTCTGCCTACATTCCCCTTCTCTTTTCCAGGCTCCTCATTCGATTGGACTAACACAGTGACTGGTAGAATCCCACCCTAAATGGGTTTAGAGAACCATTTTGGGCTGTAAGTCCTTATTTCCCTCCTATCCCCCAAATTTCAATGCTCCTTTTTTAAGCTCGACTCTTCCCTTTACTGATTTTACAGTTTATCCATGGAAAGGGCCGTATTGGCAGACTGAAGACAAACATCATGGGGTGAGAAGCAGCGCAGTCAGAGGAACAAGCCAGGAACTATTTGCAGGGTGTTTTCTCCCAACCAGTCAATGCAGAAACCAAGGAAATGGAGTTTAGCCAAAAGACTAAATCATGAGGCTCAGGGTTCAGTATGAATATTTCTGTGAGTATTTCCACTGAAATATTTCCACTGAAATTGCTGCTGCTGCTCCCAGGAAGGAAGTGTGAGCACAGTCTAACTCTATCAGCCCCCGGCTCCAAGGCAGGCCCATCTGGTGGTGGAACTCTTTCAAACATGAAATAAATTGGGAGTGATTTATGCTGTTACCTAAAAATCATGCAGTACTTCCAGAGCTGAATATTCAGTTGACTCTGAACCAGGCAGCATTACAGCTATGTTTATTTTAGTTGTTTGTCTTTGCAGATCAGCTCAGACAGGAGGCAGAGAAATATCTGCATGAATGATTGCAAACAAAAAACTGCTGATTTCCCCAAACTCTAGTTAATTGACCATCCACCAACTCCAGGAAAAACAGATGGGAACTGTGGCCAGAAAAATACTGTTTAAAATACAATCCTTGAAACACCAAAAAAGAACCTGCAACGCAAGTCCGTAGCAATGGCTGTCTTTTGCAGATCTTTAATATTCGGTCAGAATAGTCAGCAGAGCAGGGCATACATGACCCTTGGACCTCACTTCATGTTGGCTGAGAGCCACCAGATTGTTGCAAATTATAAACATTGCCTCCTTTACCCTGGCACTGGCAGGTTTTCCCATGGTGGGTCAACACTAGCAGTACCAAAAGCTTTCTGAGGGTTTCTCAAAGAACAAAGTTGTATCTGAGAACTGGAGTCCAAGTAGCAAGCCAAGGAAAGGCCTCTGCAACAAGTAGTCTGCAATAAGTAATCTAGAAAAGATAGAAAACCCTTTGTCTGTGGAGGAAGCTCTTTGCCCTGAGTTTCAAAGAGTATCTCTGAGGAAATGCCTGTGGAGTCTATGAATATACCCAAGGAATCTTTCTCTTGTCATAATATTGCAATTTGGATTGCAATTATATTGCAGTGTTCAAATCAAATCCAAGATCTAAGACTCTGTTCCCTGTTGGTTTCTTGGCTGTTCATGTAAGAGGGATGAGGAAATGTCCCTATTTGCACTTCTTGTTTGAAGCCTGTATTGTGCAGTCTAGACAATGGACGAGATTAGTCTGCTTGAAAGAAGTATATTAAAGATAATCTTTGAGCAATGGCTAGTCTTGAGGGAGGGATCTGAAGCCTCTGTCAGTGCCTGAGGAAGAGAGAGATACTTAGTGTTTCACTGGAGACTAACCCTCAACATTCATCTGCTGGCCCTAATCTCCAGGCTGATGATGTGATACACATTCCTCTTCAACTGACGGAAGAAAGAAGCAGTTTTGTACAGTGATTGTGCTGGTGTTGAAACTATTTCTGAATTTGGTGACAAAAAATTATTACAGAAAATGGTGGGATACTATTTTTGAAATGGCTGTTTTCACTGTTTCAGGTAAGAAGATCCAAGGAGTTTGCCCTGTAAAGTGAGGCCTCTGAGTAAGCCTGTGCACTTAAGCCTAATGATTCTTTTTTTCTAAGACAAAAGTTATTTCAGATACCCTGGGGGCCAGAGAACATTGTCTTCACTTGCCCTTACATATCACAGCTTACAGAAAACTTCCCTACAAATTAAAGTTGTGACAGCGAACATCAAAAGCCATGACTACCATATGTGCCTCAGGAAGAGAACATGAGACATCAGGGGACATCCCTTTGATTATTTTTTTCTCTACAGTTTTAAATCACTCCACAGTTTACAATTGCAGGGCTACTCCTGCAATTACTAAGATACTTTCTCTATGAAAATAGTGATATTTTCTCCCCATCATTTCAAAGCAGACTCAGATCTTCTCCTCTCCAGTTCCATCAGTAGCTGTAGCTGTTTTAGGTTTCACAGGGAGCTTTTCTTCCTCTGAGAGTCTTAAGATATTTCTCTATTTGAGCTTCACAGATGTGACCTTCATACCTTTACCATCCAGAAGGTGTGTGTAGCAAGTGCTTCCCATACCAGGCAGTGATTAAAAATTAGATAGCTTAATCCTAAACCACAAGGCAACCAAACAGTGATGTGTAAGAAAAGGAGAGGCATTACATGCTCCACCAAGGTGTCAGTCACTCAGGAAGTACACCACCTTACTTCATGCACTTTTTTCTACTTCAGGCTTTTCTGTTATCACTCACTACATCTTTTTTAAAACTTATAGGTCATTGCATGAGTCATGCCTTTGTTGAGGCCTCCCTTTTTGAAGGAGGATGCTGTTTCATCATGGCTGAAGCCAGTCCAAATCCAGCTGGCTGTCAGTCCATGCTTTTTCCCACTCCAGCTAGTTCTGTTGTCAGGAAGTGGAATGGTTCAAATAATTGATCTGGCTAAAAATTAGTTTAGCAAAAAGAAAAAAAAATAATTTTAAGTTCCTTCAAGTGGCTTATTTTCCAGTTGCTATACTACTTATTGTTGGCACAAATGAAAAAGTAGGGAGACAGTCTACAAAGACAGAATATTTGGTGATTCAGCAACCTGCAATAGACATAAGGTCAGGTTATACACAGCCAGAGTGATTCCATGCTGGCTGTTGGATAGGGATTTTTCAAGAGTTGTGGACAGAGTTTCATTCTGAATGATAGTAAAGAAGCAGAATTCTACGGAGAAGCAGAATTAAATGTCTTTGTCCTTGCCTTCATCAGTGAGATCTGTAGGAATGTCATGGAAATCTTCTGAAAGATGAAAGCATAGAATCATAGAATGGTTTGGGTTGGAAGGGACCTTAAAGATCATCTAGTTCCAACACCCCTGCCATGGGCAGGGACGGCTTCCACTAGACCAGGTTGCTCAAAGCTCCATCCAACCTGGCCTTGAACACTTCCAGGAATGGGGCATCCACAACTTCTCTGGATAACCTGTTCCAGTGCCTCACCACCCTTAAAGAATTTCTTCTTAATATCTAATATAAACCTATCCTCTTTCAGTGTAAAGCCATTCCTCCCTGTCCTATCATTACATGGACTTGTAAAAAGTCCCTCTACAGCTCTCTTGCAGGCCCCCTTTAGGTAATGCAAGGCTGCTCTGAGGTCTGCCTGGAGCTGCCTTTTCTCCAGGCTAAACAACCCCAATTCTCTCAGTCTGTCTTCACTGTCCTGCCTTGGGAGCAGGATGTTCTGTTGCAAAGTTCAGAGTAGACATAGCCAGCCTCGGGATGTAAATTCAGATACTTTGGTCTACTCTGGGAGAGCTGAGACCATTCTACACACTTTCCTAGTTTACCAAGCAAGTGAGGTAAAATGGGAACCTCGCTGCACAGACAGCAGCTTGCTGGCGGACAAACAGGCACGGGAGCGGCTGGGGCTTGCTGACTCAGCTGTAGCAACTCCAGTGCTTCCTCACATCCTGCTGCTTTGCATCCTCAGAGCTGGAGTCACAGCTTTCAGCCACAGGCCTATCACCTCCTGCAGTCCTGAAGGGCAGACAGGGAGGTGAGCACACGCACACACAAACACACATGTGCTCCGTGCCGTGGCAGCCACACCAGCAAGCGGATCCTGACAGTTGCACAGCATCAGTGCCCTTATGGCTCATGCAGCTGCTCTGCATCCAAGTAGGGATGTCCCCTGTGCTGCCGTGGCAGATGTCAGACACGGCAATTTAGGGGACAGGGTGCCACCGCAGCCCCAGCCAGGAGGCCATGAAAGAAAGGGCACAAAGCAAGGCCGCATCTGTTCTGGAACAAAGGACATCTGTCCCTGGCCCGAGCAGCTTTCTGGCATGATTTCACAAGGACAAAGGCTCAGGTTGACTGATACAAGGCTGGTACTCTATAAAACAAGCCATAATGTCTTAGGCTGTCCAAATGTGTGCTACAGTGAGACAGCACTCTGGCAGCAGTGAGGTTTTATTCTTCCATCTGAGGGAAGAGGGTAGGATAGTCCCCATCCTGTGCACTGCCTTTAACCACACATCTGCCCATGTTTTAGGATCTCTTTGAGCTGCTCAAAACCTAGATTACTATCAGATTATAGACAACAGATGTTCTGTTCAAGTAGTTTTGTGTGTGACATCCTTGTAGCAGGAAAAGTTCTTTTTGCCTCTTCAGAAGCTGGGTTCATCTGTTGATTTCTCCAGGTTGTTAAATTTTACTTGTGTGCAACTTATTTATTGAAAGGCTCCAAAGTACAGATATGGTTTGCCTGCTGCATGAATGTGAGGGAAAATCTTTTAGAAAAGACAGACTTCTAATGTGCCTTCAATAAAGTGTTCTGGAAAGAAACTGATGATGGCAAATTCTAATTATTCACTTGCTTAGCATCATTGTTAAACGGTATGATCTACCTCCTTTCCTTCTCTGCTGGTGCCAGTAGTGGCTGTAATGCTTTTTAGCTGATCAGAATCACAGAAAATTTTGTAGCCAAGTACATATGCACATGTGCACAAAAATATAATGTAGTGGAGATTTAGTAAAACGATATCACAAAACCAGAACAGCCTGGGTTATTCATTACTTGCATTGTATTAACAAGGTGAGTTTATTTGGGTTGTTATATACTGAAAAACAGAAGCAAATGACCATTAACATTTTACAACCTTATAACTTTTTCCTATGCATTCCTTTTTATGTCCAGCCCAAGTTGCTGCATGTCTGTCTGTGAGAGTATGGGTGACAGCCAACAAAATCCTCACAGTGGGCTGCTGCACAAGACCCAAATGCATAAGAATTCTGTAATGCATTCAGTCATTTTAAAAAACCACAAATGTAGGAAGCTTTTTACATGATACTTCTTAATCACATGCTGGATCCTTTGTGTTTGCCCATGCTTGACGGTGTTAAGAGAGAATAAGGAAGAAAGATTTTAGCCTGGTTTATAAAGCTCTGGTAGGGATGGTGTACTCACTGTTCCTGCAGGTAAAAGCCTCTGACCTTGCATCTCATAGTGATAGTTGTTCAAACTGTTGGCTTTGCCTAGCTGTTTAAGAAGCTGATTTTCCTATTCCACCTCTGAAGAAAAAAGAAAATAGAATGTATTGTAGGGAACAAATACCAGGGATATGTCTACTTACTCTGCTCATCGAATGGGAACTATGACTGAGAAAAAAAGGAAGAAGAATTTCAGAACTGTAACATTCTACTAGATGGTTTTGAACTTAACACCTGCTGATGTATATGCTATGTCTGTAGTTTTAACAGAGAAGTGTGAGGCCCAAAATTCACACTGGGATTGAGATGAATTCTGTATATCACGAGTACAGAGTTAAAATAAAGGTAGAAATCATTCTTGTGTATACAAGGGTATCTAGATAGAATTTCAAATGTCCAGTGATGGTATGAGAAACTGCAATAACAGAATGGTTTAAAAATGATCCAATTTTCAACTACTAACAGATGATTTTCCTCTGCAGAACAGTTTGTTACCTACTGCTGCTTGATGTCTTTGGCAAACACAAAAGTTTGTCCGGCTCCTGGGCACCTCTGGTTAGAGGAATGGCTCCCAGCTAGCACATGCTGAGCATAGGAGAAGGCAGAGCCCTCTGCCAGATCATCAGGTTTTCATCTGAACCCAGTATCACTGGCAAAGGATGAACTCCTTGAATGCTCCTCCTGGTTCCTGCTTGGGAAGCTGCTATTAGGTTTAATTCATGGCCTACACAAATGTCAATAACTATCAGCAGGCAAGGTAAAGACATCAGTTTTGTCCTGAAGCAGCTTAGTAGAGGCTTGTGGGTATAGTAAGAGAGTTTAAGACATCTATGGATACTCTTGATGATAGTGCCACCTTCAGCACCATCAGTCTCAATTTTGTTTCATTCTTCAGTAGTTATAATGATGAATCAGATCAGGGGACTTGTGTTAAAAGTATCCTGATTTAAAACCTGGATCAGTTTTCTGACCAGTCCACCTTGTGATGTTTATAGCTGCATTACATAACCACATCCCAAATAAACGTTCCCTAAGAGCAAAGTCATACCACCTGAGGTTTGTTCAAACATGAGTTTCTAATCAGCAAGTGTCCCCTTCAGCACCAAAGAAGGGGTGGTGAAGTAGTGGAATTGAATAGTTGTGAAGGGTATGGGAGCTGATGGAGATTCACATGACCATTGCCAACAAAGGAGACATGCAGGAGCCATGGTCTGGGTGGATTGCAGATGTAATGTACGATACAGAGGCAAGCAAAAAAAAAATATATTCCTGAATTACTATTAATTAGGAAAGACAGAGGTAGGTCTTAAGCTCTTACTACAAACCTGAGCAAATTAGTCTGCTGGAGATTTTTCATTCCCTGAATTCCTCAAACACTCCAGTAGTTATATATAGCTAAAGTTTTTGGAAGGCTGCCATTTATGAGGAAAAGGACAGTATTTGGCACGTACTGCTACTATGACTGGCACTCAGAGAAACTGTAATAATGTGCAAAGTCAAAGAGATGTGTTTACAGGTAACAAACTCTTCAGGTAATCAGTACTAGCAAGAGTTCACTCAAAAGGATGAATATATGTTTATTTTGTTAGCAAAACAAGAAAAGCTGGACTTGTGTTTTTCTGGTTTTGAACTGTGATTTGGCCTCTCTCTCCAGCTATCTGAAACAAAATGAGGCATTGTTTATTTTTTTGTTTAAAGCCAGTTTCTTTCACTGATCTTTCCTAAATCTTGTATTGTAAGGATCAGTACTTTGCAATGTACATTTTAGCCTTTTAACATGTATTTAGATTATGTTGTTTAAAAACTAAGTGCCTTAGGTATTCATAGCAATGACTGAGAGAAATTAAGAAGGTCCATCTCTTGCAAAATGTCATTTCCACTCTTTGTAGCTAGCCTTAGCCCTCAGCCAGAATTTATATTCAATTTATATACCACACCCCAAAGAAATACTAATGTTTTCATAAGAGGAAAAGAATGCTTTGAGATCGCCAGAATACAAGCTTCCAAAAATATCTTGGTGATTGAGTCATAAACAAAGTCATTTTGTAATGGAGGGATAAAAGTCATAGTGTTTAATACCAGATCGTGCATGTTTCTAACCATTACTACTTCTCCAATCTTGCTGTGGGGGTGAACAGACACTCCAGATGTGAACCATGGGCATGCTGAGCCCAGAGATATCCAGGCTTAGCCTTGGTTATGGTCCCTGTTACTCTCTCCTGTCCCTCCAAGCTCCAGAGCAAAATATCTCAGTCCTTTGAATTACCTCTGAGGCCTGAACAACACCCCTGGCTCCTGTAAAATTCCATGCCCTAAAATAGAGTCAGGATGAAGTTGTAAGCAATGGAAAAGTGATTGTTTATTAATGCTACAAGTAGCAAATAGAACCCACTGTTTCTCCACAGGATTTAATGTCCGAGTTATTTAAACACACTCTGGGTTGTCTACTGTCACCAGAGAGCTTTCCTTAGGATTGGATGAAGAACTTTGCAGGTCTCTTGCTTGTTTCTTGACAGTTTTTGATATTACATTGAGCCATTTATTTTCTGGTGGAAAGTCTAAAAATGAACACTGGAAATTCTTAAATAAAACCAGACAATTTTAGAAATTTGAGTACCTTGTCCCTTTGTCCCAAATCCTTCATCTCTTATAGTTGCAGATGAATGGTAGTCAAAAATAGACTATTGTTGCTTTTATGTTTCGTCTTTAATAGATATCTCTCTCTGCATTTCATTCAGAAATTTTCCTCATGGATGTGGCAGAAATATGAAAGCTATAGGTTTTATTTATTGGTTTATTTATTTATTTATTTATTTATTTATTTATTTACCTACCTACTTTTTCATTAAGTTACAGGAATGATCATTTGCTTTCCTCTGAGGAGTTGTTAATTGTGTAACATGAATTGTCCATGGTTGTAGAGACAGCAAACCATTTGGTAGCACAATGGGCCCTGTGGTAAATGGTGGAGAAGCCTCATCATGGTACCCGTTAGCACTATTTTAGTCAAGAACCTGCCAGTTTCCATTAAACCCCTCATTATTAAGGATTTCTGAGCAATCTATAAATATTTGCTCTGATACAAAAGAGCTCAACTGAAGATCCCCTATTTTTAGCTGTAGGTTAGGTTTGGTTGTTTGCTGTTGTGGTTTTCATCTCCTTTTAAAAGATGCTCTCAAGGTTAATGGAATCATAATTTGATCTCCCTTTTTAATACTGTGCCTGTTTGCCCTGTGCGTGTATTTCCGTGTACGTGAGTATTCCCCCAACAAATGTGTCAGAACATGAGTGACTGCAAAACACGGAGACAAAACAATAAATTCATTGGCAGCCTGTACAAAACTGAATTCAGTAGTAGTCAGGCACGATGTATCTTCTGTTACAAGGGTTTGAACCTCTGTTAGGAAAAAAGGTCCTGTAATTAATCCTCAGTGCGTCTCTTCGGGCTTAATCAGGCGAGGTGATGTTCCTATACTGCCCTAAATGCTCAGTGAATGGTGTCATCATCTCCTGCCCTGACCCAGCAAAGCACTTCAGCGTGGGGGATAGCTTTTGTGACACATGGATCTGATGGGTTTGTCTTTTATTATATGTTATGGAAGTTCTCCTAATGAATGTAGTAGTGGATTTTTTTTCCCCAGACTTCATTGGGCAGCAATGGAAGCAATCGGAATTATCATCAATCATAGTGAATCTAACTGAGCTCAGCTGTCCTTATTATGAAAGGATCAGACCAATTACTTTAAGGGCCAAATCATGTCTCATAAAACTCCTCTGGTGAAGAATACTGCATGTTTTGATTAGTGTTTATTGGTGTTCATCTACATAGCTGCCATCATGTAGATACATAAAAGTGCAAGGAGGGAAATACCTGTTTGGGCCTTGCTCATCTGTCTCTAACTTGGGAGATGGACTAAGAGGTAGGCTTTTAGCTGTCAAACTTTGCATATTCGATCTTGCTTTCTGCAATATTTTACAAATACCTATTAAATTTTGTGTTGAAAAAAAATATTGCTAAAGCCTTGCCTTTGGTATCTGAGAATACTACAAATTAAGGTCACAGTGCAATCTGAATCTGGCCCATTTGCACATACAGAGTAGAATAAAATATTTGTTGACTCTTACAATTTCAGTGTATGTGACTGACCTGACACATGTTTTGGGTTCTGGGTTGCCCTTCAGGGTTCCCAGTTATCCCTGTTGTCTCAGCATAGTTCTGGGCTGCCCTCAGGGGTTCACAGTTACTTCCAGTTGCCCCCAGGAACTCCTAGGGAACTCGAGGAGTTCTCAGTTACCCACAGTTGCCCCCCAAAAGGGTCGTTGGTTGCCCTTAGGGGTTTCCAGTTGCCCTCAGCAGGTTTCTGGGTTGTTACCATGCTGTAACATGGGAAATTCTGACTTTATATAAGGACATTTTTCTACTGTGAAGATGGTCAAACACTGGAATGTGTTCTTAGAGAAGCTGTAAACTTACTACCCTTGGGGATCTTCAAAATAGAGCCGCACAAGCCCCCAAGAATCTTGCTTTAACTAGATCTACTTTGAGCAGGAGGTTGGACTGGAGACCTCTAGAAGTCCTTTTCCAACTGGAATGACTGCATGCTGATTTTGAAGGAAAGAAGGTATTACATTTATTTCAGTAATTTAATGGGACACCCTAGATCTTGTGATTGGAGTTAAAAATAGAGTTTGGAGTTCATCAAACCTCCAATTGATCACATCTCTGTTTCCAACTTCGCTTGCACAATAGGAGAACAGTTGCTTTCTTAGAATTGTTTTAGATGGTGCCTGGCTGTGGAAGGTAATTGCAATGACACAGCAGAAAATTATAATGAGATTGTCACATGTAGAAAAGGTTTGGTGATTGCAACTTAGGTCATGGCCAAACTCGACCTTAGAAAGTCTTTTTTAAGCTTTGTCATTCCAAAGGAATCAGTTCATCACAGTCTTGGTGGAGTTCAGCAAGTCCACTGTTAGCTGTGAAATCATATCAGTGTATTTAACTGGAGCACGTGATTAGTGTAGTGAGCCCAGAAAATGCCAGACACTTGCAAACCTACACACTATTAAAACCGTATGTTGAACAGCTTATCCGTGATGATTTGATTTGACTTTGTAATTTTGTTAAAAGGACGTAGTCTGGGTTTATATCACTATACAAAACGTGCCTGGGAATGTTCCCAGCCATTGAGGCCACCTGGTGTGGAACAGTCCTTGTCTATGCTGGTGAGCTGGGTTTGCCTGCAGTAGGTGGCTGAAAGCAAACCGCTACTTGGGTGTGGTTCCTGGCACACTCCTGCTACCAAAACAGATCCAGAAGTTGCTTGGGATAAGTTGGAGCAGCCCACATTCATGCCAGGGAACTCTCTCACAGTTTATTAGCGTAGGTAACATTGTGGGCATGCGTGAATTTATTTTATACTCTAAGGCAGATGAACTGGTAAATCCTTGTGATGGATAAAGGAGACATGAATGCCTATTCTTGAGACATTATGGTTAGATGTCCTGGATCCTCTCCTAGTACTAGTCTGATATAAACTTCTTGGGGAAAGGGCTCAGCCTTTTAAGTTGGCTTTCACACCCTCACAAAAACTTTACTGTAATGTATTTCCCTATGGCAATTTCCAGTATGTCGAGTCTTAGGTTAAGGAAATGTTAATAAGAAAATTTAAATCTCAGCTAGATTTCTGATTCTGTTGTGGTTCTCTCCCATGAATAAGTATGTGCACAGACAGAGTCTCCTGCAATAAAATAGAGCAGGCTTGAGAGTCAGGGCTTTCCTGACCCACTGAACCTCTTTGGCATTGTGACTTCTCCATGACTACAACCAAAGATTGGCAAAAGTGTGTTTCATTGATGTCCATGTGATACTCTGAAAAAATCTTTTATGCTACAAACAATATGTGTATTTCAGATAGTTCCAAATGAAAAGACCTAGAAACAAACATTTCTTGTTCTCATTGTCATATGAACCCAACTAAGCATGCACTACAGGCTGTAGAAAGGCTGAAAATTAGAAAAGTTAAAACCCATGGATGTTGTTCCTCTCTGCAGTATGTGAGCAGAGCACAAATATGTCTGCATAAATCTAATCTACAAATGATGTGTAATTGGAGTCAACCTGGCCCAATAAGGACAATAACTATTCTTAAGGACTGCAGGACAAAAGGTGCTGAAGTGGAGCAATTGCTTGAGTTAGACATGAGGCATTTTTCTGTTCTGAGCATTATTTCTGTTATACATAGGGAAGAAATCCCTCTGTTTTTGATGACTTCAAAAAGCAACCTACAGAGAAGGTCTGGCCAGCACTCTGAGGATGTTGCTGACACTACGACTTCAATGCCTGCATGTGTTTCTTTTCTTTGTTCATAAAATCAATTTTCAAGGTCTAAAGGACAGAAATCAGATGACAGTGTGAATCTCTTGGCTTTCCCCTCTTCCAGCTTGGAGAATACAGCCATGCAAAACAGAATGTCACCAGGAGGTGATAAGCTTTTTTTTCCTGGAAGGACTCCTAATGTGGCAAATTGATAGTATTTGCTGTTGTTGCATTTTGCTACCTGTGCTACCCAGTAAGCCTTCCTGAGACTGCAGAAACAAAGTCACTGAAATGATTGCCAAGGTACAACCATTTTGCTTTTCATTCTGAGGGCATTTCTATACCCGGACTGAGAAAATACGTCCATGGTCTTTCACAAACTGTCTTTAAAAGCTTGTTTCATGTACAAGGATACTCCTAGGGAAACATTGCACAAACTCTGCTCCAGGGAAACACTCTGTGGTCAGAAGACTACAGAAAGTAGTTTTGAATAGTTGAAGGGACTGCATCAGGGCTTACGTAGGATGCATCCTGGTAGGCGGCAAACACCGGGGCTGCAAGGATGTACATTTGCTTGGCAGGGCGCACATCATACTCTGCTCCTGCCTAAAGAAGGGAAATTCTCTGGACTTGTGAAGGTCCATTGGTTCTGAAATATGAAAATCACTCCTCTGGAGCTAGCTTTCTGCCTGCTGAAATCACTGCATAGGCTTTCACTTGAGGTCTCAGCCTTTGCCTCAAATCCTTAATTCCAGGTTCAGGGATAGAAGCAGTGCTACCATGGCACAATAGAAATCCCACAAACCTTACAATTTATTTTCTATCCACCTCTTTTTGAGATTGTGATCAAATTATAACACAGTTGTGCAAGATATAACTTCGACAGAAGAGCCACATAGTGCTGTTCTATTAGTCTTTTTCCATAGACATAAGGAATGAAAGAGTTTAGTTGTAATGTATGGTATAAATCTTATTGGGGTTTTCTTTACAAGTTTTAAGCTGATCCTCAAAAGTGATCCTTTTTCTCCCTGTTTTGAGGTAGTTAATTTTAATTCCAATACCATATATAGTTCTGATCACTGTCTTTGCAGGAAGGTGAATTGAATCTGGCAGATGCAGAAAAGAGCAGTGAGAATAGGGATTCTGTTTTCCAGTAGGAAATTGAAGGGAATGATTTGTTTAACCTTGCAAAACAAAAGCAGAAATGGGATATGTTTGCTGTCTGGAAGTGCATCAGGTGGGTAAATACCAGAGAGGAGAAAAGGAGCCATGGGTGCCTTAGAATACAAATGACCAGGAATAAATTTAAGCTTGAAATTAGCAAAGGGTTTTAGGGATTCAAACAGTAGCTCCACAAGAGGGATTTTTGACTGCTTTTAAGATGTATCTCACTGGAATGGGAAAGGGTGGTGTGGGCATGTGGGCTAGACTGAATGTCCTGGTAGGTGCCTGCTAGTTCTGTCTTCCTGCCATTCATCATGGCTAGGCTTCGTGAACGAAGATTTGGGAAGGGCTCTACCCACATTTGTTACAAGCGCGCTGGTGGCTAAAAAGGCCAATACGAGATAGGCGCGACCAGTTGCAAAAGGCACAGCAGAAAGACTCCTTAGGTGGTATATTCTGCAGGGCACAATTCTTTCTGCGTTGTCTTTTCTCCTCGAGAGTGATCCTGTGTGCTTTCTCAAAGGCATCAGCAGCGTTATAGATGGTGTGTCTCCAGGCCTCCCGATTGGAGGCCAGAGCAGACCAGTTATGTTGATCAATATGGCCAAGGCTGAGATGAAAAATTGTCTTAGAGATCATACTGTGATGACAGCAAAACGCATCCACCAGATCTCTTCCTTCCTTATCTGGAGTTTCTCCTCCTAATTTTAAATTCTCTTTGCTAAGGCTTGCAACATTTCCTGGCTTGAATGTTTTTGAATGCCTTAGGGAAAAAATCCTAATACTTCTAGAGATGGGCCTGGTACATTTTGAGGACAGCACCTACCTGCTCCAGGGCAGGAAAAGCAGCAAGGACAAGCTTTTTTTGGCCCTGGTCCAACTCAGTCATCCCAATGAAGCCAGATCCAGGACCTGCATCCGATAAAGATTTTTGCAGAAGAGAAACTCACAAAACTTTTCAGCTCTGCAGGAGCAGAGGGTTGTAGTTGCAATTGTAAAGAACAGCATGTACTGCAACAAGTTTCTTCAGAATGTGAAGAATTCATGGATATTTCAACAGATATTTCTACCTGCTATGATACTGATATTTCTCTGCCAAGTTTTCAGCAAGCAGAATGGCTAGAGGGCCCAGGCAGTGGCATCTTCATGAGAACAGCTCTTCTGTACACCTGAAGATTTCTACACAAGGGAAGTTTGGGATGGCTTTTTCCCTTGCAGATTGAGCCATGCTGGTGAATTTCCAACCATATATGAGGCCAAGGCAGATTATTTTGTGATGTGGAAGAAAAACAGAGCTAAAAGGGTAGGTTGACACAGGCTGAAAGAAATGAAAATAAAGAAGATCCAGTACATTGGAAACTTGAAATCCCCTAAAAGCCATAAAAATGGGGTCCAGTTAGTGACAGTCCAATTTCATTTGATGTTCCCTGAACCTGTGGGAAGAAATTATCCTCTTAGCACAAAGTCAAGGTTCATTGAAGTGGATAAGAAAATTGGTTGAATCACACCCAGAGCGTCAGTGCCACAGTTTGGCAGAAAAACTTAGAAGATGAAAAGTGTAGTGCCTTTCTGTAGAGAATGGAGCTGGTCTAACTCATGAGTAATGATCAAGCCATGAGAGCTGAGGCACTAGAGACCTGTATGACAGATCCTCTGAACTATGGGGGGATGGAAGGGAAAGAAATGCCTTAAAATACAGTGGCAAAATTACTAAAAAATAGCCCTCTGTGGTAAATGAATCCAAATTGTAGAGAATTTTTTCTTTTTTTTTTCTTGCTCCATTATTATTTTGATACACTTTTCTTTTTTTCTTGTGACCACTTCAAGGCCAGCTCTTTCCTAGCAGAAATTTACTAGTGACACTCTGACATCAATTCCCATTTTGTTTCAGAACCTGTAGCAAATGGGCAACAGAGCTGCAATCATGGATGAGCTAATAATCTCTGGGGTGATTTGAAGGTATTCAAAAGGAAATTTGCTCCTCAGGCACAGCCCTCCACAAGCACAGCTGCTTTGCACAGCATGCTCCCACAGTGACAATTCTGATGTACAAATACAGGCCTGCCAGTCTTGAAACTGTTTTCACGGTTGCATGTATCATAAATGTGCCATGGGCCATGGGTCAGCTAATCCAATTTGGCAACACAGAAACTGGTAAGAGAACAGAGATTGAGAAGAGGTTGTGTGATACATTCAGATGTGAATTGTCCAGAAGAGGCAGTGACCAGATGAATCTGCAGTGTCCCAAGAAACCAGTACTGGTTCATTTGGGGTCTGCATGTAACATCATCAATAAAACCTTCATTGTAAATGAGCTGGAGGTTGTTTGTGGCATGAGACAATTCAGAGCTCCCATCTTGCCCCAAGTATGTAGTAACTTCACATCTCTGCTCATATCTGCTGTGTAGGTAGATCAGTCATGTAGGGTGGAAAACAGGCAAGCTAAATCTCTTGCGCAGGACTAACTGATTCTTGTTTTGGAGTGCAACTTGTTAAATTGTTGGTGAGAACTTTGGCCCTGAATTCCATTTATTTCCTTGCTTGTTCGCTTCCTTGCAATATTATTCTCACACTTTTTATAGTATGTCAAAACTCCATGATACCTCTTCCTGCCCCTGGTGCTCAGGTGACAGTTTTATGTGTAGTTCATATAATCCACCTAACCTTTTCAGTTGAATATGCATCCTATGACAGACAAGAAAATGCAACCCTTTTATTCTATTCATGTTTTTAGTGCAGACTTGTTGTCATAAGTCTCTATTCTTTCCCTTGTCTTGCTGTCTTCTGTTTAAAATAGAGATAAGATAGACAAAGTTTCTACTTCACAGGATTGAGGATTGTTGAAGGTTGATATAATTAATATTTCCTAAGTATTAATGTTACAGGATTACACTATTCCAAGTGAGGTATTTGGTGCCTAAAGAATACCTACAACAATGAAGCCATCAGAGGAACTTTATTCCCCTGGCTTGCATTTGGTCAAAGCAGCTGAAAAGCCTCTCATCCCAACTTCAGTAAAAGGCTTTGAGGAATATATGAAGCTGGTGACATCAGCTTGGCCCTTTGCAGAGAGCAGAGCATGCATTGCTAACTCCTGCTAAATAAAGCAGATGACTTTTCTTTTTTCCTTTGTAAAGAGCAGATTCCCTTATGGAAAAGAAAAAAAAACAACCAACAAAACAACACCAAGGTAACCGATCTCATTCCAACACTTTCAGGTTCTGTTTTTATTGCTCTTGGCTCCTTCCTACTTCCAATTATTTATGGAACAAGCTGTGAGTCACATGGTGGAGCTGGAGTGATTCAGGAGTTTGTTAAGCAAAGAGAAACAGGAAAAGAAGGGCCTGGCAGTTCAGGCAAATGACATCAGTGCTTCGGCATCTCGTCCCAGGCCTTGGAAAATGCAGCCCTTTCTGTGAGAAAAGGATTGCAGAGTGATGCTGGGAGGCAGAAGTGTTTTGGTTTCTTGGCCGGCATGCAAAATAACATTAGACGTAGCCTCTTAAGGTTTATTGGTAACGACAAGTCAAGTGGGAGATGCGGATGCGTAAATTGTAGCAAGGGAAACAGCTTATAGTACTGAAGAAAATTTCATCCAAACAGGTGATTATGCATCTGTAAAAAGTACAGAAACTGTAAGGAGTGTCTAATCTTCTTTACATTTCTTAGTTGACTGCTAATGCAGGTTTGCTTGGCTGGATTTCCCTTTTTTCCTTCTTAAGAATAGGAATTATACCTATGTGACAATTCCTGTGTACTCTGCAAGCACAAAGCTAGTAAAGAATTTATCTATTTTCCAGCATAATGAAAAGGAAGCTGCCAGGCACTCATCACAACTTGATAGCCTTCATCCGTGGGTTCTTGAGATTGTGCTTCTGTACCTCGTGAGAGATTAGCTGGAAAATCTTAAAATGCTAAGGCAGAATGTTTGCATTGACATATTTTTCTTTCAAAGTGGGTCTTTGGCTTAAGGACCACTCAGCGCAGAGCTGATAAGACTCTCTGAAATCCAGCACATTGCTATAGCTCAGTAGGCAGTGCCGAGGACAATGGTTTTCTCTGCAGCTGCTAAAATACAAGAATAAAATAAAAATCAGTGGCAGTGTCTGGCAAGAAGCATGTCCTAATGTAAAATTGCTGGAGGTACATTGGTGAGGAAAAAAATCAAGTATGTGCTGATTTCAAAATTTTTTTTTAAACTTGATTTGTACTGTTATTTCCTGTCCATTATATCCTGGTTTTAAGGAATGTACATACTTAATGTTAGTAATGACATTTTACTGACATAGTATAGTGATCTGAAAAGTCACCTTGTAGCAAGCTGGTGAAAAAAGTTTTCTACATCACTAGGCTCAAAATGTACAAAATATTTTACAGAATCGTACTGATTCTGTTTTCTGCTTTACAGCCTTCTTGCTGAAAGGACTGAAAAAGTCCAGTTGTAGCCTCTGCAGCGTGACCCAGGTGTTCCACTCTAGAGACAGGGAAGCTGAAGCACAGACATTGTGCCAGTGCAGGGCAGAGCATGTGCATTCTCCTGGGGCTGCTGCCACCACTTCTGCTGTAATGCCTGTCCCTCTTCCAGCCTCTCTATAATGCACTGGGAAAATGTGGCGTAGGAAATGGTACAGAAAAGGTGATGCAGCCAGTTAGACTGCGCCTCTGGCATGTGATTCCTTCCTAACTGTGCTCCTTTGCAACAGGCACAAGCAGTGCTAAAAGCGAAGCAGCATCTGGGCTGCTGGAAAGCAACTGTTGCCTAAAACCAAAGAAATAATTATGTGAACAGTGTTAGTATAGAAAGGTAAAAACCAGCTCTTTAATAAGGCATCTTAGGTGCACAAGGATGGCATATGCACCCCACTCACACAGGTTTTACAAACTTATAGTATCATCTAATTATAATATCTAACTATTACTTCATTGGAATACACCTGGCCTGAAAATTATCTGTCCCCCAGGACCTCCTACAGGCATGCCTCCCAGAATGGGGGTTGATAGTCCCAAAAAAACAATACCTTGTCCCACTTTCATCTTCATCAACTGCCTCTGTCCTGTTTGGACTCTTTTCAAGGCTTCTGGGCCCTCTTGGATATAACCTTTTGACTAAGGTTATATCAAGGAATGTGTTTCTGATGTTCTTGAGGTACATCTTCTACAGATTGGATGTTCTTGCTAGAATCTTTATCCATTGAAATCCTTGAGAACACTAAACAATATTTCAAGAATTTGGTACAAAGGGTGTCAGAGGGTGATTAGTTACTACTATTATTGTGTTAAAAACCATATTAAAATTCTATATACTAGGATATTAAGATCTTAAGGATCTTAAGGCATCAGAACCAGCAGCAGTGGGGCCAGGCAGGTCAATTTGCAACATGACTGGCAGAGCCATGGGACAGAGTCACGTAGAAGGCAAAAGGGTGGAAGCAGGCAGTGATAGTCATAGCACAGGTGAAAAAATAGCTCAGGAGCGGGAAGGCATGAGAGTCCCAGCCTACTGGGTGCCGAGCTTTTTGGGGTGAGACTGTCACAGCTTGTGGATGGCGTACAGTAGATATGGTTTGCTAAAGTGAGCTTTCCTGGCAGCTGTGACTTGAAGCAGGATTCTGGTCATTGCCCGCTCTGACAGGTGCTCTGGCCCTCTCTGCAAAAAGTGCTTTAGGAAGCTGGTTGGTGCCAAGGACCTTCTGCAGGTGCCCTCACAGAAGGAAACCCCAATGGGGAAGTCACTCTGTTTTACCCCTTTGCCTCCTACAGTTCCCTCACTGACTGGCACTGGTTTTCGGAGAAGCTCCTTGCCAGATCAGCAGCACATGTGGTGTATTCAAAGCCCCGGCTGAGGATCCCTCTCTGCCCAGTGCCAGCCAGCAGCCCTAGGCACTGTTTCCTTTTTTTATTTTTAAGATGTGGTACAGCAAGAGAAAGAAGGTGGCACAAAGACGGTAATGAATGTCGTCTCTTTCAGAGGAGAGGTGACCATCCCCGTGAATCTCTTCCCTGCTAGCAGCTCCAGTGGCACTGCAGCAGGCATGGCTGGCAAGTGAATGAAAATAAACTCATGATTCACTGGGAGGAACTCTCAGGAATGATGAGTGTTTACAACCAGCTTAATTAAAGCCCTATATTCTGTCACTGT
Source organism: Lepidothrix coronata (assembly GCF_001604755.1). Taxonomy (NCBI): domain Eukaryota; kingdom Metazoa; phylum Chordata; class Aves; order Passeriformes; family Pipridae; genus Lepidothrix; species Lepidothrix coronata. The sequence continues at coordinate 2,236,861 of NW_016690332.1, read as the reverse complement.
AGGCACATGATCAGATTTCAGCAGTCCCGTTCATACGAGTATAAGGTTGAAGAGGGAAATGCCGCAGCAGTGGAGGGCTTTATGTAGGGGTGGGAAGTTGTAGTATCCCTTGGGAGTTCAGGGAGTTTGCAGTGGGAACTAGTGAGCACTGTCACTGTAGCAGCAGCCAGTCAGAAAACACTAGGCCTTATGTGGGTTAGTTATGTCAAGTCACAAGATGTGACATTGACTGGTGACTCTAGAACACACTGCAAATTGCTTATTTTTAAATGCTGAAAGCATAAATAAAAGCAATTAATTTCCCTTTTTCTTGGTAAAATAAACCAACAAAATAAAACCATTTTGACTGGATAAAATATTCTGACAGCATCCAAGTTTTGTTGAGGCATTTACATTTGTTCAAACCTCCTTTAATTCTCTTTTAAAATTATACTTAGACAATTTTCAAAATGGAAAAAAAAATGTCGTTTGAGGATGTCAAAATAATCTTGGCTATCCTAATTTTCCTTCTGTTGTTTTAACTTAAACTGTTCTATGATCTTGTTCCAAAAATGTAGATCACTCCCGCCTTGCACAAAACTTCATTTGTCAGTGAAGTTTTATAATATAATGTTTATTTAACCTTAGTACATTTTGACTATTTTAGCCCCAATGCATGCCCAGATCCAGGTGGGACCAAGCAGCATTGTTATTCCCCTGCTTTAGTCACTCCTTCCCAAATAGGAATTCAGGTTACTATACATGCCTTTATGCATAGTTTGTCTTTACCAAATCCATCCACTCTGAAATTCTTGGGAACACCTGTCTTGCTTCTTAATTTTAAAAGTTTGACACTTTGCCTACAAGTAACTGGATAACCAGAGCCTTTTTTCTTCTCCGTGAAGCATAGTAAATAAGGCTGTTTCTGATGAAGTCTGTGAGCTTGCACTGATGCCAAATTTAGAATTGTCTGCAAAATCTGTTTCAAAGGAAGTCCCTCAAAAGCAGAGTGATGCCAGTTATTGTTACTATGCAATTCATATGAATGCCTTATTCTTACATGACTTAAGACTATGGGTTGATATGGGTTCTGGACATCTTCATCTTCAGCGGTGTTCCATGTCACAGCTTTGGGGTTTTTGTCTAACAGCCCTTTGTAGGGAAAGCCATAACTATGCGGGGGGGAAAGACGCAAATAGTTATTTTGCGTTTGAATCCTGCCATCCAAAAGGAGCTGGATTTTGCCTTGAATGCATACATTATTGGAGGAAATCCTCTCTGAGTTAAAAGAATAAAATGTCTTATGAAAACTGAAGAATATGTAGAAGTTTCTTATATACCACAGTATGAAAGAGAAGGATGGAAATTTAATAGTTCCTGTGTTTTCAGCCAGGATCCTGACAGCTCAGAAAGAAAATGGTTGATTTGGTGAAGGTGAAGCTGATTGCAATGGGAGAATAATTGTAATTACCAGTAGAATACACAAGGTCAACAAGAGATGTGTCATAATACCACAACTATTTTTAATTAGCCATGTATGTGGGAGAGATAAAACATCTTCCATTTAGGTACACTGTCTTGCAGCAAAACTTCAAAAAGCAGGAACTACATGGCCTTTAAGCCAGATGAGTGAGTTTTTGCTCCTTTCTTTCAGACAGCAGTAGGTGGCTGTAATGTATTTCCTCTGCACTTTATTTTTAATTTGTAAAGGCATTATTGATTTTTTGTTGGTAGCTTCATTCTCATTCCAACACTTCCACATCCTTTGGACACCCTTTATGTTCTTAGAAAGCCCAGGCTGAACCTGGAGGGTGGATGACCAGCTCAGATACCCCAGATGTAACATTCTTCTCTCTAATGAAATTGCCCACGTGAGAACTCAGGGAAACTTTGTATGAGCAATCACTCAGTTGCTTTTTCTTTGACATTTCATTGGTTCATGCTGTTTCTGCAATCTGTTCCCAGGAACATTCAGAGGGCAATGTTACTGCCTTGTGTGCCCATGCTGTAATGCTGTCAGCAGACACAGTCAGGACTATGAATTAAAATCATAGAGGAATATGGGTACCCCAAGAACTCTGCCTGGAACAGTGGCCATTTAATGGTTTAGATGAAGATCTGTCTACAACCTTTCATATTTCTTGACCAGCATGAATTCATATTTGCATTTATTTTGAACAGCTATCTGAATATAGAAAAGTAGTTGTTAAGAGTGTTTAAAGTCTTGTTGTGGGACAACGACTCCCAAGAAATGAAAAAGATGAATGCAATAAAATAATACTCCAGCCATTCTACTTTCAAAGTATTTCATAAACACTAGCTTGTTCTCAAAACACTTTTGTCAATTAGAGAAATTTCATCCACAGTTTCCAAAAGAGGGATCTGAAAAGCAATGAGGTGGAAATTTCAATGAAGCTCCTGACTCCCATATACTTGCCTTGGCTCAATACAAGTTACTTTCCCTCCAGGCACCAAAATGTGATGTTTCCTATAAAAACTCCACTGTAGGCCTTCTGAGCCTGGAAAACTGATGTCCCCAGTGCAACCCTGACTATTTTAACAATACTGACCTTTTATCAGGTGCTTGGCAGCTGCTTCAGAAATTTTTCTTCACCAGGTGGTGGTTCTTGATAGACTGATGCTTTCTGGAAAAGAAGAAATCTGTTATCTTTGTCTTGTTGAAGATTCCCTCAGAATCTTTTTGCCAGCTGCAGAAATAACCTCCACATGGGCAGAGACTTCCTAGGTTATCTCCATCCCTTCTTGCCCAGTAGTGGGTTCCTCACAATTCCCACCACAGATCTGACATACATGTCAGCATGTGCTGGTCCACACAGTCACTGGTATCCTTCAGCCTGTAGTCTCTATTGTTAAGAGAAAATTCACTTGATTCAAGTTACTGACGTGTTTGGAGTTGGATATATGCTGTGAGTCAGTCTTATCAGACCCCTAGAAATCTGTGGGGTCTGCAAATGAAGCCAACTGCATGTGGTAGGCCTATATAGGAAAGCAGACAGTCAGATTAACTTTGCCAGGATTTGTTCAGGACGGAAGCAGAGTTATGTGACTGATTATTTTGGTCTGGTCCACATGCCATATGGAAAATAGCTGTTGAAGAGCTGGGAAATACCTAAAGCTTTCTAAGTATTCATGAAAAGTTCCTTTCCCAGGGAAATAAAATATATTCTGGCAGTTTCAGATTTTATGGTATTGTTTGATTTTTGCTATCTACTTCCTGATGAAATTACTCCTTTCCAAGGCATATGGTACCTCTTCCTCCAGTCACTGCTATTACCAGGGTCTGCATCATTGCCCCAAGTGACCTTTGTTCAAGGTCTTCAAGCATGTGCTTAAAGCAACAGGCTGCTTTAAAAAGGACCTGTGCTTTATACAAAACCATAGCCATATCCTATCGCCTGGTTCTCATACTTCACTGCAGTCCTGCACTCTGTGTATTGTCCTCATGTACGGCTCCATCCCACACCCTTTGGCAAGCCCTTGGTTGAAGTGTTCCTCTTCAGCAACAGCCTGTATCTCTTAAGGCCTGGCCTTTTGCTAAGGATGCATATCTACCCTCTGTTTTATTGGGTGTTTCATACAAAAGGCTTTCAGGAGGTCTTGACTTCCACTGGCAAACTGTGGGAAGTTCTCCAACATTTCATAGCATTGTTGGGAATCTTGAGGAATCATTTCATCTTACTTCTTGCTCCTTATACATGATCTACAGTAGAAGAGCCATGAAACTGTGACTCTTACAACCATGCCTCTGAAACTGTGACTCTTATGAAAGCCATGCCTCTGAAAATCAGAGGTACTTCCACAGAGGTAGCAAATTTTCTGCAGGCTGAGATTTTCATTAAGAATCTTTCTCAAAACAATTTTGAGATTCTTTTGCCACAACTCTCATGATTTTGGTCATAATTTGGTGTTCCTAAGAGTATTGGGGTTTTCTTTAATCTACAACCATTTTCTTAAAAGAGTCACGCTTTATGTTGCAGAGCTTTTCTAACATTCCAGGGGAGTTCATGTTCTATTGAAGCACTTATTGCAAGCAATTATTCATGTTCTATTGAAGCAATTATTGCAAGCACTATTACCTGAGTGCTTGCAATAATTTTCATGCACCCCATTTTTCCTTTGATCCAGAGACATAAAGACGTGTTCTCCAAGGGGTCTTTGGAGGCAACAGGGATATTTAAAGATATTTAAAGGATATACAAAGATAAATCACATTTCCTTCCCAAATAGTTGTAGCTCCAAAGTAAATACTTTGTGTTATTACCAGTTGGCTCACTACTTGAAAAGACCACTCTGCCTTTGTGTTTTGAAACTAACTGGATCTGGTGGATAATCAGATAACTGGCAACAGTTTATTTGAAGCACTGACTGCTGCATCCTCCTGCACATTCAGCACTTAATCAGTGGTTTTCTCCCTCTCCTGAGGAAGAGTAAAGGGTGAATCCCTTAGAAAACAAATAAAATTAAGATTGCTAAGTTTAATAGTACTGGCATTGAACAGAGGCTCAGGTTTTACAGCTTATTGGGTGTCCTTTCACTATCTGCATGGCCTTTGTGTTATGGAGGTCTGAAATTCACATCAAGCTGTGACCCAACTGGAATCCCCTTTCTTGTCATTGAGGCTTTGCTTCACAGACCTAAGTTACTCTTGAAGATGACATTTAGGGCTCTTAGTGCAATGGAAATATCACCTAATTACCTTTAAAGATCCAAACTTTGGTGCTTTTCTCTGCTTTTGTGCTCAGGCCTCCCTCCTGTTATTGGATCCACTAGTTAATTAAGTTCTCTGTGTAAGTTTTGAAGCAACCTCAAAGCTTGTATTAGGCTCACAAATAGCAGCTGGAGTAGGTAACACTGTTGACTCCTTCTCTCTGCCAGAGGGGAAGATGTGTTTACTACAGTTTGGGAAGGCAGAGGAAACCCTCCAGGAGGTAATGCCACTCAGCACTGCTCACCAAACTTGGCTCTCCTGCCTCTCCCGAGTCTTTCCTGTGGTTACCTAAGCAGGCTTCCTCACTGTGTGCTCGCTTTGGTGCTAAGAGACAATAATAATTGAAGCATTGTGAAATACTCAGAAGACTGGCTTGGCTGAAGGACATAAATCCAGCAGGGTAAATGCTGAGAGGATGAATAAATTCACAGACCAAAGGATTCCCATGTTGATGTGATAGCAATAAAACTTGTTAACTCCAAGCATTGCAATCTCAAGTGAAAGGAAGCCCTGGCAGTCTTTAATGAATGATGCATCCAGACCTTTCTGTTTTCCCTTTGCTTTGCGGTCAGTGTGGAGGATGAAGACTGGCACTAACCCTCTTTCACATGAGTCAAAACATGAGCTTTTGTGGTGGCTAAACCCATGAGATCATGGTAGGGTGCAGGAGCAGCTCGGGGTTATTATTTCATCAGCTGGCAGATGCCATAAAGATCACACGATACAACTATCTCAGCCTCCAGGTAAGAAACAGATACTTTGACTCCCTGCTCTTGGCCATGTAGCAGTAATAGTGGAGACAGGCTTTTCTAATTTCTTTTTTTTTTATCCCTAAGAATTCTGATGTGTTTGCTGCATCCTGATGAACCTTTTAGACTAATTACTTGACACTGAGTTACTAAAGTCAATTGAAAAAAGTGGGCAGAGAAAAATACTCAGAGAACAGAAGATATTTTTCTTAATTTGACAGCTGCTTCTCAAAGTGGAGCAGCATGGTCATGAAGTTTTCTGTTCACCTACAAGCCTCAAGTGAAGTTTGGGATTCTTTGAAACTTACGTGAAGTACTGATGAGAGACACAGCAAGCAACAAAAAAAATCACAGATGGGATTCAAAGTGGTCAGGTTAAAAAAAACTGACTGTACATCACATGGTTTTTCCAGTGGCTGTTAGAAGTGTAGTTGACTTCACAAAATCATAGAATCATTTGGGTTGGAAAGGACACCTTCCACTAGACCAGGTTGCTCAGGGACCCATCCAATCTGGCCTTGAACACTTCTAGGGATGGGACATCCACAACTTCACTGGCCAGCATGTGCCAGTATTTCACTACCCTCACAGTAAAGAATTTCTTCCTAATATCTAATCTCAACCTACTTTCTTTCGGTGTAAAGCTGTCACCCCTTGCCCTATTACTCCATGCCCTTGTAAAAAGTCCCTCCCCAGTTCTCTTACAGGCTCCCTTTATGTACTTCTGGGCAATGTGTAGAGAAGTTAAAACCAAGTACACCTCAAAATTCTTTCTGCAGTGTATTCCTTATAAACTGAAGAAATTCAACCTAGACAATCCAGGGGTCTGTGCTGCCAGTTTTTATTATACTTGTCCCTTGTGACTCTTTCAATTACAGAATTGCTGATGTTACTCCAGCATTATATTTACCAACACTGTAAGATGCTCTCTAGATACTGCACTAAATAATAAAATGGTAGCCAACAAAATCCTTTCCCCATCGATTAGTGTTTTTGAACTAGCAAACAAATTAACTAAAGAAGTAAAACAAATTAACTAAAAGCAGCTTGTTTAAAGATTTAGCCAAGGCAACAGTCCCAAACATAGCACTTTCTCTGCCTTGCTGTAGTGCAAACAAGCAATTTACAGGTCTTCTGAGAAGATGTAAGGTACAGTAAATCGTGTTTTGTGCATGAGATAATGATTCATAGTAATGAACCATTCAAATAATGAAAGGTGGCTATGAGAACTTTTTCTATGGTGGTGTGCCTGATTTAGGAAGCTGTGGGTGACAGAATGAGAGATTGCTTTTAGATTTCGTTTCTGTTGAGGAAAACTTTGGATGTTATTTGTACTTGGTACCCTTGAGTATTAGTCAAAGTATTAATAACCATTATCCCCCCCCCCCGCACAGAAATATTGATCAGTCTATGTTGGAAAAGCAATGTTCAGGCTCTTTCAAGCTATTCAGGGGCAGGGAATAGTTGTCAGTTTTCCCTATGAAGAAAGCTTGGGATTTTGGTCTTGAATCTGGAGCTGCATGGGAAGGGTCTGCGGAAGTTAAAGATGTTAAAAGGGGAGAAACAATAAAAATTGGGAGCTGCAATGCCTCACTTTTCATGTGTGCAGATCACTCACTATGGAGAGGAGAGCTCAAAACCAGTGCCATGACTACGAAAGATGTCACTGCCACACCTACCCTGTGGGGTTCACTTTGGGCTGAGTCACTGCTGAAATTACAGTGGCCCTTGGACTGCCGGAGGAAGCACCTGCCTTCCCCAACCCACGCTGGCTTTGCAAAACAGAAAAACCCATGAGGCTAGAAGGCAGGAGTCAAGGGTGAGATTTCCATGAAATAAGAAAGTTTTGAAACCACGCAGATCAGGAGAGAAAGCAGAGAAGAATCCAAGGGAGGAGAAGATAATAAAATCAAGGTTTCACCAGAGTTTATTTCTCAAGTATCTTTCTCGATTTTCTTTTCATCAAAAATCTGAATGTCATATAAACTTCTTTACACAAGTTCGTATTACCTGAATGTTAACTGTATTGATTTGAATGTGCTTATAAATAAATCATGAAGATGTCAACAGGCTGGTATTTGGCTCTCATTGAGGAGTCCACAAGAAAGGAACCACCTCAGCAACCCCAGAGCAAAGGATCTGAGAAGGTTATAATCTTGATTGCCTGATCAAAGGTACACGACAGAGGATGTATGCCAAAGACTGCTGGTTGTGAGACTGTGCAATGTATGTTTCTTTTAGCCTTCTCTGTGGAACTTGCTAGAGAGACATGTTCTAGCCATTGATCCAAGGGTTGATAATTGTGAAATTATCTGAGTGAACTGGCTGCAAGCCAGAGGAGGGGTGGAAGGGAAAGACCCCTGCGGTGATATAAATCCTTGTACTGGTTTTGGCTGGGATATGGTTAATTTTCTTCCTAGTAGCTGGTATAGTGCTGTGGTTTGGATTTAGGATGAGAATAATGTTGATAACACACTGATTGTTTTAGTTGTTGGTAAGCAGTCAAGGACTCTTTGAGTTCTCAGATGACTCAAACTGGCCAAAGGGATATACCATTCCATACCATTCAGCACCATGCTCGACTTATAAGAAAAGAGGAAAAGCCAGTACAACATAGACAAATGGTGCAGGCATTAGTGCTGTTTCAGAGCCTTCAAGCTAAGGTCTCAAACAAATGTGGAAGTTTACCTTTCCTTTTCTGCCTCTATGCAGGAGAGCTCCAGGGAAGCTATGCAAGAAATGCTTTTCTGATGGAGGTTTATTAAAGAGGTTACATTGCCTGGGGTGGGATGAAAGGCTATTTTAGACCATGGAGAATAAAAGTGAAACTGACACTAGAGATGGAGGGAAAGCTTCTTGTGGACTTTGCAGGTTGTCTTGAAAGACAATTCTTTTGGGCTGGAGACATGAAGACAAAATAGTGGCTGTCTCAATACTGTCTCAAAAAACAGTAAGCGAGCAGCTCAGAAGAGAAGTAGGAAGGGTACTGTTGGTGAAAAGGCACAGCAGCAAAAAGAGTTTCAGAAGGGCAGTGGGACTATATTAATGTGTGCTGCTTCCTTTTCTACGAGATTGCTTCCTGCAGTATAATGACTTTGACACAAGAGACGTTTGGAAATTAATCTTTAGCAGAGACCTGAGACTTACAGATAATTGCAGCAGAAACTCTATGAGGGACTGCCAACACAAGCAAGACACCCACTGTGGTTATCAAGCCAAAGTTAACCCTAGTGTGAATACTGTTCCAGCAAATGCAGGGGAAGTTACACAAAGGCTGTGATTTACCCTGGCAAAGTCCTCATTGTGCCTTATTCAGTAAACTTGAAAATGTCTTAAAGAAGAGGAGAGAGAGGAAATTCCATGCTTTCCTTTGCAGCTCAAGGAAATTACCATAGCTTGCCCTAAAGAAACCTGGAGCAAAGGCTTGACTAAACTGAAATTAGTGGCAGAACTGACATGATTTTGTGAGCTGCCACTTCATATCTGGTGTTTTTCTTCTCTGACTGCTTTTATCACACTTCAAATTTTGTTCATGACTGCATGTCTATTTTCTCCAAACTGGAAAGTGCTCTTCGTGGGCTGAGACATTTATTGCAACCACCTCCTCCCTATTTCTTCTTATTTTTCTTACCTCCTGTTATTTTCTTTCCCTCAGAAAGAAATTACAGTTGCACATTGTACTTTTCCCCTGTTGCATATATGCATGTTTTTTCCAGGTGAAAATCCCCAGGTGCAGGTGGTAGTTCTAGGTAGGATCTGAAACTCTAAGAAGGTGGTCCATCTCTTCTTGGAACTGGGGTCTGAGCTGAGAGGAGCCTAGACACAACCCTGAGGGTCTTTGCACAGTGGCTGTTGCCATCTCAGAAGAGTTTTCTGGAAGTGTCAAAAATCATCTAGAACCGTATTCAGATTTACACCTTGGTTTCCAGCTCTGCAACTCCGAGGCCTTTGTGAGATTAGATGGACTGCAAAGGCTTACCCTAAAAGGCTGTTAATCTAAACCTCATCTGAAACAAATGCATTATTTCGAAAAAGCTTGTCATTTTATATCCTATCACTGGTGCTGGCTCTTCCTTTGCACACAACTGTCTCATCTTGTTATGCATGCATATGTACGTTGAAGAGGTCACCTACCAAGAACTGGCATAATTTGGGTTTGCATCTGAACTACGAGGTTACATGCTTTGTTGCTTCCATAGGCTGTATTTCATGGGACTTGGGAGGATTTTTGTAATAAAGTACTTCATGCAAGTACAAACTTTCTGTGTGTCTTACCACCTTTCTTCCCAGAGTGCACATCCCGCAGCTGCTTGGCAGGTGCTGCCCTTTGCTGTACAGCAGTCTTCTCTCTGTTCTCACTTGAGGGCAACACGTGTCTCACTGCTCCTTTCCTCCCTTCCCTGTTCCATTCTACTAGGGGTTTTGGATGTGTCCCAAACTTCCTGGTTCTGCCCTGCTCTATTTGGCTTTTCAGTGTGCTTTTAAAGCATGCCAGAAGACAAGCAGAACTAAGGTAGGGGAGGAGAGAAATGGCAGACTGGAGTACTAATGCCTTGGTTTTGTGTGATCTGCACAACTGCAGATGTGGCCCAGTCTGCCATTCTTTATCTCACTGTCTCATTGGAAGGGGACCTCAAACCTATTCCAACTCAAATCAATGGGTTTCTGCCCATAGATGTCTCCAGCTTTTCTCACCATGTTTGAACTCTTCACATTCAGCAGTGATGGAAGTTACAGAATGCCCAAGAACATCAGGTCAACCATGGGAAAATTGTTCCTGTGAGTCTTTCTGCTTCAGTAGCTCTTAGTCAGTCTCCTTTACTTAAGGTATGCAGGACCTTCATAGAGACCCTTTTGGTTTTAAAGCAGCTGTAAGAACTTAATGCATATGGATAATAGGTCTCAAAAGGACATGCTGGATGTATTAGAATAAATGCTTTGCTGTTAGTAAAGTTTTCAGAGAAGGCATTCCTAAGGTCTTCCTCTTCTGTCCTACAACTAAACCGTCCTATTTATGTTTGCAACAAAAGTGTAGGTTTTCAGGTACCAAGAATGGCTTTTCATTGGCTTATGTTAATCTTCCATATCTTGTCTTCTAGGAGTCTTCTTTTTCCTACATTGTAAGTTCTGATGCTCGCTTGCATTAGTAAATTCCCCAAGGCCAGATTTGCAGTTGATGGGTTTGCACTTCTGCAGCTTGCAGAACCCCCCAAAAGCAATAGGCCAGTACAGCAGTACAAAGAGATCTTTCTTATCTTTCTTCCTTGTTCCAATTCCCAAATGTACACACCAGCAAACCCAGTGCACATTTTCCAGTATTTCCTAATAAAAAATAGCTTAAGCTTATAACTGCAAATGGTCTTTATGTGATGGTATACTGGTAGTGTCCCTTACCATTATACTTAGACTTTTAGAAGAACTGACCTGTGAATAAGCTCTTTTTGGATGAAGTGTCCAAAACTGAAAGCTGAGTCTGCCACTGTTACAAGCCCCAGAGCACCAACTGTCTTTGGTGGCAGTAAGTTCAAGCTGAAATAGTAAAAGGTTGTTCTTAAAAGCTCCAAACTTTCCACATTATTTTATTATTATGCTGTTTTAAATTGTACGTTATGTGATGGTTGGCTAGGAATTATCTTGGTTGTGAGTATGAGTTTGTCAAAAAGCATCAATTCATATTTTGCTAGACAAGAAGGAAGTGACATAGCAGCTATCAAAAAAACTCCCAAACCTGTCCTTACAGAGTGTCCTTAAAAGAACCCTTTTCAAAAGACAAAATTGTGGTTTGTATACATGTGAAGAATTTCCTTTTCCTTTCCTCCTCGCAGGGGTGTTCATTATGTTCCAGAGTGCCCAGGTTGGTTCTGTACTGAGCACCTCTTGTACGCAAATACCTTTGTCGTCCCCAGTAAACAAGATTCAAATTGAGAATACTTTTATTGATGTATGTGGACCAAATCCCCTCACCTAACATGAGATGTTAATACAATTCCAAGGATATGTGGCATTCCTCTGGATTTGCATCCATGGAGTAAAGGCTGAGTCTGACTTCGAAGGTGTTCCAGGCTTCCTTCTGATGTTAGCAACTATCACACTTGGCAAGGGTGGAATCACCTCCTTGTTCATGAAGGCAGAAGTCACCCATTAATCTTGACTGAACACATACCAACTCACGAAATGTGAACCCTTCAGTTAATTTTATTGAAGAAAGAAGCCCTGGGCAAAACTGAGTCTTTCTTTCTTTATGGACCTGCCTACAGAGCAGGGCTGTGCTGTGCCTGAGAATGCCATGTCTCCTGTAAACAGGAACAACTTCTGATCAGGTGTTCTGCCAAGCAAACTCTTGAAATGCTTATGCTCTTATGGAGTGCCAACTGAAAATAGACTTAATTTTCTGCAAACATGAATAAAATCACAAAGGGAAATTAATAGGGCAGCAAAATGCTCTTAAATATCCTAGATTTCTAATGGAGATGATAAAAGATCAGTGTATATATTTGTGTAATTTCCTCTTTGTTCTTTGGGTTTTTTTATTATTATTATTATTCCTGGTGGAGAGAAGAGAAACTGGTATTACTTTCTATTACATTTTATATTCTTTTCCTGGAAAATATTTTGGATATGAAAATGAGGAGAAAAAACTTTTGATGGGTTTCAAAACAACCAACCATATACAGAAACTTGTTTTTCTGCTCCTTTTTGTAACACATCCCAAAATGAAAATATAGGCAAATGAAAGTGAGAAGAGTTTAAATGAAAACTAATTTTTAAACATTTTTCTTTGGTCCTACAAAGAGAGGGAAGGCTGCTTCTGTGTGAGGAAAATGCAGCTTTTATCCTCCTTTCAGTTTTTGAAGGGGAAGGTCTTTGTAGCATTTACCACACAGGAGGGATTTATTGCCCAGAGCTGAGCACAACTGGGAAAATAATTTTGACCTGATACATAGAAGTAATGTCTAGACAGGGAACATTGAAGTGCTTAAGGGAAAACTCAGAATAGGAACCAGTTATGACAAACTGAGCTTTTGAAGTGACAAATAGAAGCAAACATGTATAAACTTAAGATCTGATAAAGTAAATGTGAGATTTGCTGTTGACCTAAACGAAACTAGAAGACAGGACCAGCTAAATTAGAGTGTGGTTTGTTTCTGCTGCCCTCCTCTTCCAAACAGGAGCCAGAGCAATTGCTGGTGGGGCCATAAAGGTGAAACCACTGTTTTGGTTTGAGTTGGGTTTTTAAACAAACCCAAGGCTGTCTTCTTTTACCTGGTCGATTCTGCAGTCTGGATTGGTCTCAAAGATTTTCATCAGGATGACCTAGAGGTTAATGAGCAGCGTTGTGTGGGCAAGTAATGTACTAAACTGGGCTGAGCTCTGCAGGCAGCTGAAGGGAGCTGTATTCGTGGGGACCTGAATACCCCGTTTTCTGGGGTGTTTTGCCCTAGCAAAGCTAAATGCATACTTGATGGTGTTGGGGGTTGTGAAGACACTGTAAATGTTGCCTGTTTCTGGACGAATTGAACTGAAAAGTGATTTCTGACTATCTGTGCTTCTGAAATGTTGGAAGTGGAAGTCTGTTATTGAGATGAGAATTTTGATTACAGAAGAGAATTATCAAAGTCCTATAGCCAAACTGGTCCTTTGAACCCCCACAAAACATCCTGAAGTTTTGATGATCACATTCGAGTTCCAGATCTGTATCAAGGCATTCAGGCTTCGTCTCTGCTAACCCAGTGAAGGACCTATGGCACTGACACAAACTAAGGAAAGTTACTGAAGTATTGGAGTTGCTTAATGTAGACAAAATAATTTCACAGATAATGCTGATAAGAAGACACTTGTTAAAAGTTTCAGGAGAAACTTCTGTTGCTGGGGAGAACTGGAGGTGGATCTTCTTGATCCTAAGTCAGTGTTTTATTCTGAATTAACCTTTAGAGTGTCTGTCTGTGGTATAGTTGTACTACCTGGCGAGTAGGAAACTTGTCACTGCTTAAATACATTATTGCATAGGCTTTCCATGTATATTCCATCATATTTAATCAGATGTGGTGTAATTCTTTGAATGAAGGATTTTACAACTACATAGCATGATTACAGTTGGTATATGTGTAACTGTTAACTATTATTTATCTATTTCAATAACCTTCTGCCTGAATCAATAACATAATGATGCTTTTATGAAATCACAATCAATTACTGTAGAAGTGAGTCAGATGTCATTTTCCACTTTTATGACTGACTAAGTTAAGAAGGACAAATAAGCTGACTAGACTCAACACTTGGGGTGAAGAAAAGCTCTTTTATGCTTGTGATCTAAAAATACTGTTTCTAGTTGTATTTGCAGGGGACACAGCACAGTGGACATTCAAGATGACACCAAGAGGGCTTTGGGGCTCCAGAGGACCTTCAGTCTTGGTGTTCTCATCTCCTTTTCTCATTTCCTTAACTGCAGAATACTGGTGATCCTGTCATAGCGGTTTAGCCCTCAGTTTTGCCTTCTAAACTATTTAGGCCCCAATAAGGAAAGTGCTTTCTTCAGGCAGGATTTAAAAAGCACGTAAGCCAAAATCCAGTAACGTCAGAAAGATGAGGAAAAAGAAGGGTGTTTAAATAGGCACAGGAAATCAGAACTTTCTTTTCTTTCTTTCTTTCTTTAGGTTCGGAGGTTTTTATTATTTTTTTCCTAGAGTGTTTGAATGTTTACTAAGACAAATAAGAAATCCTCATTATCTTAATTAAAATGGCAACATGGAGCATGCAGTAGATGCTGTTCTTCTCTAATTTCTTTCAGACCATGTTTTTCCTACTGTTCCATGGTATAATGACTATTTAACAGTAAATTATTGAAGTTGGTGGGTTCTGATGCTCTGTCAGATATCAGCTTTAAGACTATGTGGACGTATTCTACATGAGAATATCTTGCACCTAAGCTTTTTGGTCCCTTTGCTTCTGAGGGAACTGGAGCAGCAAAGGAAGAGGTCAGCATGCGTCTAGAAGTGTTAGGTGAGCCAGTGCAACATACTGTAATAATATTCTATTATGCCTGTCTGAAATAATTTGATCTCTCTTTCTTTTTTTTTTTCTTCATAGGGGTACGGGGAGTGAAATAGGTGTCAAGAAAAGATCTCTACTTCATTTATTAGTCCAAATTACTCTGGAAGAGTTAACTTAGTCCAAAACCAGGGCTAACTGACACTTAAATAACTACTTTGTTACCCACAATCAATGACCATAAGAGGTGATACACCATTTAAAGCATGGCAATAATTTAACAGAACTGGTTTCCTTCTTATACTCTCCCATGCTGGCTTTCAAGAGAATGACTCCATCACGTATCGCAGCACAGGGAATGACCATAAACACAGCAGAAGCAAGATGATGGTATTGCAGGCTTTAGCATTTCTGGTATGTTTAGTTCTCTCTGCCTACAACAAGGACATTTTAGGTCTAATCCATGAAAGTAAATTCCTACAAAAAGGAAAACGGAGGTAAACTGTGGGGCTACAGAACTACACAAGGAGAATGTCTGAGAATAAATCTAAAATAGAAAGGTTTGCAATGTCTTGCTGAGACTTACTCAAGGCACACCTGAACATAACAACATTATATTGCCCTATGCAAAGGAGTATGTAAATTACATATGAAGTGCAATGTACTGTATTAATAGATGTTCTTGGGTTGTAGCTAGAGTCCTGTACCAGAAGCAATAAGAGATAAGAAGGAATGACCTAAGAGGCTTCTAAAAAAGCTTTTCCATCACTGTATTACTTTTGGGCAGGTCTTGGTAATAATCCATGGCAGATGGACTGATCCAACCAGAATTACAGGGTTACAGGCATGATGCAAAATGTAATTTGCAAGCAAGGTATGAATGCTGAACAAAATATATATGATAAGATTAGATAGCAGTAGCATTAAAATAAGTTTCCTTTTGAACCAAGTAGTAAACATTTATCATGTCTAACCTATATTACTGATCTACACAACCTGACATACGATTCTGCATAGGCATGACAGTATTTTGTCATGAGGCACTGCTCATGAAAGTTTTCACTTCAAGTACAGTGAAAGTGAAATTTCTCCTAAACGCAGTTGTGAGCTGCTCTTACATCACTCTTTGGGGCTGTATGCAAGGGGTTGCCAGCAAATACAGTGTAGGTTTTCTGCTTCCCACCATGACAAGAAAGCTGTCACTTTCTCTTCAGACTTCGTCTTCCTTTGTGTGCAATGCTTTCTTGCAGAGAAACAAAACTGAGCAATGGGATTTTGTTTTTAAAATGTTATTCTTTATTTTCTGTTGCTGATTGCTACAAGGAACACCAAAAATTCACCCTGGAAACATTACAAGAAAGGGAACGCTTAAATCCTTCAAGTGCTAATAGTTCCTTCTTACATTTTGTGAGGATGTATATACAATGTAAAAATTCTGTTTTTAATTTTTGTCATACACAGTTGTGATCATTTGCCTTCTTCCCCATTATAAACACTAGATCTGTTTCTGGCACATCTTTTCCTCTCTAAAGGGATATGTTGGAGACACACAGCACTCTCCTGAAAAGCATGCAGTTCATATATATAATAAATTCTTCATTTGTAAATTTGGTTATAGTGAATGATATTATATTTGCTCTGAAACAAAAAGTTTAATTATCCTTCTGTTTTGTAAACTTCTTGTAATTACAGGCTGCTAAATATTACCTAGCATTGAAATTTTTTATTCTTAGACATACAAAAAATTGTTTTCTGTTTATTGAAAATTCCTGAATTGTTTACTTAACTAAAGAGTTGGATGCTTCTTTAAGTGTGAGTGAAGCACAGGAAAAGAAGAATTTTGCATACACAGATTTTCCCTTTGAAATGTGGAAGTTGTGTGTAATTGCACACCAAATTAGAATGAGACCTACACCAGTACAAGCCAGGTTCAAACCCTTGGAGTAAAATTCTAAGTGTGCAACCTTATGGTAGAGCCCTTGTCAACTCCAGCAAAGCTGGAATTTTGTCCTGAGCTTTACCATCTCCTTCGTGGTCATGACCAATTCAGCTCAAAGACTTATGGAAGCACGTTTTTTTTATTCCCCCTTATTTTAAATGATGGAGTATAATTACAGTCCCTGTGCTCCACATTCAATTTTTCCTATTTTGGAAATGTGTTAAGATTTCAAAGCAGAGAAGATTCATGGGCAGGGGTTTCTACTACAGAACTGCTGAAGCAAAATGCCAGTTTTTGAAAGGCTGGTTTCTGAAAAGGCATTATAATACTTTAATATTTTATTCTACATTTTGTAGTTAAAGCACTAATACTCCTACAAATTCCCCAAAGCATTTTATTTGCTGAGTGGAGGAGGTTCATTCTGGAATGCTTTTTAAAATAGAGATGTCTATGAAGGAATATTTAAACTTGCATTAGCCAAGCAGGAATGGGAGTTAATTTGAAAATGGATTGTAGCATTTCAAAGCAGGGAATGAGGTAAGTTTTCAGTGTGGAGCTTACTCTTCACCCTGCAAATTGCCATATAGATGGTCTTTCCAGATAAAAACCCTTATAATACACCCAGGATTTGGTTAAAAATTCTTCTTTGTGTGGAAGCTGATCCTGCACATCTTTCTCAATTTGGTCATCAACGATCTAGGCCATTATGAAAAACAAAGCCAGGCCCATGTTTTTTGATGTTTTAAAAGAGCTAATGTAGCAGTATGAGCTGCAAGTGGTTTCTGACTCCTTTCATTTGGGTGAGGAGGCAGTACCATGTCTGGCTCTTTGAAGGGACATGCAATAAGCGCTCTGGATATTTAATGCATTCCCCATACAGCTGAGAGGACTTTAAAAGTCCTCGTGCAGATGGTGGAGGGCAGCCTTCCCTGCTCAGATTCCAAAGGCCCCTTTGGCCAGCTTATGGGGCCAATCAATTTAGGAGCTGAGAGTGTTATGCAGCTTCCTACCTGTGCCAACAAAGACTGATATGCACTAGCTGCTTTATTTTGATAGCTTTTCATTCTTTTAAACAATACCTAACTTGATTGGTTTTTACCTTATACAATTGTTTATGCTGAGATTCAGCAGGGCATGCATTTCTCAATCTCTGTGGTGTAGATTGAGAGGAATGTCTTTTTTGGGGAGTTGTTCAGACTTGAGCCAGTGTAAACAGGATAAGAATCTCCCTGGATGACACTAGTGGATTTAGTCTGGTTTATGTTTCTAGAGCAGGGGAGCAGGGATTTTCTTGGAAGAAACAGGCAAAAGTCCTATTTCAAAAGCTTCAACAGCAGTTAAGCTTTGATAATACACTCCCTTCTTTGCTTTGCTGTGAATATCTGCCAGAAGAAAAGATTTCTTTCTTCTGAATCCCAAGTACATTAATCTCTCA
Source organism: Lepidothrix coronata (assembly GCF_001604755.1). Lineage (NCBI taxonomy): Eukaryota > Metazoa > Chordata > Aves > Passeriformes > Pipridae > Lepidothrix > Lepidothrix coronata. The sequence continues at coordinate 2,219,042 of NW_016690332.1, read as the reverse complement.
AGTGAGTGGTCAGGACAAAGTTTAAGTGTCAGATAATGATATGTGGAGTAGATTTTAGTGTAATAGCTCAATATTACATGTTGTTGAGGAAGATGAGGGAGGCTTAGTTTTGTTTTTATACATTGCATCTGAAAAATCCCTCTTCCTAAAAATTTGCAGTTCTTCTGTGGCAAGGGGTGGATTTTTTTAACTTTTTTGAGTAGATATTTTGCAAATTGTATTGCTTTTTAATTTTTTACATAAGCACTTAGGTTAGAAAGGACCTCAGGAGGCTTCTACTTCAACCTCATTCCCAAAGCAGGATTAGCAATGAGATCAGACCAGGTTGTTCAGGGCTTTATCCAGTCAGGTCCTGAAATCCTCCAAGAACTCAGGTTGCACAACCTCTCTAGGCAATCTGAGCCACTGCCTGACTGCCCCAATGCGGAGTTTTTCACCCTTCTATCCCTGATCCAATTTGTGACAATTGTCTCTCTGCCAAGCACCTCCCTTCTTATCTCTTCTCAAAGGTGTGAGATGTCTGTGTCAGGTCCCCAAAGTCATCCCTTTCTGAGGCTGAACAAGCTTTGGTCCACCGGTGTCTCCTTACAGACCTTTGTGCCAGCCCCTGGCCCTCCTCTCTGGACTTGTCCTGTCTGACTGTCCTGGGATCAAAACTGGATGCCATATTCCAAGTGCAGTCTCATGAATGCCAAGTAAAAGGAAATAATCGCTGCCTTTGGTCTGCTGGCCTTCTTGGCTACCAGGCAGGCTGTGACTGGTGCCCAGGGCACTGCTCACCACCACCAAGACAGCAGCAGTGCTCCCCAGCCAGCATCGAAGCCAGTGGCTGTTACTCAGACTATTCATCTCTTGTGCAGAAGCAAGACAAGCTTTCTGAAGACCATCTCGTTAAGGAGTAAAAGCTTGGGCATCTTTTCTGAGCACAAGAAACCTGTGAGCTAATAACTGTGATGAATTCCTTCAAGTGGTCTTTCCTCTCCTTGGGAACAGAAAGTTGGTGATTATGCTTCTGTTAAACATGTGCACCCTGGTAATGATCTCCGTGGGAGACTGATATGCACAAGAGAGATTTCTACTGCACACTGTTTTTCTTGATCCGATTAGGGAACGCAAAGCAAAGCATTACTTCTATTTCTAAAATGATGACTCGTTGTTAAAGCCACTGTTTCTGTTCAGAAATACCATGGGGCTATTAATAAGGCAAAAAGTACAGCCAAAAAATGTACTTTAATTAGTTATGGAGAGATAAACTCTAAATTCTGCAACTGCTGTCTGTGGTTTGTTTTGAAGGAGTGGGAAGGCTGCCTGAAAAGGAATAAAGAAGAATGAAAGTCTGAATTCTGACCTCAGTTATGCCAGCTAGTGTGCAGGGCAGCTTGGATCCAAATCTGTTTTAGGAAGGATTTTAAGATTTAGCTTGTTAAATCTGTACAAAATGAATTACTGTGACAAAGGAAGAAAGCAAGCCTTGTGGTGATGGGACAATAAGGGTTTTATTCCTGTTTCTTCACAGAATTTCCCTGGTGATCTTGACATTTTTAGGCTGTGTGACTTGGTCAAACTTGAGCGCCTGTGGGAAGGCACCAGATATGCATATGCAGGGATGCTTCTAGTAAACAGCCTGAGTTTGAGAGAGTTTGATCATCAAACCTTCCAGCTCCCAACAGGATAGAGGACATGCTCCACTTGACCTCTTAGTTTATCTGGCGTGCTGCTATCTGACCAGATGTCCCCAAGTGAGCAGCTGATGATTACACAATCACATGCTTTCTTGCAGAAAAAAAGGACTGATTCAATGTATGGTTCTGCCTTAAAGCCAGACAATCAGGATTTGGGCCTCCAGTCCTGTTCGCTGTCCCCTGCGGTGGTTTTTCAAGTTTTTAAATCAGTGGAAACAGCTGATATCTTGGATGATTCTGGTCCTGAGTGGGGGACTCAATCAAGTGTCAGCAATGTGAGAGAAAAATAAAAGATGACACTTCATTTTCTCAAAGAGGTCAGACTCAAATCTACTGATTTTTTTTAGGTCCCCTGCTATCAGATGAAATCTGAGCATGATTTGAAGAGGAAGACCTTTAAAGGGAAAATCTTATCACATGTATTGAAGCAATCTGGAAAGCATTATGTGTTTTTAATAGTTTTATACTGACAATGGTGGGAAGTAAGTTGTAGACAATGGCAACCTTATATGTTTTATGTATTCTGATATTTGTTTCCCTCGGTCATGTGCTGGTGTCTCTTGTCTGGTAGTGGCAGAAGTAGCTACTCAGGCTCTGTCTTCCAACTCATTTGAGTACCAAAGATGGCTTTGAAAAACTACCACAGGACAAATAGGTTTTGGGCTTACACTGGAAGAAAGTGCTTATCAGTTTTGAAGGTTGTGATATAGTGTTGAGAAGGATGTGAAGAATAATGACTAGGGCCAGCCTGTTTCAACATCTCGGGTGTTACAGCATCACCAATCCTTGGAACCAAAACAAGGATGAAAAAATACAGTGTTGGAGGAAAATGAGCTCTTCTGTTTTAAAACACACTGTGCCATGTTTTTGGGTTGTACTGTGGTTAATCTCTTTGTAGACCTTCCATCCATCTGGTTTCCTTTTTAATGGGAGATAAATCCTGCTAGCAATTGTCAGAGAAACTAAAAGATAAATTAGTGGGTGATTTTCAGCACTTAGCATTGCTAATATTTTTGTGCTGTAACTGTTATAGGCAACTGTTACATACTGGCACTTCTCAGTAGAAGATAGCAATGCAAACATGTATTTTAACAAGTCTCTGCTGCAACACCATTGATTGGAGCCAGCTATTGTTCTCCTGAGTCCTGCCTCAGAGAGGGAGTGAGAAATTTCCTGGGATTTAGGTCCAGACCTTTTTGACAGGAAGCTGAGGAACAATTAGGAGGCAGCTGAATCTCTTCCCACATACATATACACTTCTAAAAAAATTAAAACTGTGGAGAAGAGGAAGTCAAAAGAGTTTTACTTGTTTTACCAGGCTGTTGTGCAAGGGGCTGGCTATATACAACATTATTTTGTCCTTAACTACTTCGGAGGCAGGTTTTTTTCTGGCATGTGGTGGAATCAAGCCACTCTAAAGAGAGAAGCTTCTCAACTTCTCACTTGAAAGAAGGTGGCATTTGTGAGTTGAGACAAGGCAGGAACAAAAGCTTGCTGCTGTCCCACCTGCCAGAAGGACGGGCATGCATCCATCCATCACCTATTGGAAACCACATGACTGGCAGCTCCCCCCAAGCAGATGGCTGATACTTAATGCTGTTTTGCCTTTGTATTCCTTGCTTCCTTTCAGGATAGGAGGATACAAGGCCTTAGTATTGATTTTTCTGTGCAGCTAAAAAGACATGAAAGCTGCTGCACTTTTGAAAGTTTAGACTGTCAGTTTTCTTATTCCCTGTAGGTTTTCCCAAGGTCTCTCATATCTTTTTCATTTATGCAGATGTCTCTGTCTTTTCTAGATCCTTCCTTCTTTTGGGAAAGAATAGAAAACTGAAATTCTGGTCCCACTGAAGCATTTTGCTATAAAGCTCCAATTCTGTACTTAATTCTGCACGGGCTTAACTGGCATGGGTGTTTAATTGTGCAGACACATAGTTGTACATGGGAGTGATCAGAGCTCCCTAGTGATTTGCACCAATGAAGCTGTGTTTGTGTAGTTAAATCACTCCAAAACCTTCAGAAAAACTTCCGAGTTTATGGGAAATATCTTTAGGGCTGAATGAGAAGGTGCTCCCCATTGTTAGTCCTCACAGAGACTGTTCCTCCTCTATTCCCATCCAGTCCTGCAAGATGAATTATTAGAAATTTCTAGTAACAACTAACAAAATGCTTCACATTTGGGACCCTGTCAACAGTCAGTATCCTTATAATATTAATAATACCTTTAATTCCAGATCTTTTTGTTCAGAAGGTTCGCTGCACAAGCAGCATTATGGGGGGTTTGGTCATGAATGTTAAGAGAAAGCAATTGAAAAGCAAAAAACCAGATACTCACAAAACCATTATCTGTTTTATTTTTTTTATAAATAGAACATGCACTGGGTATATAAACGGACAAATGGGTTTTTGAAAGTAAATACAATTCAAAGAAAATTACACAAAATAGTGGTATGTACATCTCTTGTTTGGATAAGAAACATTTAGCTAACTATATATACCTTTCATTTAATCTTTACTTTTTTTTTAGTAGGTCTAAGTGCAGTAATTACCATGAGATAACATAGAACTGGGATTTAGGCCCAGATCCTTTTGACGGGAAGCATAGGATCCCCATAACATAGGATGTTCAGTAAAGATTGGAGGAGAAAAAAATATGAATACTAGTTTAGCAGCTACAAGTAGCCATTCTGGGTAGAATGTCACCTCATCTGGAGTTAGAGTAATGGGAAATAAAACAACTGAGAAACCTAAGTGGTAGGAGTGGAAAAATAAGACTTCCTGTTTGGCAGGCAACAACTGCCAGAGAAGTGGTTTGATCAACAAATGAGCCAGTAGATGCATTTTTTACCATATGTTTAAGATAAGATTATATTATCCTATCTCTTTGCTTTATATAATTAAATCATTTAATGTTAGTAATGATACTGTTAGATCTGGAAAAAAAGAAGCGTCTGCCATGAAGATGGTGTTCCCGCCACAATGAACCCCCTGTTCATGCAGAGCTTCCCATCCACAGAGTTTGTGAAAATCTGTTAAACAGTTAGGCTCTGAATTGAAGTTGAGTAGGGTTTTCAACCCTCATTCATAAATTCCCTATGAGAGTTCTTCAGAAACCTTTTTCTTTCATATTTAGATACTTCAGATTTCTTCTTTTGTTAACTTTTGGTTCCAGTTAGACAATATGAATTTTCCATAAGAAGTCTGTATTACATCATTCTTTGCTTACTCATTTTATTACATCTTTAATTTATTTCAGTCAAATTGGTTTTAACTATTCCCAATAAAACCTAGTTCTTCTAGGGGAGGGTGCCTTGAACTCTCTTAATTTCTGGTTGTTCTGACGATTCACTTATTTTATGCACAACTGCCAACTTCTAATATAATTAATTTCTATTTGTATTAGTTTCACAGAAGCAGGAGAAGAGACAGCTTTGGACTAGGGACTGTCTTGGGAAAACTAGGGGTAAATCTTTGCTGGGGAGGCCTAAAGAAAACATGCATTGCATTTAAAGTAATTGTGTAGTAGGATATTGCAGCAATTCCTGCTGCATAGCCTCCACTTGCAGCTGAAATTGAGGATTTGTACTTTCGACATTGACTGTGAAGACCCTCCCACTCACACAAGATAAGTTGGGTTGGTGCACCATGCTGCAGTGCTTGTTAGCTCTGACCCACGGAACATGACAGCATTGTGTGCTGAACCAGGAGGCTTCTGTAGACTTTTTTAGCTGATCTAATTTGGGCCTCACTGCACTTGAAAATTAAGGTGGTGTCCAGTGGAATTCGCACTGCGATACAATGTGCTTTTACCTGCCTGGTATGGAAACAAAAACCAGACACTGGCTTTGCATTGCATCTTCTCCCAGATAAAACAATATATATCATTAATGCTGAACCTGACAGGGTTTTGCACTTGGTGCATCTATGTGATCAAGCCCAGAGGCTTTTTAACATGGGTAGAGGTTGTTTTTCCAGCAATTTGTACTACAACCAGTCTATGTCTTTTGCTTCATTCTTCATGTTTATCTGAGGCTTCACAGCATGTTCAGTTGAGAGGTGACCCTTAGTTGATGTAACTGACTTATTTGCTTCAGGGAAAAACTGTCACTGTCCTATGCAAACACAGACATTTTGTAGGTTTATTATTTACCTCATTACATTTAAAGTGACAAGAGTTGTCCATCAGATCTTCTCTTTATTTATGAGAAGAAGGTGCTATGCTACCTTTCATGACCTTTTTCAGTGTGTAAGTGTACATGAAGCAAACCATATGTATGTTGAGGTACTCGGGTCTTCATAATGTGACAAATAATAAAAAGGGTTTTAGGGAAAATTCTTATTATATGTCTCGTTGGAAGGGAAAAAAGTAAAGAAGGCCAACACAGTAATTGAGTTAGAATGCTATAAAGGAAAATATCTTTTCTCATAGAGAAAAGAGCCTCGATTCACACATGAACTGTGCCAAGTAGAACTGATGAATATAGCACAATAGTCCTAACAGATTCACTACAAGGGCCGTCCTGAATAACAAGAAAAAGAAACAAAGCGGAAGGGGGCAGGGAAATGGTTACCTTCTTGCTCTCGAGAAGAGTTAAAAAAAATAGAGTGCTAAGCAATATAGGGAAAAAAAGGAAAAATAGTCACACATTATTCATGCTTCACTTGTATTTGGTACATTCACACAGGCATATTAGACATGAAAAGAACTCTGAAATGTAAATAGAGACATTCATTGTGTGGTTTTACTTTATTTTTTAAGGAGGAAGGGAATAGAACGAATGGACTCCCCACTCTGCTGTTTCTCAGGAGGAATCTCTTCTGAAGCCATTCTGATGAAAGCATAATTAACCTTGTTTTCATTAATGGGTCTTTCCTTTGTGGCTCAGACGACAAAAAATGGGAGAGAGCATGGGCCACCCTTGGCGATCAAGGAAACATTGTAAAAATTGAGGATGAGGTTACGGTGCACAAACTGAACTACTGAAGGTATGATGGGTTTGAATTCAATTCCCGTAATCATACTAATGATGCAGAACATAGCCAGGCCGAAATAACTCAGGTAATTACTTAGCATATTGCTCCAGTTTCTGCAATGGCAGTCATTGTTTACATCTCTAATTATGCCATGTAGACACATCAAATCACTCACGCTTGTTTTGGCTTGAAGTATTTGAAGCAGCAAACACCGATGAGCTGTATCTTACGGATGCTGTTATGTGAATGAATGCAATTCAGTAATACTTGTTCATCAGGCTCAGGGTCCAATCCTGCATGTCTGTCATACTCAGCATTCCTGTTGCTGTGACTCCTTTATGTATTTCTTTCATTGAGAACCTCCCCTTGCCTTAAGCAAACATTGAAGAGCTCCATATTCACTTAGCTAAGAACTTTGTGTGCCCTTAATTTTAAGAGTGTGAATAGTCCACTACAGGTCAGCTGGACCACTCATATGTTTTAAGGGAAAGTTACCACAGTTAGGATACAGCCAGAGTTTTCAGCATCTAAAACAAGAACTACTGCTTCTTCTGGGGTATTGTAACAAGAGCAAAGAAAGAACCTGTTTGAATTACTAAAAACAGTAGCAAAAAAATTCCCAGCTTGAAGTTGTTATCTGACGCCTACAATTTTTTTAACTGAGTGATTTTTTTTCACAGTAATGAGAAAAAATAATGGAAGAACATTAGAGCAGCTGCATCCTTATTAAAAAAAAAAAAAAGAAAAAAAAGAGAGACTTCTTAGCAGTGCAAATGGCTCTGTTGGGCATTTACACCTCTACTGGCCATTAATATTTTCCCCCTGCAAAACAGTACGTTCTCTAAGGGTTGTATACAAGTCCATGTGCCAAGTGCTACAAATATTTCAACCTTTAGAACAACCTGTTTCTGCATCCCTAAGCAAGCTGCTTTCTCTGCTTTGTGTCTCAGTCTCCCCTTCTGCAGACACAGAATAATAATGCTTATCTTTTAGAACGCTTTACGCCTTTCTGTTTCAACCTGCGATACAAACGTGCAGTGCTAGGCCATTCAAAGGATCATTACAAACCATACTGAAGGCCAGTACTGTGGACCCTCTATTGCCCAACTGACTGATTGCACTAGGCTAAGAATCTGAAAACACAGATAAATTTTGTCTTGCATATTTTTATGCCAATGGGTTTTTTTAGTAACCTGCAGGTACATTTAATTTATTTTGCTCTGCTGAAAACACAGCGAAGATATACTTTGTATATTGTCTCCAGGAAAAAGGCTCATAAAGGGTAAACTGTTCCCCTAGAAATATTCTCCTATTAAATGAAGCTAGTTTACCCTTTGGCAGGAATATACCTTGCTTTCAACTGCAGTTACAGCTCCTTGAGCATTTATAATACACTTTTTAATGGAAAGAATTTCAGGCTCTTCTATAAAATTGAATTCAATGTCAAGTCTGAGGGAGAAGAAGGGGTCTTTCAAGCAGTTTTTTACCCAGAAAGCATGTTACAGATTCTAAAAATAGGCTGTGCATACATTAATGGCTATATTATGAGGTAGCCAAAACTCAATGACTGCTGAGCACTTTTTTAACTCCCATTGGCTCCAGGAGGGCTCAGTACTTCACAGAATCAGCCTGAGGGAGAGAGGAGGAGAACAAAGTGAGAATACACAGTCCCAGCAGTGCTCTGGCTGTGCATGCAAACCTTTTGCAGTCAAAATGCCCCACAGGAGCATGAAAGGATGTTTCAGTCTGTAGCTCATTTAATCAAGGGCTCCCCCTCACCAGAGGTGTTCAGAGGGAGCGATCTTGTCGTATGAACTAAGGACTAAAACAGGAGAGGCTGCTTTGACTTTGGATTGTACATTGAAAAACCCTTTTAACAGAATAGTGCACATCGTGAGAGAACGTAAAAAACCCCATGCCTTCCCCATGCAGTTTGCATGTATTACAGAGGAGAGGGCTGCCTTCTAAAGCTCACTATTTCTTTCCACTGCTTGACTAAGTGTATAAAGTTTCAATCCCTCTTGCTTTAGAAATTATTTTGTTGAGCAATAGGTGAACATTTTAGTTATTCAAACACCACACTGGCAACAGAGCTGAATGAGCTGATTGAGCTTCTTTGCAAAGACTCTGGTTTACAAATCTGCTAGCTAAGGCTATAAACGTGACCCTGTTCTTCACTGTAGCATCCAGGCCATCCATGTTCTCCATGCAGGAATGATTTTAAAAAGTCATCAGGCAAGAGCTGACTGATGACTCCAGATTTGAGAGCTGTGATGGCCTTTTGACTTAAGTGACTTGGGGTATTGAGTTGTAAGCAGCAATGAAGTTGTAAGGAGCAATCATTAATGGAACCAGGCACCTTGGATGCAGTTTTTGCTTATTTACAAGAGTGTAGAAAGTCAGCTTCCTTCAGAAAAGGAAACCTTGAACAACAAGAGAACTTCTTAGCCCATGGCAGGCATTGTCCCCCTCCTGCCCCTCTTGGGCTCCAGGGTGATGCACCAAAGCTATTCAGACTGGTTTCTAAGATCAGCATTTTCCAAAACCTGAGTTTTGCTGGCAGTATCAGCTAAGGGAAATATCTCTCCTCTCTGCCCCTCTCTGGTTATTCCTGCTCTGTACGTCAGTGCTGTGGTTTTAACCCAGATCTCCTGGCAGGGCTAATCACTATGGTGTAGAAAACAGCTCTGACAGTGCTGCCAAAGCCAGGCTGCCTTCAGATTACAGCCTGCCTCTGTCCTTGAGTTCCAACTTGGCTCCTCCATGACAGTCATCACCTTCAGGTGTTCTTGCTGCAGAGAGACTCACCTCTGTTTCAGCTGGAGATGTATTTTGGCTGGTCAGTGGCTGCTGATGCTTCAATAATCCATTTCCGTCAAAGAGGTTAATCTCTAAACTGAAGTGGTGAAACCTGCCAACTTCACTGGCCGTGCTCACAAAAGATATGGTTCATTTTTTCCTTAAGATGGAAACTCCTTGTTACTTAATATGAAGCCAATTTCCAAAAATTACAACTTTAATTATGGCTACAGTACAAACGTACAAAAGCCTCTTCCTCCCCTGCAAAGTACATAGTTCATAATTGTGGAACTATCTGTCCTTCCTGCACATCCATTTTACATTCCATGAAGCAGATAATTTGTGAATTCCACCATTCTCCTCAGCACACCATTAGTCTAATGCAAACATTTCTTTTCTGTGTGTGAGCATTTTCCAGCTTTTCTGGAGCCACACAGTAACCCAACTTCCACGATTAACAGTTGTGCCCAGATTTAATGTTTGGTTGGCATTACACTGCTGTAATAGGGACACTCATGAGGAGGAGAGGACATACATATGAGGAGGAGAGAGGACAGACACATGCATGTCCTGCAGCCTGAGCTGAGAATGAGATTAAATTGTGGTGGGCTACCAATTTGTCCACAGGCAATGGGTGCCAGAAGTGCTCATTGGCAGGATATAAAGCTGTGCACAGTTCTACTTTTCACTCCAAAAAGGGGATGTTGTATTTCTGGACTTACTGGATTAAAATTTTTCTGAAACAGGATCGTACTCATGGGGGAACAACAAACTGATCCTGTATGTGCAGCATTAGGCATAGGAGTACTATCACCCTTCATACTTGTAAAATTCAGCGGGATATGGCATCAGGATATGCCAGTTTCAAGCCCTTTAGATACAGAATTTTCAGCATAGGCTCATCTTCTGTAAGCAGGCAGTGACAGGCACACAGGGGTTTGCGTTATTTGAATATTTTAATTAAGCTGGAAGCATGGCACCAGTCAGGCTGAGAAATAGAACCAAACATTCAATGCTTGAACCTACAGGATGCTACGTGCCAACCCTAGCCCAGCAGAAGATGAGAACCCCCATCCAAGACCTTGCAGAATCCACTGAAGTCAGAACTCCTACAAGGTGCTGAGGGTCTCAGAGGTCTGTTGAGTTACACACAGGGTGTGGGCAGGCCAACAATGGCAAAAATCATTCTATTGCAAAGGCAGAAAATACCGGTCAGAATGAGCAGAAGTTAAATGCTTTCCCTGCTTAAACAGAAGCAATGCAAGGCTGACATCTTTAAAAAAAGGGGAGTTACTCTCATGGTTCTCTTCCTAGAAGTTTCACTTCCTTAGGATATGTGGTTATTTTGGTTTAGCACAGCAACTGCCAGAAGAGAAGGCATTTTATTTTCTTGTTTTGTTTTTATACAGAAGAACAGGGAAGACCACCATGTCCTGGAACAAGAGGAGGGATTGCAAAAGCCTGCCCTGAACAAAAGGAGCTGTGTGGAGATCTTCCTGCAGTACAGAGGTTCACAATAATTCCTTTCCTGTGAAGCCACACTGAACATTCTGAACAACTAATATGGGATACTCGGGAGATGTCTAGTCCGACAGTGATGTGAAAACCCTTTTTGTGGTGATCCAAGGTGAAGTGAGTGGGCCTCTGCCACATACTTTGCTCTGGTCAGGACTATACAGGTCTCTATGGGAAGTGCCTGCTTTCAGGTTGTTTGCTTTGTTTAGTTTTGTATCGCAGCTACGGCCTAGCACTGTTCTCAAGGAAGCCGGTTTGGTGGGAATAGGATCTGCTATGACATCTTGAGTATTGCCTGCCTGTTTCCAAAAATACAGATTTCTCTAAAGAAATGGCTGCAAGTGCTGTATAGTCAAAGCTGCAGCAAACAGGCACGCACCTTTATGTTTGGAGAGATGGGACTCAGTTTGCATTCTTTATATATGACTGTGCTTCAGAACAAACCAAAACCAGTTTTGTTCTATAGAAGCTAAACAGATAAAATATACAATTGCGACATCATTGCATTTGTAGGAGTTGGTTTAATATAGAGGCATCTGGCACCTGAATTATGTAGGCAGCTATTTACAACATTATCTATTGAAAAGAGTATGACTTACTTATTTAATTATATATTTTACAGAAAACTATTAAGTAACTTTCACCTCTGTGCCATTCCATCGTGCTTATTTGTGCTATCCCAAGGTGATACAGCTGCAATGCTCTCCAAACACTGCTTTTTGGCTGATACCTGTAACAGTAGTCTTGTCTGTGGGTTCTGATGATTTTTCTGAGCAGTTAAACTACACCTGAATTGTTACCGTGTGAATTCCTGGCTTCCTGAACCACAGCAAAAAATGGCTTAAATTTTATAATACATAGTGTGAGTGTAGTGACCTCTGACCTCCCTAGATCATACAAACAGGAAAGGTCTCTCCTGCTCCAGGCCATGAAATGACTCAGGGAAGTCATCCACTTCCTCCCTTGGCTCTGCCAAAGCCTGGTGCCTGAGGCCACTGCCTTCAAGCAGAATCCCCTCCTGGATGATGCATCCCACATCACTGTGCTGTCATTTGCTTCACCTTCAGTATGTATATCTTAACCCCACAGCTTCAAGGCATTTGCAGGCATCCAGGCATCTCCCACAGATTTTGTCGCTTTACAGTGCATCTCCGTTTTTGCCAGATGCCTACTGCTGGCTGCTGCAGCCCCTGCCGGCATTCCCTGTGCCCCACTCTCTGGGCGTTAAGGCAGGGCATGCCATGGGGTCCCCGTGGGAAGGAAGGACTGTATTTGTAGGCGCAGGCCTCCCCACCTCCCTCCCGAATGCAATGCTGCTGGAGGTTCCCTTAGGGATGGCGTCCCGCCAGGCTATTAAAAGGCTAAAGCAGTCCCAGGCACCAGCCCCATACTCCCTTTCTCCTGCTTTTCCCCTCTATACGGGCTCCCCTCTTCCCGGAGGTGCAGTCACGGCTGCCGGGGTCTCCGTCGAGATTTCCCAATTGACCAGGACGCTGGTCAATCCTGTGCGCCGCTAGCGGCTGACAGCCTGACAATCCCCCTCTTCCTCCTTCAGCTGGCCGGGATGGAGGTTTAAAGAAAAAAAAGTAAAAAACAGAAAAGAAAACTTCTGGGGTCATTGGGAGGGGAAAAAAATTCCTCGTCACGTCTGTTACGTCTGCGAAACCGTCCCGAGAAGGAAGAGGAGGATCCCGCCCCGCGGGGACCGCAGCGTTTGGCGGAGGGGGTGAGCGCTGGCTGCGAGGCCGGGGTTGGGGGAGCCCCCCCCACCGTGGACGGGAGGGGCTCTGTCTTCCTGCGGCGCCGAGGAAGAAGGGGCCGAGCCACCCTGCTCCCCGCCCCAGGAGGGGGTGAGAGCCGCCCTGCTCAGTGCTGGGGGCTCGGCGGGGCAGAGGCTGAGGTGCTCGGGCCGTCCCCTCGCCGCCGTCCGCCGTCTATGAGGCACTAGCGAGCCTTCCCTCCAGCGCCGGGAGGCGGCACAGCCCCGGCGGGCAGAGCCGGACCGGGCCGGGGGGGCCGTGGGGCGGGTGGCACCCCCCTTCTCTCTTCCTCCTCCTCCTCTTCCTCCTCCTTCTCCTCCTCCTCTTAACTTGGCCAGGGCGGCGCGGGGCGGTGCGCTTCGCCCTGCGCCGGCGACGGGGGATGTGCGGGCGGCGGCGGGATGGCTTCGGCCGTGTTTGAGGGCACCTCGCTGGTGAACATGTACGTGCGGGGCTGCTGGGTGAACGGGATCCGGCGGCTCATCATCAGCCGGCGGGGCGACGAGGAGGAGTTCTACGAGATCCGCACCGAGTGGTCGGACCGCAACATCCTCTACCTGCACCGCAGCTACTCTGACCTCGGCCGCCTCTTTAAGCGGCTCCTCGACTCCTTCCCTGAGGACCGGCCCGAGCTGTCCCGCTCCCCTTTGCTCCAAGGTTTGAGCAGCTTTCTCGGGCATGGCTCTCGCTGCTCGGCGGGAGGGCGGACGTGTTCCCCGGGGGTGGCGGTGGCCGGGGAGGACGGTCGGGCGAGCGGGTCCCTCTGGACGGAGGGAAGGGGGGTGAGGAGCTGGAGCCGCTGCGGGCCCGGACGGGGTGGGGGGCAGAAAAGCTACGGAGGCGTTTTGCGGTCGGAAACTCCGCCCGGGATGTTGAGATGTTGATTTGTGTTTCCTTTTTTTTTTTTTTTTTTTTAATATACGGGCTACCCCGCAGCCGGGGGGTCCAGCTGGAGGAAGACCCCAGTCTCTGTCTCCCGCTGCGCGGCTCCAGGCTTTGCTGGGCTGTGGGAGCAAAGGGGTCCCCGTTCGCGCTGCCCCTCTCCGGTGCCTCCGGTCTCCCCGAGGAAGGGCTGGGGGGTGGCTGGCGGGAGAAGGGGCGTAGCTGAAAAATCTCTATCTTGGTATGTTGTTTGCCACAAGGAGAGAGCAAAAAAAAAAAAGAGGCTGCGACGCTTGCCAGTGGACGGAGCGAGTCTGGGAGCTGGCATAATTCCTCGCATAACTTCTGCAAAATGGGAATTGCACCAGCGGTTAGAGAGTGTTCCTTCCAGTTTCTGAAGTGGATTAACCCAAGTCGGGGGATGTTGCCCATGCTCAGGTCTCTCTGTGCAGAAGCAGGATGTACCCGTTAAGCTGTCTTGGGGCTTGGTTTTATTTTGTTTAACGATTGAGGTATTTTTTAGATAGAGCTACGCGTTTTGCTCTAACATATTTCAAGTGTGTAGAGTGGTGCGGAGCATCCGGTCATCTAAAAATGGATGTATGCGTAGCACTTCCAGTCTCCCCAGTTGTTGAGCTACCACGTAGATGATTTGATTGAACAGGAACGGGGAGGAGCCGATAATCTGTGCATGTTTTCCTCTGTGAGAGGATGGGGAAATTTTCCCTAGCTCTCACTTCGCCTCTCGCCTTGCTAGTGTGACCCCCTTGCAGAGGGTCTGCGGTTTCCCATTCTCGGGGCTGGGTCTCCACCGCTCATACTGGACTTAATTTCTTTGCCCTCCCTGTGCGACAGCGGGCCCTGCTCCCTGCGAGTGGGGATTGTCTCTCCCGGACCGACTCCCCAAGGATGTTTTCTGACGGGTGTTTAAAGTGAGACAGTTCTTTTTCCGTTGTCTTGCCAGATCACTAACCCCTGGTGGTGGAGTAGGGTGGGGTTTTTTATGTGCCTCACATAAAAGTGCTTGTACCTTTACCTCTCCTTAACTTCTTTCGATCTCGGGAGCCGCAGCCCGCTTCCCGGCGTGTGTTCCCCGGCGCTGGGCTTTCCCGTTCCCGCTGCCGGGAGGTGGCAGCTCGGCCCCGCCGGCCCCGGGAGCTCCGCCGCCACTCGCAGCCCCTGAGTGCCCTCTGCAGACGGCGGGAACGGGCGCAAGGCAGCCGGGGAGCTGCAAGCCCCGCATCCCCTTGCTGCCCACTCTGGCGTGCGGGGTGGGAAGTCCTTGCGGGGGCTGGGTGCCAGAGGAGGGCTGTCTGCCCCCGCTTGGGTGCAGGCTGGGAATAGGGGGTCCTGCGGGTCCCAGACCTCCACCTCTCAGCTCTGATGTGTGCCTGGCACATACAGTGTCTTATGCTATTAGGTTGCTGACCACAGATCTAAAGTATTGTGAAAACTTACTACTCTTTTTGTGTGCCCTACATAAAGTACTCAGAATGTGATTTTTAGTAGCGCTGAATGTCTGTAAATTCTAAGTAACACGGCCTTCAAGTGTATATGGCACCTGGGCCCTGGCTTTTGAGAATGCTGGGTAGGTCTGGAGCAAGCCTGCCTATGGCCTGCAGGGCACAGCACCTGCCAGGGTCACTGTGGCTAATATTGGGCCTCCCAGTGTGCCAGTAGTCCTTCTTGTTGGCTTTATGGGGCTCTGAAGAGCAGCTTGGCAGCTGGGCTGTGGTGTGTGCTGGGTCTGGCCGCAAATCCTTGCTGGCCCTGGCCTCCTGCCCCTCCCATTGTGCACAGGAGCCACTTCTTGTCCTAGAGCCATTTTCATTCTTCAGTGCCTCTCTCAAGTGAGCGTGGTTTCTCTCATGTCTCAAGGCCTGCTGCAGCTTTTGCAAAATATTAAAACTATTTTCACATCTCTCTGCGGCATTATTTGTGCAGTTCGAGCCAGATGGGATTACAGTCCCTTGCACTGGCTTTACTTGACAGTCCCAGGTAGCATACACCATGAGTGCATGAACAGCTGGGAAAGATTAACCATCCTCAGACTGCATTGCTCAATCCCTCCCTGAGACCTAGAGCCAGCAACCCTGACTTACCTTTCTCTCAGGAAGAGACATACTGACTTCAGTAGAATTGGGAATGAGCAAAGCATCAGCCCAGGATTTGAAAAATCAAAACCCAATATAAACAAATGATCTATTCAGCTTGTTGAGGGGGTGGGGGTTAACTTTGCAACAGAGATAGAATAAAAATCAGGAGTAGTTTCCAAGCAGTCACAGCATGCGTCACAATTTCAGTAATACTCTGTTTAAAATTATGCTCCTCCTGCTCTAACAAAAATTATTTTGCAGAGTGTGCTTCTCTGCCTAGAGAACACTTTGTCATACCAACATTTTAAATTGACTGGCCACAGCCTTGTATAACTTGACAAAGTTGAAACATAAAAATCTCATTTAACTAAGTGACACTGATGCAAAGCTTTGGAGGTAAGAAGAGATTGCATGGAGCATGTCCGATCTTTACAAAATTCGTGGGGTAAGCATAGTTTCTTAATGTCCTGTTTAAAAGCAGACGTCCTTCTGCCTACAGTGAATCTCAGTACACTTAATGCAACAAAAACACCTGACAAAAGCCCACTCTTGTGTGTATTAGCATTTAGTCTTATACATTTGTGTGTATTTTTGTATACATACAAATATATATGCATATGTATGTGAGTTTGTATATGTGTGTGTATTTATCTTGGGCTTTCTGAAAGAAGGTGAATATCAGCTGTGCCTTTTATCTGGAGGAAGGAAGTGGTGAAGTGTTGCAAACCAAATTTGCATTGCATTGAAGGACTCCACAGTCCCTACAGATTTGCCTAAGGAGCATTAAAAGGACTAGCATTATCCTACAGCTCAGTGAAGCTGCAGTATGTTACATTTAAGGGATATGGTTGAGGAGTGAAAGCTTGAGCTATTTGATGTTATTAACTCTTTAAGAGGTTTTTTTTTAAAAAAAAGTCAGCAATATTATAAAGAGTTGGTTGTTACCTTTATTGCTAGCTTCAGCAAACAGCTCATACTGAGCAGGAGTGTGCTCCTTTTCTTGCTCAGCAACAGCAAACCATCCTCTCCATTCCTTTCTTCACCCCTCATCCTTTTGGACTGATTTCCACAACGCTCTCCCCCTCTGTACTCCTTGGAGCTGCTGAGTCTTTTGAAATTGCCGAGGAGAGGATGGGAGGTATAGTTTTCTGCAGTGGCAGTTCATCTTACCCTTTCTTTGATATGAGAAGAGGGGTGGTCCCAGCGGGGAGTCTGGCATTCACACAATCTGGTCTTGTCTTTGATAACTAATAAGAGCACGTGGCAAAGTGCACTTTCTGCATCTGGAGTGTACTATGATGCTAAAGGCCAAGGACATTCAAAAACACAAGGCATCTCACTAGTAAGCTGGCAAACAAGGTTATTTATGTGCATACCTGCAGGGTGACTAAATATGATTCACTATGATGTTACCTATAACTTGCTAGTACTTTATTCGTCTTTGAAATATGCCTGTCCCTTGCTCTAGGCAAATGTAGAAAAGAGGATCACAGAAAAACACAGGCTAGTTCACTCTTGCAGTAAACACAGCCTAATGTTACTAAACTGTTTCTATATGCAAAGTAAACAACTTTTGTATTTAAATCAGTTTGTATGAGAAAGGCAGAGCTATGGACTTAGAAGCTGACTTAAAATTGATGATTTAGAAATAGTTACAACAGACCCAATAGAAACCAAAAGTGAGGTCTAAACCTGAAAAAGTACTCTTCCCCCCCCCATTTTCTGTAAATACTGCTTGTGAGGGGTTCTCATCTACGATGATCCAGCTTCAGTGCAGTCAGGCACCTCTCTCGCCTTGACTTCAGTGTGGGCAGAATCAACCCTTAAGTGCAGAACCAGAAGGCAAAAGAGCACGTTACCAGCCTGTCAAAGTTGGGATTTTTTTTGCCCATGGAGTGGCAGAGTGGTTTCTGACAATCCTCCTCTGAACTTGTTTGTTGCCCTTGTCATCAGAACAGAGGCTCAGATGCTCTTTCAATGTCACTGGTTGTATTGCACCTATGTGTAGCACCTGGTCCTGCTCTGATACTCTGAGCTGCCAAATCAAAAACTCTCTGACAGGTTTATTTTAATACTAGACGGGCCTCTCTTCCCAAAGTGCTCATTTTACTCCTTTCCATGCCTCCTCTGACTCGTTCTGCTCTGTTGTGGCCTTTTTTCCCCTTGCTCTCCTTTCTATTATTTCCTCTCTGCTCCTCCAAGTTGCTTTCCCTGAGCTGCTTTCTGTTCCTTTTCTTTGCCTCCAGGTTGTCCTCACTGGCGTGCTGCCATCCATAGTTATCTGTGGCTCTCCAGAACTTTTCTGTTGCCTTCTGCCTTGCTGGTGCTCGACTTTTGTCCATCCATAGAAGCTTTCCGGTAATGGTAGAGATTTCCTATAGAAACTTTACACCTTTAACTTGCCCCATAGCATAGAGGTAGTCACTTAACCTGCAGCAGACCCTGAGCAGTCCCTCACAGATGACTAGTGCTGATCTCTGAGCCTTGTGCCTGCCTCTGGTGTGGTTGCCTCATGTGGGAAGCAGATGATCAGCTGTTTTCTGTGTCCTGTCCGAGTGGCTGTGCACCAGGAAGCACATGGTGAGCTCCTGCAGGGCTGCTGCTGGACGTGCACAAAGCAGAAGGCAGCTCCTGAAGAGCCAGCCCAGGAACATTGTATTTGCTTGCAAATGTTGCATACGTAACTTAGTTTTCTATATGCTGCATTATAGCATTATGGTTGTTGTTGTTGTTGTTTACAAGACCATCTGGGAGTGTGATTTATGAGAAGAGGGAGTTCTACAGAAGGAGCATAGTGGTTTCCACAGACAGCAGCTGTTCGGGTGCTGTGACAATACAGATAAATACACTGCATCTATTGTGCTCTTTTCATTGTTGACATTGTCAACAGTTCATTAGTGGAGCTTGCTCAGAGCTTCTGTCTGGCAGACAAAGGATGCGGCTCTTGGTTATCAGGCTCTAACAGAAATGTATAACCAAAATTAAGTTTGTGGCTTCTGGGTTTGTTTTTTTATTAGCTGAATTTCGTGGTTCATTGGTAATGATGGAGATAAATGAAGCTGGTGGTGTTGTTATAAAGCTAGACACAAGTTGCTTTTTTGTGGTGAACGAAGGCAATATGTGGGGGAAGATTTTGGTGGAAAGGAATGGAAATGAGTAGTGTTTTTCATGACAGTTCTCACCTGATAAGAAATCAGCAGTAAAAATGATTGCAGGAGCTCTCATTTTTCATCATGCTTTGACTGCTTTATTAATTTTATCTCATTCTTACTTTACATCTTTTTCTTTTTCGTGGCTCATCAGGCATCAAGACAGGGAGCTCTGTGGGGAAAGCCTGTCAGCTGAGTTCTGCCACCAAGAGGTGCCATCTCCCCTCCAGAGATCTTGGGAGATCCCATCATTAATAATACAATGTGTGGAAAACCCATCATCTCAAGGGTCTGGATTTCTCAGCTTTTAACTTGCCTCCATGCTTTGCAGAAGTATTTGAGTGTGCTAGGGTCTTCAGGAGGTCATGGTGACAACTTCTGTTCTGGGGGATTTCAGTCAGGCAGCTATTTGGATAGGACTTTTCCCTATCCTACATCTGCTTTATATGAACTGCAAAAGAAATGACCTGTGTTAGAGCTAGGTGAGAGCAGTGTTTTGAATTTCTCTTTCTGCATCAAACAGATTTATCTTGGTATCTTCAATATGCTTGTTGCTAGCTACTGGACCTTCTAAAGTATGGAGTGACTTATATGCACTTTGTGCATTGATACCTCTTTAAAAAAATTTTGTTCCTCAACATCAAGTTTAAGAAGGTAAGAAGGGCAGTGCAATATGTGATACACTTGAAAAGTCCATCTCCATACACCCCTCTTTTCAACTCCACTGTTTACTTTTAGCTGCTCCCTCAGTAATGCCACCAAGATAGATCTTGTCAGTAATATTGCATAAATAGCAAACCCTTTGTAAAGACTTTAGAGACTGTAGTGACTGTTGTCATATGAGATGAATTAATTTACCCACAAAGGAAAGGGGCAAGTGTGTCTGTCCCAGAGAGGGGTGTTGTAGGCAAGAGGCATCAAAGAGGAGTTGCTAGAGCTGCCAGACTTAAGTCAGACCAGTGCTGTAGCTAGCTCCTGTCCCTAGTGATGAGAATCAGATGCTGCAGAAGACAGCATAAATAACAGGCAGAGAACAGAAAATTGACAGTCCTGGTCTCTACTAATTGAAGATCTGTTATCCCTAATTGCCTGTAATTATCTGTCATTCTCTGGATCTTATCAAGTCTTTGGATGTAAGGGATTCCTGTGGTGTTATTTCTGCGGAGTTACTGAAGAATGTGTGAAACAAGCTTTCCCATATGCTGTTTTTTTTTATTTCCTGCCTTTACATACCCCTGAGTATTCTTTTGCCCTTCCAACAACCTTTCATCCTCTTCTCCTTCATCAGAGAGGAGTCAGCTGTTAGTGGGAGTTTTACCCTTTTCAGAATCCAGTTTGAGGTGGCTAATGCCATAGTTCCCAGGTGGCGAGGTTGAGGGAACACATGTTTGCAGGGAGGAAGGATGCTACTTGGGCAGCTGCTAGGAGGAGCAATGGATCATGGCCATGAAGCAGGGAAAAGTGACAGCTGAAGTGGTATTGAGAAGAGCCCAGTTTAGCAGAGGGAGGAAATGGGAAGCAGTTCAAAGGAGCACAGTAGCAGAAAACATTGGGCTGAGTTGCCACCTTTCAGCCTTGATCCATGTGCCAGCTGAGTAGCTTCAGTTCTTGCATGTTTCTGTGGAATATCTGTCTGTGGGTCTGTTCAGAAGTCAACTGTACATGGTCCCTAGCAGCCTAATCTGACTTTGGATTTGGCCCTTCTTTGGATGAATCAAATCAGACTCTTTTACTGAACATTATTGAACATTATTTTTGATTTTGTACATCTTCTGTCGCAGCTGGAACTTTCATCCTATTGCTCCATCCTGGATTGTGTGTGTACACATGGGTTAGTACATATATGAGGGAAAGGAGGAATAAGGGAAAAGGATAAAAAATATTGAGGACTGCAGTGTTAATGAATACTGTAACTGGGAAAAAGGGGCATATCTCCTGTTGAAGCAATAGTCTGGTCAGGAGAGAGAGCAGAATAGCAGTCTCCCGTGCAAGACAGCTTACGTGTGTTCCCTGAAGATTTAAAGTTCCTAACTGCTGCTTGCGGGTTTGTGCAAAGAGAGAAGGATGGACTCAAGCTCTGAATCTAGATGAGAGGGGCTCAGTGTAATACTTATCTTCATGTACTTACTAAAATATAGAGCATTTAGGAGTATCTGCGTTCCACCTTGCACACATCTTCAGAAAGTACACCTTGGCTTCTGCTCTTGCTCAGCCTCCCATAGGTATTGAACTGATTTTGAGAAAGTAGGGTATCTCTTGGACATTTTTTGTTCCTGTCCTGGCCACAAACATAAAGTGTAGTCCTTTAAATTGGAGAAATAGGGTTTGCCCACAGTTTGAGATCATGCATACATAGCGACTTGTATATAGCAACACATCTCCAGAAAAAAACAAACTTCTGTGTATCATCATTGAAAGGTGACACTGGAGACATCGGGAGTTAGGCATGAGCTTACTCTTCCTTGGAAGGCACTATAGGATATTTGAGACAACGTGCTCATTGTCAATGCTGACCATCAGGACTGCTCTATGATTTCATTATGAGCCATGAAGCACATGCTGCAATTCCTGTCCTGCTTCCTGTGGTAGAAGCATGGGATGCATTATCTATGGTTTTCAGAATGTCATTAATTGCAGATTTGGTGGCTCACATGGCAGTAATAGGACAGCACTACCAAGGCTTCTGTGTTTACATCAGAGGTTGGCTCTCAGTTTGTTCTCCTCTGCTGCTGAGCTCGTTTCCTGCCTGTTAGCAGCTCTGGGCCCCTCTCCCATGCCTTAAGCCAGCATACCAGGTACACAGCTGCTGGCCTGCTCCCCCAGCCTCCTGCAGCTGCTCCGGCACCAGGGTCCCAGAGCAGGAAGGATGCTGCAGGCCCGTGGTGCTGTTTGTACTGTGCTTTTCCAGACACGTGTTGCTCTGCGTAAAGTTGCTACCTACGCTTGGTCTCAAATGGCAACCAAATCCTTTTCACAGAGTCTTGAGGACTCTGCCTGGGGCTTTTGGTCTGGAAAGTGGCAGAGATGATGTCAAAGGGATTGAGTGAGGTCACTGACTATGGGGGCCGTGCACACAGCAGGTGAGTGCCAGCCTGTGTTAGGTAGTATGCCTGTGTCATCCCTCCTGGCACCCAGCGTGTGGGCTCCCCTGTGTGCAGAGTGAAGGAATCTTAGAAGTTTGTGGTATTTGGCAATAGGGTGTGTGGTAAAAAAAGGAGCCAGAGGGACTCAGTTTACCTCAAGCCCTATAAACATAGATGTTTATAGCATTTAAATCACTTGAAATAATAGCTAATTGTCCAAGCACGGTATGGGTAACAAGACAGAGAGCAAAGTTTTCCTGGGAGGAGTTTGTGCATGTTTTCCATTAGCAGTCAGACAAGGGCCAGGGCAGAGAAAAAGGCATGAGAACAGCCTTTCACCATGACCTCACTAACAAATTTCCCAGCTCTGAGCTCAGTTCTGTTGCATGACTGAACAAGTGGAGAAAACACAACTGGTTCCAGGATACTGTTTGCTTTACCAGTATCTTATTTTTATTTTATAGCAAGTGGAATAAGGGCTCTTGGGTTGTAAAAGCCCCAGATGGAAATATAGGCTAGACACATATTTATGGTCTGTGGGCAGAGACAACAGCCTTGGGGCATGTTATAGCTGCTGTATGGATGCTTCATATGCGGTCAGTGGGTCCCACGCACTCCAGATGCATCCAGCTTGTGGTGCATTTGTATCAGGGTTAATGAATGATTGGAGTGCTGGGCCCTGTCTGCAGAGTCAGCTGGCATGTGTGTGTCTGTTTGTTCAGGCATTTCCAGAGTCTGGAGATCCTACATCAGTCTCTGGCTTTTTTTTTTTTTCCTTTCTTTCTGCCTCATCAAATTTTCCAAACAGGAGAAAGAAGACAGGCAGGAGAGAAGCCCCCACAAAGTGAAGAAACTTGGGTGCAGTTCTGTGACCCTTACCTACACAAATCCTGATTCCTGGGTGAGAAAGGAGCTTGAATGGGGCATCCTAGCCTGCAGTCTCTTGCTTCTTCTGTGAAGTCTGGGGTTTCCTGAGGTGTAGCCTTTGACAAGAGCGGTCTGAGGTATTCCCTACTGCTCACCTAATTGTGCTGGCAAAGCAGAGAAGGCCCTGTGTTGTGGTGTGGGAGAGGAAATGAGGTGCAGGGGAGGGTGAGAGCACCTTAAACCAATGTCGACACCACAGACCTTACCTTGCGAAACCAGGGTGTTCCTCATGCACGTATGTGCCGTGGTTGATGACAGCAGCCAGTTAGCGAGTGCTGAAAGGGACTGAAAGGAGGGACTGGGATCTGCACTCCTCCTGGCTGCTTGGGCAGCCAGTGCCTCACTCTGGTTTGCATGGGTGTGGGATTGGGAGCAGTATCTCAGGCCATGGGATCATTGGCTATGACTAACTGAAAACCACAAAAGCATCTGTTAACTCTTAAAAACAGAGACTTGCAGAATTAAGATAAATGACAGCCTTACAAACTTTGTGGCAATTGCAGAAGAAATTATGGGTTTCAACATATATATATAGCCAGCCAAGTGGTTTCTGTGTGTTTGGGCTGTAGATGTATGAAAAGGAAGGCTTTAGCCTGGCCAAACTGAATTCCCTACATGGGGAATTCATTTAAGGTCAGCAGCTGTATACCCCAAAGCTGTTCGTCTCCAATCATTAAGCACATATATAGGAAGCTGTCCAGGCAGATGTATCACTTACTCTCCTTCCTACGCTGTCTGCTTTTTGGTTTTGATATTACTAAAAGCTTCAGTAAGAAGTGGTTTTTTTCGTGTCAGATGTTACAAGTTGTCTGTGCCAGTTTCCAAGTTGGAGTGTGGGTTTGCATGGCTGGTGTCATTCCAAGAACTGGAAGGAGGAAATATACCAGGGCTGGAAATTCCTGGTGAATGCAAGAAGCTGTGAAACCTCCCACGGGGTGATCTGTGACAGTGCAACAGGCTGACAGCCTTGTCTGACTTCTTGGTGAAGCATAAAAAGGCCGTGTGGAGCTGCAGATGCTTTCCCTGATTACTAATGAGAGAAAGTCCTAACCGCTTGGCTGGTTTTCCTCACAGGATGAATGCTCAGAGTTGTTGGCAAGGTGTTTTTTTGGTTTGTTGTTTTTTTTTTTCTCCCCCTCCTGATCAGAATATCTTCATTTATTTGAAAGTATCCCTTTTCTTGGTAAAATGCTAATTTCAACAGTAAATGCTTATCTGGGAAAGGGTCCAATATCGAGGGGAGATTTGACACAGAGCAGTTGAATGCCGAATCCTGTGTGGGTCGATGATGAGATGTTCACCTGCAAGGTGGGAGGCACAGCCAGGTAGTCTCTGCTCTAACTGTATTAGTATTTGTGCAGAGTGGATCATGACCAGCAGGTGAAGTGGAGGCACCCCACAGTAGCTGGCACCAGGGTGGCTGGCCCTGTTTTCTGTGATGTGGGCTACAGCAGGGCAGCAGCATGTTTCTAACATCCATAGGTGGGTGTCTGAGCCATGGGGCCATTGGCAGCTTTTCTTTTTTTCTTTTTTTTTTTTTTAAAAGGGAAGATGAAACCACTTGTATTGAAAGGTTTGAACGTCATTCAGATGTGGGATGGGAACATATTTGTGGAGGGGCGAAGCAGATCCACTCAGGCCTGGTCACACCCAGTAGTTAGGAAGATGAAAGGTGCTGGTCTGCAATTCAAGTCTGTAATGTGAAGCACAGCCCAGCTAATATGCAGTCTGTGGACCCATGCAGATGAGTTTTTTCTCATTTACAGCCTTTCAGAGAATTTCCATGCAAAGCTACTCAACTGTAGTGTAACCATTCAAAGCAAAACACACGCTGCCTTCCTTATATGCCTGCAGGTATACATTGCTCTGCTATTAGAAGGGGCAGTGAGTTGTACTGGGGTGAAGTGATAGTGATGCTGAAAAAACAGGCAAAATGAAGGACTTGTTGAGCAATAGAAGGGCTTATACAAACAGGCTACTTTTGTGGGTCAACCATCAAGTAAACCCAGTTGCTTTGGAAACAATCTCTGTTTTATTTAGAGCTGTAACTGGAGGAGAGCTGACAGCTTCAATGTCACACTTTTGTCTGGAAAGTTTGTATGGGATCACATCTCGTTGGTAGCAAACAACACAGACCGATGCAGACTGAAACTGTGGATGTTCCCACGCTGTGCATATTTATGGTTCTTCATGTACATTTGTCTTTTAAATAGGGAGATAGAGATGTACTTAGTTTAACACAGTTTTAGTATATTGAAGTGCTTTCTCACAGACTGCTTTGCAGATTTGCAGTTTTGATGGTTTTATGGGTTTGATTTATTGGGTCTTTTCCTGCTCCAGCTTTTTGTTGGTTTTTTTTGTTTGTTTGTTTGGTGTGGCTTGTTAAATTTTATAATTTCTCTCATGTATTTCATTTTCATGTGTGTGTCCTACTCCTTGGAAAAGATGCACGAATGTAGAGGCTAAATGATGCTTGAGTTAGAAAAAGTATGTTGCAAATATCAGAAATAAAAGGGCTGCTAGAGGAATGTGAGATTTTGGGGTTTAGTTCTCTTCGTATTCCCTGTACATGAGAAACCTGTGCTGTATTTCTCTCAGTCTGCTAGAGGAGGGGGAAGTTACAGATGTCCTGCAGGTTATACATACAAAATAGAGTATTACAGTTGAAGATCACCATACTGAGCAATTCAAAATTGCATTATAATCCATCATTCTGGACACTGGACAGTAAAATTCCCATTTTAATTCTTTCAGCAGCACTGTGGTAATTCAGTGATTATATGAAAAAAAAAGAAATCCAAACAGTGGTCTTGCACTTGAAAAACATGATACTGAGAAATTTTCCTTGGGGCGCTCACTGGGGCTTACAGTCAGAGAAATACAAAACTGCCCTCAAAGCCTTTTGTTTAGCTTGTGTTTATTATTTTCCTCTTATCTGTGGGTTGTATTTTTTTTGTTTTCTTGGGTTTTCTTTTGCTTTTTATTGACAGGAAGAAAAAGGATGAATAATGGTTCTTGGAAGCAGAAAACAGGCTGTTTGATTATCATTGCTGGGAATGCTGTGTAGCAAAACTGTGGGTGAGGGAGTAGGTGGTTCTACTTCTGCTTGTCTTGCAATTCCTAAATATGATCACAAACAGCTGAGTTTGTGTCAGGCTTGCAACTCTGCTTGTAACTACACCCACCTCAGTTTGAGGTGCACTCTTTATGATCAGTTGGTTTAAAAGACATTTCTGGGAGGCATATCTGAGGTTATTCACATCCTGAGTGGCTGCTTTTGGCTGCTGAAATGTGTGTAAGTGTGCTTTTGTCTATGCTTATGATCTATTTGCCTTGTTTCTAGGGCTCATCACAATAAAAGAAGCCCATGATATAGAAGCCAGACTTAATGAAGTGGAAAAGCTTCTGAAGACTATTATAAACATGCCCTGGAAGGTGAGCAAGCCAAATTCCAGTTTAGCCCAGCTTGACTCCTCCTTATGGTGACGTGCACTCTCATGCAGATTAGGAAGTGGTGGGTTTTGCCAAACTCTGAAAGAAACAGCAATTTATTGAGTATCTTGGAGAAATGCTGAGGGCCAGAACTGTGTACGATGCCTCCAAGCTGTTGCCTGTAATAAGTCTTTCTGTTACACTACAAAGGGGTGGAGAGGGGGAAGGGGAATAAAGCAAACCACTGGTAAAAAATTATATCTGTTATTTTTCTCTCTCTTTTTAAGTATTCAAGGTCTGAAGTTGTCCTCACATTCTTTGAGAGATCTCCTTTGGACCAAGTTCTGAAAAATGACAATGTCCATAAAATTCAGCCAAATTTTCAAAGTCCAGTTAAAATATCAGGTAAGAGTTGTTAGCTTCCTGCAGTTGACACAAGAATTACAGAATAAAAATTACTTTATTTGCTGTTCCCCTTATTCTTTCTCTATCAACAATTCAAAAGATAGTTCTCAGTAGTCTGCTTTATGATATAGAACATATAATTAGCCTTGAGATACTATGCAACATGTTCAGGTGATAGAGTGGCAGGTGAAATGGAGGCTGATGAATGCAAATAAGTGGATGTGAGGAAAATGCAGTCCTTACTGCATATTGTCACTTATGATAGTGCTTTTACCACTTAAAAAGAAGATTTTAAGGCTATTGATACAGTTCTATGAAAATGTAAGCTTAGTGCCAAGTGATGAACAAAGCCAGCAGTGAGAATATTGGATATTATCAGGAAAGGAGGCAAAAACAGAGGACAGGAGCACAACCCCATCTTGAAAACACTGTGCACAATTTTGGTCTCTCCATCTCAGAAAGGATATAATAGAATTTAAAATTACACAAATAAAGGACAGGGACTCAAGCTGTTGAACAGCTTCTCTAAGAAAGAGGTTAAATAAAGAAAAACACTTCACCTATGAGAAGAGGCGAGAGTGGGGGTGTAATGGAAATCTACAGAGCTGTGAATAGAAGGAGGTCAGTACCCTGTACTTCTCTTGAAACGAGAGCTATAGGTTATCCAATATCATTGACAGACAACAGGCTTTAAGCAAACAAAAGAAAGGTTATAATATTGTTTTGTTTTCATACAGAACATAGTTGATGAGTGCAACTCATTGTCATAGGATATGGTGGAACTGAAAGCGTAAGTGACTTCAAAAAGGAATTAGACAAGCAAGTGGAGGAAAAGTACATTGAAACCTGTCACAGGTGGAGACACAGGAAGTTCCTAAACCACAGATTGCTAGTGGGGATTGTGGAGAGCAGTATTACTCTATCCTTGCCTATTCTTTTAACCTTTTCCCTCTTCGTCTGCTACTGACCATTGTTAAAAGGTTTGCGAACTTCTGGTGTGCCTGGTTTTGTATTTCCATACTGAAACATTTTGTTTGCGCCTAATGTCAACTGCTGGGAGTGTGTCACAAGAACTTATTCGGAGAGCTAGTTGAAGTGAAATACTACATAGTCCTCCAAAACACATAAACCATTTAGCAAGAAACTGATATCAGTTTTCTTTGGTGCTAATGATGTATCTGTTAATGGCCAGTCAACGTGCTAAAAGGTGTAAACAGTGTGCCTTCAAGGTTGTTCTTATACATACACAGGGTAAACTATTTGTAATTGATCCTTAGCTCTGGTTCTAAGTGAATTACTCCTCTGTTAAATAAATATCTTTTTAATTAAATGGAAGATGGTTTAAAAGGCCATTAATAACTCTTTAGAAGAATAGTGTGTAATACAGAGACTCAGTGAGAAGCGTGATCTTGCCAGCCAGTTTGGTCTCGTGCCTTCTCGCTGAGCCACCCAAGCCCAGGCTGTGGGGCAGCTCAGGGATTGTAAAGAGCACCCCCAGGGATATACTGCAAAGTGAGGTGACGCAAGTCTGGCTTCCTGGGAGCAAGAATGGGAGCCAACATGCTTATCTCGCTCCCCACTTGTGGCTAGGG
Source organism: Lepidothrix coronata (assembly GCF_001604755.1). Classification (NCBI taxonomy): domain Eukaryota; kingdom Metazoa; phylum Chordata; class Aves; order Passeriformes; family Pipridae; genus Lepidothrix; species Lepidothrix coronata. The sequence continues at coordinate 2,190,749 of NW_016690332.1, read as the reverse complement.
AGGTTTGGATGATGCCTTGAATTGATGTAGAAACCTCACATAAAATTCCTCATGTGTATGTTTTTCCAAAGGCTGACCATGGTTACTCTCTTTGCTCCTGAACGTCAGGTCATGTTCTCAGCACTGACCCTTGAGAGCATATTAATGGGTTTTGTCTGAAGTATGTTGCCACTCTGTGAGACCAGAGCTGCAAAGTGGGTCCTTGATCCTGCCCATTATGAAGTGAAGGAAAGCCAAACTAAATGCTATAAAAATGTTCCAGAGGGTGGCTGCTGTCAATAATATCTTGCTGTTGTTGCAAACAGCAAATATCAAGAACAAATGTATTTGGAATTACATAGGTTAGAGGCTGAAGCATTTCTCTGGTTTGAGCTTTTTGCTGTTTGGAAGGGTTTCATATACCTCTTGGGAAGGCATGCACCCCCTCAGGGCACATGTACTCTGTGTGTGCATGACTGAATATGGCACATGGTGGGTACAACACAGAGAAGACAGTCAAGATGAAGCTAAATTCAGAGCAAGAGTGCCTGTCAGATGGACAGAGGCTAGCAGCAAAGGGAGCCCTCCTACAGCTCCTGTATGTAGAGGAGCTATGGAAACCATGTTATCTGAATAATAGCAGGTTTTGTCATACCTAATTAATTAGAGGAAAATTCTCCTACCCATGTAGCTATCCAAAAGCATCTTGTTGTTTATTAGTTTTATCATTGGAGTGATTGCTGCAAAGAATGTAAGAATATAGGTGGAAGTTTGCTGTTAATTGGTATTTACCTCGTCTGTATGTTGCACACTGGGAATGGTTCAGTGTCTGGCAGCATTGTCAGTAGATGGCAGTAAATGATAATGTGTAAAGCAGTGAAATGCTGTAACTCTTAGGTCATGTCAAGGACATTAGGAAAACACTGGCATTTGTGTTAATCATAGTGCAGCAGCTTTCTATGTGGCTTGCAGTCTTAGAAAAGCAGGCAAAAATATATTCTCTGAATAAACCAAATTGTCCCCCATATGGTCCTTCTCACAGTGGTAGGTGATGGGAAAGAGAGAAGGGGCCACCCTTTTAGACTCTTAGATGAAAGCTGAATTTGAATTTATGGTGTAAATCTTATTCTGCAGTACAATGTTTGCTCAAGATAAGTAATGTGAAGTGTGATTCTGCTGGGACTCACTGTTTTTACAACCCCCAAACATATTCTGCTGAAGTGGGTTGCATTAAAATACAGACTGAAAGTCGAAGATGACTCTCAAGAAAAATATGGAAGTGAGTTCTGACTTTACCTTAGGACCATGTAAATGTTAAAAAATTACCTTCTTTCTCCTAT